>NC_074724.1:20373891-20690200 GCF_947242115.1 Biomphalaria glabrata
GACAGGCTTATTATAAGGCTAAACTCTTGGCAAGCAGCTACCAGAGCATTCACAAGCCTCTGCAATCCTACATGTGAAGGAGATTATGAGTGCCGCATCATCGGCGAACAGCAGTTCCCTAATCAAGACACGCTGTCTATTCGTTTTGGATTTAAGGTGTGCCAGGTTAAATATCTTTCCATCGGATCTACTGTAGATGTATACTCCATCCTTCAGGATTTAAAGCGCTGGTGAGTACAACTGAAAAGAAGATGTCGAATATTGTGAGAGCCTGAACACATCCTTAGACAGATACTGGTCTTGAGGAACGTTTAAAATCCACCAGCAAAGTCAGAGGCAAAGCCCCTGGCGCCAAGTATTTTTCAGCATTTCTGGGCTTAAGAAACTCATCCTCCTACTAATAAGAAGATTGCAGGTCAAATAAAATTAATTTATATAGAGGTGAACGGACCAATCTGAAGTGTGAGAGATATTAGAGGCAAATGAGCAGTGTTTCTCAAAATTTTACAATTGACGACCCCGCCGCTAAACGTTAAGTTTTTTTTTTAAATAGTGTTATGTAGATAATTTTAAACTGTTCTGTAAAACCGAAAAAAAGTTCTTTCTGGAAATAGTATTAGAGAGGCATCAGGTTCACTATTCATCCAGCAAGGTAGTCTGTTGAAGCGCCGTTAGCTCCTCCAACGCATTTTTTTTGACGTAGTAAAAAGAGCCCATGTCAATGTTAAATTATAATGGAATCTTAGCACAATATTTATTCTAGTTAATAAAAGTTGCTGAAATTAAGTTCAATAAAGAAGGAGGCAGCATTGGCCAATACTATTATAAAGAGATGTTCGAGGTACATATAGAGCACGTATGTCTTAAGAACATCTTTGTGTTCAGTAAGAAGCCAACGTTTTAGTTTTTGTCACAAAAAAGTCAACTTAACGATGTTAAAGACTTGAAATTTTTGACCATTCTGACTATTCAAAAAGAATCAAGTCAGTAGAGACGTTTTGCAATGTCTTCTTCAAAAAGTTGAATGGGTATATATTTTAAAATATCCTTATTAGTAGAAGATAAGTCTTTATCTTACACAAATTAAATTTTTTTTAAGCATTGATAATATGATTTCACTGGGTTAATATTCAAAAATTGATTGATAACTACAAAGAACACACAACTTTTAAAATTTTACCCGTGTAAAATTATTTGAATGGCTTCATCCCTCCACAATGGCCAGGACGTCGCCCCCTCCCTCCCATGTGTTGCCCCCCACCACAGTTTGAGGAAAGCAGCAGTATTCATGCGAGTTTGTAATGGGCTTGTTATATGATCATCCTCATCATTATGCAAAAATTGTGAATATAACGATGGTCCGTTAGTCGGGAGGAAGTAGATAATACTGCTAAAAAAGAAAAACGGGTTAGACTCTAGAATCTCGTTGCTGAAGAGGCAATAAAATGTTTTCTTTAAAAGAACCTTGAATCGATTTTGCTGATTGCGTAGAAAAGTTCTACTTGGAAGATAAAACCACGTCACACAATTAATAATTTAATTTTTTTTTTTATTTCGCCAAAATACTAAAATATAAAATAACTACAATGCAAATACAACCCATTTTAAGCGGCCCCCGAAAGGGGAAAAGACGCTATTAGTTTTGTGCGAAATGTATGTCCGTCTGTCCGTCCGTCCCGTTTAGATCTCGTAAACTAGATAAGATATTGAAAATCCGACATCACAATATTTAAGATCATTGAAAGCTCTGGTGCAACGGCTAATTTTTTTTCCTGAAAGCGGAAAATCTAATTTTTAAAATCAGTTATGCAAGCAGTTTTTTAAAGAGAAAAAGCTAATTAGTATGCATTATAAATTAGACCTAATTTAAAACAAATAGTAATCTTATAAACTTCATTTTTTTAAACATTTTTTTATGTGATACATTAGAGGATTCAAATAAAATATTAAGCCTGTTCAAAACAAAAAGCACTTAGAGGGTGGTCTTGTCCACCCGAATGGTACTCTCCTGTTGAAACTATCTGGCAATAACGCCATGAAATCTTCTGTTGGGAGCATTTTAGAGACTCTCAAATTGTCAGCTGCTGAAGTAACAGCATTATATAGGTTCGAAAACCCTTATACATGGTTTTTGGTACCAACAACTGCGAAAGTAAGAGACAGACTTGTTGGTAAGTCTTTCGGTAGTGAGACTTCCTTCAAGGTTGAGATCTTCCCAATAGAGGAAGAAAGGCTGAAAATTACCCTACATTAGGTATCGCCTTCAATTGCGAAAACCAGAATCGTTGAAATCATAGAAACATTTGCAGAACAAGGATCCAAGGTGGAGGTGACGAAAATAGGTGCTTCGGACAAGTGGGTTTCCTTCATCAAAGCCTTTTCAATACAATTACATTATTTATAAGACTTTAGTTAGACCAGGAGAGGCTCGGCAAAGCGCTTAGCCTCCGAACCGAGGGTCCTGGGTTCGAATCCTGGTGAAGACTGGGATTTTCAACTTCGGAATCCTTGGGCACCTCAGAGTCTACCCAGCCCTAATGGGTATCTGACATTAGTTGGAGAAAAAGTAAAAGCGGTTGGTCGTTGTGCTGGCTACATGACACCCTCCTTAACGGTAGGCCACAAAAACAGATGAACTTTACATCATCTGCCCTATAGACCACAAGGTCTAAAAGGGGAACTAGTTAAGCCAGGTTCACATCTAACTTTGCATTCACTTGCACCTATCCTTTGATCTGCTTTCTATTGGGGCACTACACAAGATCTGTCAACCTTTTTTCTCCATTCTTATCTCTCATTTGTCTTTGATATAATTTCATTTGGATGTTCTTTCTGAAAATATTGAAGCCTGCCTGGGTGGACCACTTCGGGGGCCGATTTTAAGTTTGTGTTTCCACACAAACTGTCTTTGTAACCTTGTTGTTTTTTAAAAAGAAGACTTCCTTCCCCATCTCATCGCGTAATTTTTTTGATATATATTCTCATTTCCATCTAGTTGTATATGGGCTGGTATCCATTGAATAACATTTTTTTTGCTGTTGTTGTTGAGCTTTGTAAGTGCTGTTCTGAGGTTTTTAATATAAGAGGAATCAGAGTTTTGCAAGCTTTGGAGGGTTGTTTTCGCATCGGTTAGTAAGACAATCTGACTGTGAGGGGAACTAGGATGATTTGCTAGCATGGTAGCAGCTAGTGCTAGTGCTTCCCTTTCTGCTTTGTGACTGTCAGAGAGCTCTCCAGTTGCAATTGATTTTTCTAGTTTTCCTCCATCTGGCCATTCGATAAGTATTCCAACTCCTCCATTTGTGGTGGCTTTATGGGGACGGGGGCCGATTTGAGTTTGTGTTTCCACACAAACTGTCTTTTGTAACCTTGTTTTGTTTTGATTTATAGAAGAGGTGTATTCGCTGAAAAAACCCTGGTAAGGTGTTTTAAACTCGACCCCCCCTGGTAGGGGGTTTTAAACTCCTTGTAGTTGGTTTTAAACTGAAAAACCCTCTGGTAAACTCAAAACCCCTTGGTAGGGGGTTTTAAACTCAAAACCCCCTTGCCTGTGCTAGGACAAGTGATGGCTTAGTATTAAAATCTCATTTAAAATAAACAAAATCAAAGCAAACAAGGTTACAAAGACAGTTTGTGTGGAAACACAAACTCAAAATCGGCCCCCGAACTGGTCCACCCAGGCAGGCTTTAATATTCTCAGAAAGAGCATCCGAATGAAATTATATCAAAGACAAATGACAGATAAGAATGAAAAAAAAAAAAGGTTGACAGATCTTGTGTACTGCCCCAACGGTCCATCAGATCAAAGGATAGGTGAAAGTGAATGTAAAGTTAGATGTGAACCAGGATTCGAACCCAGAACCCCGGTTCGGAAGCCAAGCGCTTTACCTCTCAGCCACCGCGCCTCCCCTGGCCTAACTGATGTCTTATAATTGATCTAATTGTTTTGAAAAGGCTTAATCTTTTATTCGAATCCTCAAAAGGAAGATAATGTACTTTATCCAAAAATAAATAAGAAAATGCAGTTTACAATATTACTATTCGTTTTAAATTATGTCTAACTTATAATGCATACTAAATTGATTTTTTCTCTTTAAAACAATAGTAAACATTTGTTTGTGTGTAAAATACCAAAATATAGTACTTATAACTTAGTATAACAGAACTTACATAACTTAACAATACAAATATAAAAACAAAAATTTTTGACAAAAAAGGGATTTTAAAAATTAGATTTTTCGCTTTCAGAAAAAAAAAGTAGCCGTTGCATCAGAACTTTGAATGGTCTAAAATATTGTGATGTCGGATTTTCAATATCTTTTCTAGTTTACGAGATCAAAACGGGACGGACGGACATACGGACAGACATTTCACACAAAACTAATAGCATCTTTTCCCCTTTCGAGGGCCGCTAAAAATGCAAACGACAATCCCCAAATTCCAAGAGCACAGTTAAGGAAAATTTTGGATTTTTAAACCCCCTCCGAAATTTACGATAAACCCCTCTTCAATATTAAAGAAACAAATTACACACTCAAAATTCTATGAGCGTAGCCAAAGTGGTTTTGAGTTTACCCCCTTCCTCTTCAGTAGGGTTTGAAGCTACAAAATACCTCTTCAATACCAGGTATAAAAAAAAAGCAAATTACGCACTCAAAATGTTATGAGCGTAGGTAAATGGGTTTTGACAAGTTTTGAATTTAACCCCCCCCCTTCAGCGGGGTTTGAAGAATAAAATACTTCTTCATTAAGAAAAAAGCAAATTATGCAATCAAAATGTTATGAGCGTAGCTAAATGGGTTTTGACTCAGTTTTGAGTTTAAACCCCCTTATAGCGGGGTTTGAAGGTAAAAAATATCTCTTTAATATTAAAAACAAGGCAAATTATACACTCAAAATGTTATGAGTGTAGTCAAAGGGGTTTTGAGTTTAACCCCCCCCCCCCGCAAGCGGGGTTTGAAGCTAAAAAATACATCTTCAATGTAAGAAAAGAGCAAATTACACACTCAAAATGCTATGAGCTTTGCCAAAAGGGGTTTTGAGTTTTAACTCCCCTTCAGAGGGATTTGATGCTAAAAAATGCCTCTTCAATATAAAAAAAGCAAATTACACTTTGAAATTATTTGAGCATAGCCAAGCCAATTGGGGGTTTTGAGTTTAAATGCCTCTCCTACAGATGGCTTTTTTTTTAAAGTTTAAAACCCCTCGAGATGGTTTTGAGTTTAAAATCCCCCTACAGAGCGTTTTGAGGTGAAAAACCTCTATCTTCAATATTATTCTAAAGCAAACTACAGTTACTAAATTCTATGACCGTAGCTAAATGGGGTTTTGAATTTTAAAACAACAACAGAGATTTTTTAGTTTAAAACCCCCAACAGATGGTTTTGACGATAAAACTTCCCCTTTCGATATAAAACCTAAAGCAAACTACAGTCACTTAAATGCAAGAGCGTATTCAAGAGAGGTTACACATTTCACCATAAATAAAATGCAGTGAATAGACATCTGCCAAAATTGAAAAACACTAAATGTGGCTCAACAAAGATAGCTAAGACAGCTCTTAGGAGTAGAGATCGGGTCTATATCAAAAAAATCATATGCCGAACTGGGAGTCGACACCTTAGTAAGATTGTGACAGAGCGCCGCATGAGGTTTGCGGGACATGTTCTCCGACAAAATGTATTACGCATAAGAAGAGTTGCGATGACATCCTAGTAAAACTTGCCACACATTCATGGAGGTCCTCAGCGCAAGTGGGAAAAGGCTTCAGACATTACCAGTGACAGATTTTTGTGGAAACAGCTTGCCGCCAAATGCGCCGAACGGCGCGGGAGTGTCTAAGTCAGTAAGAATAGCACATTAGTTTTTGAAATAAAACTTTTTAATAGCAGGAAAATGCACTGTAGATACCTCAGAATATGCATTTTGTTGGCTTTCAATACCAGAAATAGCGCTTGGCGGCGGGGCTCCACTCTCCTCAGATCCCCTTACTGGCTACGACGGGAATTCTACAATTTTTCCACTAACTCCAGGCACTTGGACACTATAAAAAAAACAACAACTAAGACTTCTTGATCGCTTTCACCAAAGCTGCTTGCGCTCCATCATGGACATACGATGGCAGGACCGCACTACAAACAGCGATGTCCTTGCGAACGCCGGTATGGACAGTATATAGGGACTTCTTTTGGTCCGACAGTTACGCTGGGCAGGGCACGTCTCCCGTTTGGGAGACGAACGTATGCCAAAGGCAGTCTTTTCTTTTTTTGGTGAGCTAAAAGGTGGTCGACGTAACAGAGGCGCCCCAAGGAAACGTTTCAAAGACCAGCTTAGGTGTCAACTTTCCTTGGCTGTCATAGAAGAGAGCACCTGGTTGCATGCGGCCTCAGAATGAGACAGCTGGAGGTCACTCACGAAGGGCGCGGGATACACATTTGAGACCAAAAGAAAATCTGCTGCCAAGGACAAACGCAGACAGCGAAAAGAAAATCTAAATCGAACGCCTGTGGGCAATGGTTATGCTTGCCCTGAATGTGGCAAAATATGTAGGTCACAGCTGGGACATCGCAGCCACGGGAAATACTGCATTCCTCACTAATCTTCGAAGACTAGCCTTATAATTATTATTGAGCATAAACATATTTCTTCGCAATACTATAGCATATTCTAAATAATGGACATTTTTTCACCAATAATAATGATACACGGTTAGGAAGTACACTGTTTGATATCCGCTTAAATAGTCATTCCATTACTATTATATGCTTCAGTCCTGTACTTTATTTTACGCAACATGAAACTTCTGAGCTCTTTCTAGTTACGCTAAATTAAATAAAATAATATCCATTAATTGGTTTCATATTATAGCATTGAACACTTCGCCAATGGATAATATTCATATCAAATCAATAAAGTGCAAATTACAATGGGCTGGTCAGGTAGTCCATATGCTCCCAAACCTCTTTATGTTGAGCTGTGCCATGGAAGACGTTATCAATAAGGTCAGCGCCTGAAATGTCTAATAAATCACAGAGCCCTTCAGAAGGTGATAATAAGGTACTTTGAAGAGCTCTATCAATGAATCGAAACTCATGAATTGGAATGCCTAATTAATGATTGCTCGTCAAAAAAAAAAAGCCAATAAGTACAAGCTCGCCAATGGACCCAACCTATCCTTGTCTTAAGAGACCTTGCTTTTTCAAAGCGAAAATCGGACAATAACTATCTTTGAGTTCATAAGAATCGAGATTTTGAGCTAAGGGTCAGGATAACGAAGGATAAGCTTATCTACGGGTAACTCCCCTTGCATTTGATTATATAATGTCAGGGTTATAGTCACATGCCTCTGAGACGCCCAGGTTTCAGAATAAAAGAAAATGTCTTGCTTTTTAATTTTACTGTCAACGAGAAGAATATGTATCAAAAAGCCGTACACAAATTGTACTTACCTTTAGAAACCTTTGTTAAGATCTACTTCACTTCACACTTTCACAACTTCAAGTGTTGTCAGAAATCTGAACTTATTACTTGGCTTTTTTAATCTTTTAACACAATATTGCCGATACAAAGTAATTGTTTGAGAATAGCGTGTGATCTTTATTTGAACATTAGTTACACAATTCTGAAACAAAAAGACACTTTCATTTCTTGGTGTGCTCTAATGTGTATATTCACAAACATTAACATTACACACACACAATCCTTCAGACACAATATAAACACATGCATCCAGAGATAACAAGATAGCATCTATCACACTATAACGTATAATCTTAGAGATAACGTTTTTTTTTACATTGCTTTACTGTCTTACTATAGTATATACGTAACATCAAGGCTCAGAGTTATTTATTAACTTACTTTGTTTTAAGATAATTAACTCTAGGGTATATATTTTATATATATTATGACTACGATTCTCTATTACAAGATTGGTAAACAGCATGTGTGTAGCCAGGATTTTTTCGGGGGGGGGGGGGGGGAGGGGTGTTTGGAGAAAATCCCCCCCCTCCATAACAATATATATAGTTCGTCCATCGTGGTTCGATGATGACCACTTTGTCATCCAGGGGTGCTGAGGGCTTTGCACTGGAGTTTTATGCCTCCTCGTGTGGCTGGTGAGACCTATGTGAGCCCGGAATGTTTTTAGCTTCAAACCCCAATGAAGGGGGGGGGGGGGTAAACTCAAAACCCCTTTGGCTACGCCCATAGATTTTAGATTGTGTAATTGGCTTTTTTATTATTGAAGAGGTATTTTTTAGCTTCAAACCCTCTGAATGAGGGTTTAAACTCAAAAAACCTTAGGCTACGCTCATAAAATTTTTAGTGTTTAATTTGCTTTTTTTTTTATATTGAAAAGGCGGGTTATCGGAAATTTCGGAGGGGGTTTTAAATTCAAAACACCCTTGGCTGTGCTGGGGTAAGTGATGGTTTAGTATTAAAATCTCACCTAAAATAAACAAAATTAAAGCAAACAAGGTTACAAAGACAGTTTGTGTGGAAACACAAACTCAAAAACGGCCCCCGAAGTGGTCCACCCAGGCAGGCTTCAATATTTTCAGAAAGAACATCCGAATGAAATTATATCAAAGACAAATGAGAGATAAGAATGGAGAAAGAAGGTTGACAGATCTTGTGTGGTGCCCCAACGGTCCAGCAGATCAAAGGATAGGTGCGAGTGAATGAAAAGTTAGATGTGAACCTGGCCTAACTAGTTCCCCTTTCAGACCTTGTGGTCTATAGGACAGATGATGTAAAGTTCATCTGTTTTTGTGGCCTAACGAGGGTGCCATGTAGCCAGCACAACGACCAACCGCCTTTACTTTTCCCCAACTAATGTCAGGTACCCATTAGAGCTAGGGGGTCTCAGAGGCGCCAAGGATTCAGAAGTTGAAAATCCCAGTCTTCACCAGGATTCGGAAGCCAAGCGCTTTACCGCTCAGCTACCGCGCCTCTCCTGAAGTCTTAAAAATTATTATAATGTTATAATATTTCTAAATTAGTAATATGTCTTTGTCTCCTAGGGCTGAGAATGCTGATGCAAAGTATTTGTTTAGGATGTTAGCTTTAATTTCATTATGCCTGTTGTTTCCATTTTCTTAGACTTAATGAATGATTATAGGTTTTTGTTGTTATTCTTAGATATTACATTGTTTATGTATTCACTCTGCAGCTGTCTGCTTACTTTTTGGGTTAGGTGTTTAATTTTTATATAATTTTTTTAATCTCTCTGCCTTAGTTTCTTTAAATTTTCTATATAGGTTTTCCTTCTGTTTACAAAGCTTCTTTAATCTGTTATTAAACCAGCATTTATTTATTTTGCTTCATATGTATTTAGTTGGTATATGATTTTCTACTATGTTTGTAAGATAGTTTGTAGTGAAATTCCAGAGGTCATCGACTGGTTGGTTAATGTCTTTTTCTAATAAGAATGTTTGTTGAAAGTTTAATGCAGCTTGGTGTAGTTGTGTTAGGTTACATTTATTCCAGAGTACGATTTTTATTTTGGGATTTGTATTGCCTACTGCTATTATCTGGCTGAGTATATTAGTGATATCATGGTCTGATAGACCAGGGATATCCTAGTCTACTACTGATCCACGTCTGTTGGTTAAGAAGAGATCCAATGTGTTTTTTTTTTTTTTGTTTTTTTTTTACAGGATATCGTGTTTGAAGCAATGCAACTGCACATTATAGTAGCAATCCTATCGTTAGTATTTACATAAACTTTTTAAAGGACATGTAAGAAAAAATAATTAAAAAATTGTTAATTTGTCTTTAAATATTACATTATTCATAGAAGATTCTTGGCTTTCAATTGTCTGCCCTTGTCTTTATTCTTTAGGATTATTTGGTTATGGTAGTTTTTGTTTTTTAATCTCTTTGCCGGCTCTATTCAGCTTTGTCTTGTTTTCTTGTTCCTTTGTTTCCTAGTACCGTATGGCTAGAATAAAGCTGTCGCTAAGATCTAGACATTGTCCTAGTATTCTTGTTACGTGTCCAAGGGCTTGCAGTGTTTTGCACTCACCCTGTGAGTGTATTACAGACACACTTAATGTTGACTTGTGACATGTTCTCCGATCATGTGATCAAAGGGGACATAACCACAAGGGAGAAATAAGTCTGCAAAAGTGTTGACTTCCCTTTAAAAGACAGTCCTTGAGTAGTTTTCCAATAGATAACTGAAGTTCCATTTGATGCCCATCACGCATCTCCCACCCCAATCTCTCTTTAACACGATTACACACACACTCGCATAACCGCTTTAACTAAATGACATAATAACAATAAGAATGTCAGAGTAACTTTATAGATAAATTACAAGATTTAGATTTTTTTCCAAGGTCTGGGAACTTAAACAATAATTACAATTTCTAACTCGTATAGTTATCAATTCTCTATTGGATTATTTTTCTGGATATTAAATTTAGATTATAAGGATTTAAAGATACATTGTTATTTACAACTTTAATTCTACTGTGCCACACAAGACTTCTGTATTCAGACACTATTATTAGGTTAAAATTAAGAATCATCTTACTTGTGATTTTCGGTAATTTGTTTAAAACAATAGTTAGGTTAAGATTAACATTGGTGTTACAGTTTGCCTCTAGTAGGTCTTTCATAGTGCATCTAACATTATCAAATATTTTACATTTTAAAAACATATGGCTTTCATTGTTACCATTATCTGTGTGACATAAAACACATGTAAGTAAGTACCTTTCTTTTCTTACTTCCGACAGGGGTCATCCTAAAGATTAGTATGTGTGTTATTTCTCTAGCTTTGGGTGTAATGTGTTTGCTGTGTAGATTTATGAAAGTGTCTCTGAAATCTATTACACTTAACTCTGTACTCCATTTTATCCTATTGAATAATCTTTCTTGTAAGTGTTTCTTAATAATAACAATAATAATCTTTTATTGTCCGTACGGAAATTTGTCTTACAATTTGTGCATTACACCAAACAAAAAACATTATAATCTAGAACTATAACAAACCAAAATGTACATTCACACCAGACTCACTCATAATTTACATGCGAAAAGTTTATATGTGATTGTTTCTATTTAATGATTTGATTGCCAGGGGAACAAAAGAGTGTTTGTGTCTGTTTGTCTTTGCTATCGGTGTCTTGTATCTCTTTTGTGATGGTAAGAAAAATCCTGACACAAAGGGGGATTTTTTATTCCTAAAATCTTTTTAGCTTTATTATAGATGTTTGTCTCAAACAGCTGCCCAAATGGGGTTTGTTTTTTTGCCAATGATTTTACCAGCAGCATTTAGGATTCTATAAAGTTTATTTTTATTTTTAATACTCAGATTGCCATACCAGGTAGTGATACTAAAACTTAAAATATTGCAAATATAAGCGTGATAAAACATAGACAAGGCCTTTTCGCTAACATTAAACGAGGACAGTTTTCTCAGTAATCATAATCTTTGCTGTCCTTTTTGCTGATACAATCAGTATTTGCAGTAAAATTTAGTTTATTGTCAAGGATAGTACCAAGGTATTTAAAGGTTTGCACTATTTCAATAGTCTCTCTAGCTTCAGAAACAATATCATTTTCCTTCTTTTCCCTACGAAAATCGATTATCATTTCTTTGTTTCTTTTTAATTTAATAATAAAAAATTATCTTTACAGAATTTTTCAATGTGTTCTATTACGTCTGAGCTCTCTGAGAGCAGGGCAAGAAGAGCCGCATCATCAATGAATTTTGTGAAGGAGCAAAAAGGACTATCGGATTGAAAATCATTGGTGTACAAATGATTTGATTTGATTTTGATTTTAGGCACATCGGCACAATTTAGACCATGTCGTGCCTGCAGTCCCTTAAGGACTACTCTCTCTCTAAACAACTAGGGCCAAATTCTATACAGTCATGTCATTAAAATCAAGGTCTATTCACAGTTAAAATAGTAAAGGTAGTAAAAATTTAATTATTTGGTAAAAATCTAATGTAAATAGTACATGTTCACAAAGTCATAAATCAGATTTTCGTAGATAACCCCACTTCCCGGATAAAGCCCAGTACCTTCCCAGGGTCGACATTATCAAATAGTGTTTTTAAGTTAATGGCTCTAAAATATTTCTCCGAAATCCTGGTATCTGGGGCAATCAACGAGGATATGTTCCACGGTGAGGCGAGAGTCACAGTACTCACAAAGTGGGAGCTCCTCTCTCTTCAGTACAAAAGAGGGCGTGATGTAGGTGTGGCCAATCCTAAGTCTGGACATGGTCGTGCTACCACGCCTTGTCAGACCCTTAGATGTGGGCCGCCACCTGACATCCGCCACAATCTGCCTGATTTTATTGTGAGTCTCAGCCTCCCATCGGTTCTGCCACTCTCGATAGGGAATTTGGGTTCCTGACACCGCATGATTTAGGGCTCTCTTTGCTTCTCTGTCTGCGGCTTCGTTTCCCTCAATGCCAACATGGGACGGGACCCAGATGAAGGTGACATCCCTACGGTCGGCTGTTATTTGGTCCAACAGCTTTAGGCTCTTATGTACCAATGGGATGTCAGTCTTCATCCGCACCAAAGCTTGCAATGCAGATTTGGAGTCGGAGCAGATTATAAATTTCCTCCTTTCTGATGCTTTAACGGCCATAAGTGCAAGCGATATTGCATGGAGCAGCCATCGGGGAGTCTACGGGAGATTATTCCAAAAGGAGCAGGCATACGCGCCCTTTCCATACATTTTGGATCCGTCTGTGTAGATGGTGCCACAATCTCCGTAGCTCTCCTGCAGTTCCCTAAAATGGACTTGTAGTATGCTTGGGTCTGTATTTTCTTTTTTTGAATTTAAGGAGGGATAAATTTATTTTGGGTTTATTCATTAGCCAAGGAGGATTCTGAGGGGTTTCTATTTTAGAGATTGGTCAATGGGTGGGGTTAAATTTTGGATGGGTTCTCTCATTCGAAGGCCCAACGACTGTATGACGTTAGGCCTTCGATTGTATAATTCTACCTCTGTGGGGTTAAATATGGAGTCGAAAGCAGGGTTCGTGGGGTTGGATTTTAGCTTGACAATATACTGTATTGCAAGCTTTTTCATTCTTATATCCATGGGGAGTTCTCCAGCCTCCACATGGAGACTTGGGATAGGTGATGTACGAAAAGCGGCGAGACAGAGACGCAGGGCAGCATTTTGTATTGGTTCCAGTATTTTAAGGTACGACTTCATTGCTGCTCCATATATTATGGATCCGTAGTCTAGCTTGGATCGAATTAGACTCCGATATAGCAGCAGCAAGGTATCTCTGTCAGCTCCCCAGTCCATATGGCTGAGTACTCTAAGTATGTTTAATGACTTTTGGCATTTCTTCTTAAGTTCCTTAATGTGGGGGAGAAAATTAAATTTGGAATCTAAGGTGAGGCCTAAAAATTTTGTAGTTTTCACGACAGGGATCTTCTTTTTTGTGTATAAATAGTTCAGGGTCTGGGTGGAGCCCCCTTAAATTACAAAAATGCATACTAACTGTTCTGGAGTCCGAAAATTTAAAACCATTATTGTTTACCCAACGCTGTTTAAACATAACTGTAATTTTCTTTCTAAGGTGTTCATGTTTTTCCCATAAGAAAAAATGACAAAGTCATCAACATACTAAGAGCACTCTATGCCAGGGGACAGAGCATTTATGTTATTTATTTTAATGTTGAACAGGGTGACTGACAGAATGCTGCCCTGGGGTACACCCATTTCCTGGTCATGAGTGTCAGAAGCGGAGTTGCCCACTCGAACCTGAAATTTTCGGTCTTTCAGGAATTCCCCCACAAAAAGGGGGAGGTGTCCCTTAAGCCCCATAAGCTCCAGGTCACGTAGAATGCCATGTTTCCAGGTTGTGTCATAGGCCTTTTCTATATCGAAGAATACAGCTACTAGATGTTCTGTTCTGAGTAATGCATTTCTAATAAAAGCTTCCAGCCTTACCAGGTGGTCAGTTGTTGTCCGCCCCTGCCGGAATCCACACTGGTAGTTGGAGATCACTTTATTCCTCTCCAGGTACCAGACCAGCCTACTGTTAATCATTCTTTCCATGGTTTTGCAGATGCAGCTTGTTAGTGCTATTGGTCGATAGTTAGCTGGGTCAGAGCCGTCTCTTCCCGGTTTAGGTATCGGTATAACTGTGGCTTTCCTCCAGCTGTTTGGGAAAGCGCCTGTTTGCCACACACAGTTATAGACCCCTAGCAGGACTGCCAATGAGGGTTCGGGAAGGTGCTTGAGGAACTGGTAATGGATTTCATCTTCTCTAGGCGCTGTGTCATGTGACTTGTTCAGCGATTCCCTCAGTTACTCAAGCGAGAACGGTTTGTTGTAGTCTTCATTATTCTCTGACCTGAAATCAATGGGGTGTCTTTCCTCCCTGGTTTTGACTTTTTGGAACTCTGGCGTGTAGTGTGCAGTGGATGATTTTTCTGCTATTGAGGATGCAAGGTAGTCAGCTATTTCTCTGGGGGACGTGACAGCCCTATTGCATTTGATTCTTTCCCTTTGATTCGCCTTACTGCCTTCCAAACCGCTCTAGCAGAAGTTTTGGCATCCAGACTGCCGACAAAACTTTTCCAGGAATTCCTTTTGGCTGACCGTATGGTTTGTCTAGCCTTTGCTCTAGCTATCCTGAATAGCTTTAGGTTTTCCTGCGAAGGATTCTTTATAAATGCAGCCAGTCATTTTTTCCTATCGCCAATAGCACTTTTACAAGCTGTATTAAATTATGGTTTGCTAGGCCGTTTTGGATCTGCAGAGGTTAGGGGTACAACTTTACTGGCTATACTTAGTAGCTTGCTAGCAAAGGTATCAGCTGGGTTCTGTTCATCGAGGATATTTTCTGTGATATCCTCGGAGCATCTTTTTTGGAATTGTTCCCAATCGGCCTTATTCAGTTTCCACCGTTGAGGTCGTCCCAATGAAGGGAGATTGTTAGTAGTAATGATGATTGGGAAGTAATCACTTCCCCGTAGATCATTGCTAACTGACCATTTAAAATCGTCTAGAAGTCCGGGGACGCATACGGTGAGGTCAATGCATGTGAGTGAACCAGTACCTGGGTGCAAGTAGGTCGGTGATGCATCATTAAGTATGCATAAATCATGTTGGAGGAAGATATCCTCCAGCATACGACCTCTTGTGTAGGAATTGTTAAATCCCCACATGGTGTTATGGGCATGGAAATCCCCAATGATTAAATAAGGCCGGGGGAGTTGTTTCAATAGGTCCTCCATGTCTGTTGGGTTTTATGGAGCGCCTGGTGGTAGATACAGGCTGCAGCAAGTGAAAACCTTGTGAAGTGTTATCCTAGATGCTACGGCCTGTAATGTGGTCTGTAGTTCTACCCTCTCATTGGGGGATGCTGTCCTTCACAAGGATATAGACTCCCCCTGATGCTCTCTCTGCATCCTTAACATTCGTGCTGTAAGCACTGTAGCTTCGGCAAATGATGTTATCTTTCAGAAATGTTTCCTGTAAGCAGACAGCTACAGGAGTCTCAGAGTCCATCAGTAGCTGCATTTCCTCATAATTGGCCTTGTACAATTCTGGAATCCATGGCTTATTCTAAATGACCTACTTGGAGCTATTTGGCCTTTATTCCAGTGACATTGGTATTTTTATTCTTGGGTTTGGATGGAGAGGAAGACAACCCCCTTTTGGGGAAGTCTTTCTAATTCGGTAGAGGTTGGGGTGTCTGGCTGGGTTCTCTGAGGAGAACCTGTGTCAGACATGATGTCTCCGGGTTCTCCCGAAGTGTTGGTTTTGACATGCTCAGTCTCCATGTTCTCATCAGCAAGCACAGAGAACCTGTTCTTTAGCATGACAACAGGGCTTTCTTGTTTCTTCAGAGGTGTGTTCTTTGGCGGTGTTTTCTTCTGAGTTGGAGGAGGAGGAGGGGGTGGTGGGTCAATGTGTCTGTCTGTGTGGCTATGGATCTTCCTATCTTAGCAACAGCCTGGGCGTAGGTCTTTGTCAAACCGAATTGGCCCTTGGGTAGGGCCAGTACAGCCGATTTCGCCTGCCTGAAGGTACATCCATTTCTTGCCTTGTACTCCTGCACGGCAACCTCCTATTTCCACACAGGGCAGTCCTTAGAGTAGGCTGAGTGGCCAGCGTGACAGTTTGGGCATTTGATCTGGGCTGTGCAGCTCTTGCCCTCATGACTCTCTCCAGTACATCTGGCACACACAGTGTTCCTCTTGCAGACTGCCGCGCCGTGTCCATAACCCTGGCACTTGAAGCCCCTCATGGGGTTAGGTATGTAGGGCCTCACTGGAACTCGTAGGTATCCTGCCTTCACATACTCTAGCGGTGTCCTAGTTCCGAATGTAAGGATAATAGTGGCGGTTTTGACCTCCTCACCATCCCTGCGCCTGGTAATGCGCCGGGCATGAGTGACTCCTTCAATGCCCTCCACTATTTCCTTCTCGAAACATTCCAGTAGGTCCCTAGAGCTGGTTACACCTCTGCTGGTGTTCAGACTCTTGTGTGGCATGACTTCCACTAGGAGATCACAGAGTCGTCTGCATCTTAAAAGCCCACCAGAGTGTGTCTTGCCATCTGTGACAAGTGGGGAAATGTGACGTGTGTTTGGCGCGTTTATGTCTAGGGGATGATTATTTTTAAAGCTATCACACCCCAACCTATCAGCATAAGAATCGGGAGCAGACACGCAATGAGACAAGCAATGAACGATAGATACAAAAGTTAACAAGATTACAAAGAGAGTTTGTGTTACACAAACTCAGAGGCGGCCCCCGTCAAAGTCGGATCCCTGTCGGATCTGCATATTCGCAAATAATATTCAAGAGGTGATTTAATTTTGATGGTCAAAAGTAATAATGTTTCAAAGATTCATTTGCCGTAAATTGAAATTAAATAAAAAATAGTAGATTAGTTTTAGTATATTAAAACATTACAATATTGATCAAAACGTTTGGAAATGAAAATCTACACTTTTTTTTTACATTTTAAGTTTAGAAATTGAAATTCTACATCTTAATCTAGTCTATTTTAGTCTAAACTAGATCTAGATCTAGAATTTCTAGATCTAGACTCTAAAATAATTTTAATTAGAATATAAATCCAGATCTAGATATACTGTAATAAAAATCTAGATCTAGTTTTAAAAAATCTAGATTAGATCTAAATCGGGATATCATTCCTTTTTTAAACGCGAGTCACATAACGAGGCTTAATAAACATTACTATACCGAGTTCTTTTTTCATTTCATTTGAAGAATTAATTCCATATAACGTCAGAGGGAAAAAAAACACTACGTCATACGGCCTAGCTAGAATAAAAATCGCCTTCATCATTACGAGCCATTTATCGAGTGTTCATAGACATTGGTGCACCGAGTGCGTTCTTTTAGAATTTTATTTAAAGAATTCATTCCATATGACGTCAAAGGAAAAAAAAAACACTACGTCACACAGCTTAGTTAGACTAAAATATATTTTCATTAATACGAGCACTTTTTCGAGTTTTAATAGACATTGGTGCACCGAGTGCGTTCTTTTAACATTACATTTAAAGAGTCCATTCAAATGACGTCGTGAAAAAAAAATCCATTACCTCGGAATAGGCTAGTACCGGTACCATTAAAAAAAAATGTCTTTATTTACACGAGATATTTAACAAGGGTTCATAGACATTGGTGCACTGAGTTCTAATAGAATTTATTTAAAAAGGATCAAAGCCGCATTGTTTTTGCGTTTTGTCTGTCAGTCGGTCTGTCCGTCATCTTGATATAAAAAAAGAACCACTTAAAGTTATTAAAAATTGATTAACCTTAATTTTACGTTTCAAAACATCGCAATAATTTTTAGGTATGAACACAATTGAAAAGTGTATATAATAGATTGTTCCGGATGTTTGTATAAATAGTAAAAGAAAAAGAGAATTTCAGATAAATGTACTACCGTTAATTAAATTTTTTGGATGGTCTCGTATAAAAATTAGATATACTACAGCCATCTGGAGAGATTTTCATACCTTACTTTGGAGATTGGATTCTGTTTTCCTTAAAAATCGGAACATAATATTAACGATAATTAGATTTTTACATGTTTTAGGTAGAAAGTTAAATGTACTGTAAGAGAGTAGTGAGTTAAAATATTTTTCATAAAAATCCGTAAAAACATTATTTCGTAAATGAGAAGATTATTTGTTTATTAATTAGAAGAGGGAGTTCAAACAATTATTTGGCGTTAGTAGATTTTTAGAAAAAATTCGAAAATTTCTGGCGACGATTTGTAAGAAACAAAATCCGAAACTTTCTTTATCGATTACAAAACTTCTATGTTATGTTTTAGCAAGAAAATTAAATGTCTAAAAAGTAATTTTCAGCAATCAATTCTAATAAATTAATTTTTTTTAAAGCCCCAAACAACCTATTGTCGATATTTTTAAAATTTGTTTAAAGATGAAAATACGGAACAATTTGATATTGATAACCAAATTATAGTGACGCATTGTCAAATAATATAAGTGTAATATTAGTAAATTATGCGATTTCAAACAATCATTAGGCATAATTCGTGTTTTTAAAACAATATCCGGAACATTTTTACACTTAATGAAATATAAGTCAGTATAGAGATTTTGATTTATCATTAATATGCTATTTACATAAAAAACGAGACAACATATTATTAATAAGCTTATTGATTATTGATTGACGTTTAAGCATGGAAATTGAATGTAATATTAATTAGAAGAGCAAACAAACATTTGTTGGGGTTGATTAGTTTTGCACAAAAAAATCCGGAACAATCAATTTTTAGATACTTAAAACTATTGAGATGTTACGGGAGGAACATTAAAGTGTAAATCAGAATTTCAATACCTTTTAGAGTTCTAGTTTTTTTTTTAGTCTAATCGTGACGGACAGACCGACCAACAGACAAAACGCACAAAAATAATCTTCTTTTATTCGAATAGGGGCACTAAACAAAAAATAAATAAAATCTGATTTTTTAAAAAAGTTTAAGAATTGGTTTAGTACCTGATCATGTAGCGACGTTACGCTACTGCACGAAAATCGCTGCATAATATTTGTTGTAAACATTTCCTGTACATTTTTAAAATATATTTTACTTAGTGACACTGAAAATACACAAAAATTGTCCATCTTTGTTAGCATATTGTAACATTGCCTCCCTTACATTTACGTAATTGTTTTAGAATTGGTGTATTTTTATGAAAAAATCGCTTGCTTAATTAATTTTATAAATTAAACGGTTTGCTTTTAGAAAACCAAAAGTAGCCGTTGCACCTAAACTTTTGAAGCCGCATTTAATGATGAAATAATATTTTTCATATCTCTTCTAGTTTTCGAGATCTGAGTGTGACAGACGGACAGACGGACATTTTGCACAAACCTAATAGCGGCTTTTTCCCCTTACGGGGGCCGCTAAAAAATGAAGAATATTTATTGACATAAATATACATATAAGAATAAAAAGGGGGAGGGTTTGCATCTATCTCTAAATAGTACTAGATTTAATCATCACTCTTGCATTTAATAAGAGAGCATGTCACTTTGTCCTCTGACTTAGCTGGTTGTCCTGTTGATGTCGCAGCTGGCTGTGTCCTGGCTTGAGGTTCTGCAGCTGGAGGTGGCGCTCTAGCGGATAGAGGGACGCCGGTGATATAGTTCTTGTGGAGTCTCAATCCCAAGTTCTAATATCTGTAGTGGGCACAGTAGGGCGGGAGGCCGGCTACCGTGGGCACAAGTGTACTGCGGGCAGAACTGATCTGCCGTGGGCAGCGTAGTTGACAGGATATGTCCCGTGAGTTGCAGAGGGTTGGCTTAGCTATGACGTCTCGCACAGTCCTGAGTCTATAGGGACGTCGAACCTAATAGGTTGACAGGTGGGCTGTCGAATAGGCGGGCAAGGCCGATAGCGCCAAGTAGTAGAGTTGAGTAGATCTCAGTAGGCAAGTGCGGTGCTGAATAGCACTAAGCACACAAATAGGCAGGTAAGTAATCAGATAAATAGGCAGACACCTGAGGGAGGCTGCGGATAAATAAAGACAAGTTAGGACATGTCTCTCATGCATCTTATCGATGCCCTCGATTGAGGTGCATTCGTCAGATTGGTGAAACTGCTTTAGAGCACAATGGGGAGATGATGACAAATGGGATTTGGAAAACAGATGGCTGATAGTAGCAATATAGAAATGTACATAAAGGGGGAAATAATAATATAAAAATGTACATAGAAGGGGAAATAATAATCTCAAATAAACAACACAGGTGGATAGAGAAAGAAGGGGGGGGGGTTGAATTGGGCGGTGGTCAGAGACCAAGACGGTTTGTTTACATATGACCGTGGGTCGAGAACAATGGAGCGCGCTTGAATGGAGAGGGTGTCCGTTCAAGCGGCGCAACTCTCGTTAGAGTGAAATGACTACAGGGGAGATAACTCATATCTCTTTTCTAGACGCAGTATTAGTGCGCTAGTAAAATTATCAAGGCGGTCAACCGAGATAAAGGAAATAAAATAAGATGTACGAATATATACATGGTTGCCTCAACGATCAATTGAGCACCGTGACATTAATAGATTAATGCAATACATAAATATATACATAGGACATGTTTATGTTTTCTACTTACGCCAGTGAGAAATACACAATGCACTAATTAAATATAAATGAACTAAGCAAAATACACATGATAATATCCAATGGAAATAGCACAAAAGTAATTAAGATGGAACTTGTGATTAAGTTCGGCTTACCACCAGGTATTCCTCTAGGAGAAAGGATAAATGAAGTAGTCCAGACTCGATTGCTCAGCGATAGAGAAATAAGAGGGTCTGATTTGATTTGGATCTACTTTATATAGGCCTGGAAAATGTGGGCGGAAACAGGAAATGCCCTAGGCTTAGAATTATCTTACACGTGGGTGAATTAGACTTGAGGAGATGGGAGTCGCACATTGGTCGAGAGGCACTTTGACTCGAGTAATCTCCTAGATCAAAGAGAGACGTAGGAGAAAAGGGGGGGGGAGGAGTGACTTGCATTCCACACAAGGTGGTGTCCACTGCGGCTGTCAGACATCCTGTCGATAAGATCAAAGAGTCTGTGTGTATCTTTGCCCCGGTCAAGGGAAGATAAAACGAAAGACGTGGCCTAGCTATGTCCAATGTGGTCAACTAAGTCTAGCCTGGAGCGGAAAAGGTGGTGCGGGTGAAGAATTTAGGGGTAGGATGGGGAAATAATTAAAATAAAATAAATAAAGAAAGAAAAAAAAAATTAATGCTGTGATAAATTTGAGTGACTCTGACAGCGAGTTTTTGACTTGTCACACCATCTACTTCTATAAGAAGTTCCATTGATTTGTGTAGCTTAGTCACACTCTTGGGCTCTCCCACTACTGACCTGAGTCCCCTATAGATAAGGAAAGGGCTCAGCTTTGTAAGGCTTTTCCCCTCCTCTGTGCACCTGACCACCAAAAATGATGGCCAGGTAGTACAGCTTTTTGTGGCCTCCTCCTTTTTAGCCTCAATAAGGCGTCTCTTGCCCAGACTTAAATCTGGGGCAAGTAGTTTATTGTTTTTTTTATCCATTTATATTTTCTTGTTAGTTCGGCACCTGTGCTCCCCACCCGCCATCGAGTCCAACAAGGGGACGGGCCATTCGGATGTCCAGAATGAGCCCGCCAGGGCTACACAGGTGCTATACTCAGTCAGCTGCTGCATCGGACATGTGTCCGATACAGCAGTTCCCTGATTGACCCTCCAGCCACCGCCCTCCAGCATATGTCGACGACCTATGCTGGTAGCTCGGCATGACTAGCCGGTTGACCCAGAGCGGGCAATCTGGGCCTCAGGTCTAGGGGAACTTGGAGCCAAAGTATTGTGTTGTTGTGGTTTATCCTCAGATAGCCACCACTCAAACACCAGGATCTATTTATCCCCCCTTACCCGTCGCAGTCCACGGCAAACGGACTGGTCTAGGACGTAGTGAGAATTTAAAGTTAAGGAGACAGTCTGATGATCAATGAAGGCAGACTTAGGAAAAGAGGAGGCAGACACAATGATAGAAAAGAAGTAGGGCACTTTTGAGCTCCAAAAGTGCTAAGGAAAGAGGAGCGCAGTTTAACGTCATGTCTCGGGACGCCCAAGTCTGATTAGGAATCGCTGTACGACCATGTACGTGCACGGTGCACTCCTCTAAATTCTGAGTAGCCAAATTTCAATTTTTTAATTAACACATTCAAATCAATTATTTTTTTCTAAGTAGCAACTTAGCAAGTAGAGCTACTACTGAAGTACAGTAGTAAGGATACGCTACTATTGTAATAAACTAGAACAGGCTAGTCTGTAGATCATGTACGACCATGTGTCAGGTTCTTTTCTTGCTTGGCTCATTAGGGGGTTACTCAATTATTAATTAATACTAAATTAACTCCAACTCCAGCTATTCATGAAAATAATAACTTTAATATCCAGTAAAGCACCTCTCTCAGGAAATATTATTACACAAACACCAGTCCTGGAAGCAACTGACCTACCTTCCTGGACCGGGAACAAGACTTCACTGACTAACACACTCTCTCTCACATTCAAGGAAGACTCAACCATTCAGTTCACATCACGTGCAAGACAATTTACATTCATAACCTGGGAGTACATAAACAAAGGGATGTAACTATCATACCAAAATATCAACAAAGTAATATATTCACATACCTCCCCTGAAACCATGAACGCTTTAGTATAGGATTGCACAATAGTAGTGTCAAATATTCTACAAGAAGTTATTCCTGATGATTTGTTTTCATTTGCACATAATTATAGTTATTATTATATTTAGTTAAGGCCTAGAATACGATAACCTTTTTTATCCTTGGAGGAAAAATACTGCCCCTTCTTTCATTGTGATAAATATGAAAGTTTCAATAAACAAGTGAAGAGTGCAGTCATCTTGATATATGTATTTACGTCTTGCGGAGGTGTGCTCGATAAAATAACAGTTAAAACATGTCTACCAGTTTACGATAGAAGAGAAATAAGAAAGCTCTTGATGTGTCATTGTTTTAGTTAACATGTTAATTTTTATCAACGGAGCACTGGCAGCAGCAAAACATAAAAATAGAAGCAGCAACATTGTGAATTAACTGTTGGGCGTTTTGGTGCAGACACTGCAGACATTAAGCTGATGTCTTTGATCATTCGGTTTGTTGATTGCGATTGTAGTCGAGAAGACTTCATTCGTTTTGTCCCTGTTGTTCAGAGAGATGCATGCCTGTGTCTAACGTCGTTGTCAGCGAATACATTATGTACAATCTAGATTTGGACAAACAACTAAACCAAATCTACCATGGCTGTAATGCCTAGCATTCAGAACTGTGACTTAACTTTGTTATTAATGACCTGAATGACGTTTCAGGTATATGTAATGCTGTTGGTGTCATCAAGAAGGCAATTTCTTCCGTAATAGTCCCAAGCGAGAGTAAAGTTACCTCTTTTGTGGGAGACACACGAACTGAGAAATACGAATCCATTCGCACATGAGAAGAAGGCACTGATTACTGATTGTGTTTTAATTGTTGTCAATTATTCATCTGATGTTGCAGTCAGTCCAACATAACCGCTTAACTTGGGGAAGGCTAGACTGTTGGCAGACAAATGTGGTACCGGGTACTTAGTTGGTGCTGCCGAGAATTGGCAGTCGACAGACACGCCGACATCGAGCCAAAACTACATGTTTCGATTTAGGGAGTTATTACAGAACAGGGCTTTTACACTTCCTATCGTGATTGGTTAGTTTCTTCATTACGTCTCGTTTTTCAAGCAATAATAACGCTCAGTTCAACCTAAGACGATGAAAGAGCTGCAACATAAAGAATATGAGAACTGCGCGGTAAGCGTTCATCACCAGCTGGTCCGTCATGACGGGAAGCAATTCAGTAGTTAACTTTTGATAGTGTCGGCAGCCACAGTCAAAATTTCAGTTTTTGTTTGATCAACCGTTGGAAGGCACGGGCCACAATAAACTTAACAGCGTTTACAGTAAATACTTTGTTTACATTTTTAGTTGTTGTTTTTCTATTTACAGTGCACTTAATATCGCATAGGTAGTAATATTCTACATATCAAGAAAATTGAAGCGACGACTTTGAGAGATAGGTGACAACTTGCATCTCCTGCAAAAATGCCTGCGGGCACCCATTACCACATGTATTTGTACTTTTAAATTGTAAGTAAGTCTATATGTAAATGCGTTTATAGACAAGCACATAAAACTCTAAAATCAAATGACTGCAAACAGTGCAGAACAAACAGATGACCCATATATACTTATACTATTGCTAGTACCCTTTGTGCTATCATTGAATATCCTATTATCCTGCTATGTGTCATTGATTTAATTCTCTACATCACAAAAATGTAACCTGTTTTATTTAATGAATCAGTTTGTTATACTCTAATCAGTTGTTGATGTATACGGTGCCAGACTGTGAAATAATACGCTTTGTACGGACTCTACATTTAGTTCTGTTTCCTGGACATTTCAGCAATTCTAATTGTCTCTCTGCTCGTTTCTTATTAGCAGCATTTTCTGCTTTCTTGTGTTCCATGTGCATTACGCTGAAAATGACAGCCGTTTCAATGACAACCATCACAACCAGGAAGACGACTAACTTGGTTTGATCTCGTCGACATTCAGGCATGTTCTGAAATAGAACACAATCTTAACAGTTGAAAATCAAAACAATTTGCAAGTAAATTTTTCTTAAAATTATAATTAATTTAAAGACTTTAAACCTACTCTACACCAATAATATTTATCACTTAAAACAAATAACATTTAAAAATCAAGTTTAAAAGTAAGATTACAAAGAGAGTTTTTGTTATCTCACAAACTCAGAGGCGGCCCCCTCAGAGCCGCTTATTTGCAAGGAATATTCAAAGCATGATTTTGTTTTAATTGTCCAAAGAAATAACATGTAAAAGATTCTTTTGACGTTGCTATTTTCTTAACAAACTAATAACCTACGAGATTTTTAGGCTTGCTGGTATCGAACTCGTACTTCGATAACGTCTGCTCGATGTTCCTGCACAGTTATCAACAGAGCTATTGGGATTTCGAATTTTGGGGTTTTTAGGGTGCACCTAAATCAACCCAACTCTGATGGGTACCTGACTTTAGTTGGGATTCGGATTTTGGGATTTTTAGGGTGCACCTAAATCAACCCAACTCTGATGGGTACCTGACTTTAGTTGGGGGAAAGTAAAGACGTTTGGATGTTATGCTGGCCAAAGAAACAAGATGACCTTAACATCATCTGACCTATAGATAACAAGTACTGAAAGGGGAACTTTACTTTTTAAAAAAATATAGATTAGATTTACGTAAAAATAAAGCCTGGATAGTCTATAATGTAAGCGCAAAATGCTACTCACTGACTGACTCATTGATCATGAAATCTCTTAAACTGTCGTACAGATCCGCATGAAATATTTTTTAAAAATTCCTTTTACATTATAGGTGCTCACAAAGAACAGTATTTGACAAAATTGCAACCTTGGGATCGCTATTCGCGAAAACCGCAAGCTTTATATCAAACCTTTGTATTTTATTTTCGGTATTTCCCCACAAAGCGGCAGTCTACATGTCACGCATTAAAAAAAAAGTAGTCGACCCACGGCGTAGCATAAGCCGCTATTTAGTGAAAGGTAAACACTTCCTGAAAGACACAGTTGTCCCAATGGGGTGAGTTTGGGCAAAGACTGTGAGTGAATGAAAAGAAGAAACTCTGGAGAGAGCAACATACAATAGTCCATGACTGAAAACAGGTTTTGGAAGATACAGGCATATCTTTTTGAACGTTTGACCTTGTGCTTTATTAATTGTCATGGCAAAAGCTAATCTAATTGTCGTGGTAAAAGCTAATCTAATTGTCGTGGCAAAAGCTAATCTAATTGTCATGGCAAAAGCTAATCCAATTGTCGTGGCAAAAGCTAGTCTAACATGGAATTGTCTGCGCGTAAAGGTAAAAGGCAAATTTGAATGTGATGGAGTCAGTGATATCCGGGGAATAAGGACAGTTTGTTAGGTAGTAGCTGCGATAGTTTTACACTCCAGTACGTTGCGGTGAATGCAACCGCTAAAGAGCAGGGATATGGAGAGACGTTGACCCTGATTGTAAATTCGAGCAGGGTCAAGCGGACGTTCTCGGAAGTGAATAGTGATAGTAGCGGGAAGTATTTGAGACATCGCCACTATTTCAGCCTCGCCACCATAAACGCCGGATGTATTCATGTAGGCAGCGTATTGTCGAGCAGAGTGTATGACTGTGCTTCCGTGAGTAAGAACAACGGACAGGGCGTCGCCATAGTTATCCCAATGTTCGCAAACAAAGCTTACAGCCATCTTTCAAAGTTCGAGAGCAACAGTTTCGTCGATGACATTTTTCCAGAAATATGCGACTAATAGAAATAAACGGTTACCTGATGCAAGAATTTCGACTACATTAAAAGAAATATATGTGAAGCCGAGGCCATGGTTAGGAAACGAAGGGCAATACGAAGGAGCCAAATCAAAACAAAGTTACAGAAAAAAAGCATGCAACTATTTTAATGACACCAGATATTGACGTGTGTAAAAAATTCACACATAAATGTAGTCAAATATAGAATGCATGAAGAGAAAGATGACTTGTTCTCCTCCCCCCTCTTTTTCTTCTGAACCGTGCTCTCTGTCAAGGCGAAAGTTTCATGAGGTAACTTTAGTCTGACTTGCTGAAATAAAAGAGTTATCTCTCCATGACTTAATCATGGTGTAACGCATGGTTGGGCCATGAAGAGATAGATAGATAGATAGATAGATAGATAGATAGATAGATAGATAGATATTCGACCCGCAGCGTAGCATACGCCACTATTTGCAGGGCCGGCCTTATACCAAAGCAACCTATGCGGCCGCAGTGGGCCCCGCACTTTCATAGACCTCGTGCTACTTCTAGGTGTAAATTATTAAGTTTTGAACTAAGCTAAAATGATAAAATCCAGCATTCGACACAAGTAAATAAATTCAAAATATTTTTTGACAACTTTGAAAAAAATTGAGCGAGTTCTCTGTGTGCACATGAATGTTTTTACTAGTTTCATCTCTGGTTTCTTTTTAAATGTCCTTCAAAAACAGATTTGGAAGTTCAAAAAAGAAAAAGAAAGAAAAAAAAAACGAGTTTTTAAAAATGTCGAACTTTTTAAATATTTGAGAATCACGTGTTCTATCCAGATAAATAAATAAAAATAAGCTACGTGACCATTATGAAAAAAACGGTTTTGGTTCCCTAGTATATATTGGCAGTATATTTGCAGTTGTGATAATTTTGTCTTGATTTTGGTGAGGTCTTGGTTTTCTGGAGAATTTTCTTGCAGTTTTTGGCTTTTATTAAGATAACTGGATTTTTTGTTCAAAATTACCAGTTCGCTGATAAGGGGGAATGTCGCAGTTAGTCTGTATCCAATTGAGAGCGCTTCTTTTTTATTTCTATATTGTTCAAAGCAAGCTGCTTTCTTCTAGGGCAAGGGTGGGCTAATTACGCCACGCTGGAGTGTTTTATGCGGCCCGCGGACTCCTACAGAAATCAAGTATACCCACAGATTATAAAAATTCAAATATAGTAAAAAATAAACAATTTTAAATATCTATATAAATTATTACAATTTATAAAGTAAAAACTTTAAAGTAAACGAAGATTTTTCTTATTGGCAATGTTTTGAAACATTTAGTCAAAGACACACATTCAGGCCAGTATTTATTTAATGCTATAAAGAACTATGTTGAAAGTGTGGGGTTGGCTTGGAACAAGATAACTGATAGAGTCCGTGCTTTGACTGACAAAAACAGATTTTTTAATAAATTAAAGAACAATATTCCAACACCAAACTGTGGGAGATGAGTGGGCAGAAAAATATAGAGGTGCAGATCTTAGGAAGTAGAGATGGATTGGTCACCCCCTTAGAAAAGATAACAGCAACAGAGCTAGACAGGCCTTAGAGTGGAACCTCCAGGGATCAGGATGTAATGGAAGACCAAAAAGAACATGGCGACGCAGTATACTAGAGGAGACTGGAAAGAGCTGGAGGAAAGCCATAAAAAAACTAGCAAGAGACCTTGGAGAGTGGGGTGTTTTGGTCGAGGCCCTATGTTCCATGAGAAACACAAAGGAATGATGATGATGATGATCCCAACCATAAACTCTAAAGTTTGAGCAAAGCCGCATTGCATATTAAACATATTATTGACCAAATTATTTCAGTGATCAAACTTACCAGAACTAGGGATCATAACCACAAGAAAAAAATTAAACACAGGTAATTCAAATAAGTACTTAAGATTTGGAAAAAAAACATTTAGATGTTCTGTACCACAGTAGTTTCCGCTTTCTTAGCATGGGCAAGGTATTGAAAAGAATATTGAGAAGAATATGGAATCTCAGGTAAGAACTTCTTGACTTTGTTACTAATATTTCAAATGAAGAGGGAAAGACAGACTTCATGTTTTTCATAATAAATATTGCAATGAGTTGCTTGCACATGAATTAAATATTTTCAAACAAAGCTTTCCCATTTCTCCAGACTAGCAAGTGAAAAAGTTTCTTTTGCTGAAAGGTGAAACTAGTTCTAGTGAAATGGTTGAAAAGTACAAAAATTATTTGAATTCCTTGAGTGTGGAATTCGAAAGCAAATTTTAAGACATCAAGAGCTTGGAACCTGTTTTCAGCGGATGTACCTTCAACCAAATTATGAATTGTGAATTTTATGGGTGACAGAAGCTGTATTTCCACACTTTAAAATAAAATATTTTGATGGTTAATTTTCACATTAATTGGGTCCACATGTATTTTAGAACAAGCCTTTTTCTTTGTTTGAAAATAAATAAGTTAAACGAACAGGTCAATGCAGCCTGACTGTAATTTGAAAGCAGTCATAAGGATAACAAATAGTAAGCTAGCTCCACAGTTTCGGAACATTACGAACAATTGTAAACAGTTATATACTTCACATTAAATACAGCTGTACATTTGTGGTGAAATGTGATTTAAAACGACAATGACAAAGATTAAAAATCTATATTATAAAGTAAAAAGTAAGGCATATATGTATGTGCCGAATAGAAATCAAAACCGTTTGACCGATCTTGATAAAACTTGGCAGAAATGTTCCTTGGGTACTAACTTAGACCGTAGTGTATGTATTGTAGCTCTAAAACCAACTTAAGACCCTCAAAAAAAAAGTCGACCAACTCTATTAAATCATTATAACTTCATCGATCTAGGCCATGTTTACATGAGCAAAGATCAAAAGGATCTAGATCTAGATCTAATTTTTTAAAATACACTTTGCACAGATAGTTTTATACTTTAACATATAAACATACTAATTATAGTCCATTCATTTCATATTTTAATCAAATTAACATTCAAATTTGTTTTCCTAAAGCATTTTTCATACATCCGTTCGCTATAGCTGTTAAGTCGTATTGAAATACATTTTAATAGTTCCATTCATGATTCCGTACATGTAACAAAAAGATCACGCATGCGCAGAGCGAAGCCTCCACGCATGCGCAGAAAGAATTCTATCCAAGCCAATATTTAACTCTAGATCAGTCAAGGTCTAGGCTGTCTCTAACTCAAGATCTAATTCAAAGATGATAGATCTACTTTGTACTTTAACACATGAACATACATAATAAAATCTATTCATTTTATATTTTAATCAAATATATGTAGGTCTACAAGCACATGTTTCTATTTGAAAAAATGTATTTAGGTTGATTAGCTATTTTGATAGCTCCATTCATACTATGTTTACATTCACGCATTTGCTATACTTATAACATTATTATTTTATTTATTTTTTTTATAACACACGCTCAGTAACTATATCGACAGTGATACACAAATGAGAACCCTCGGGCCGTGGGTAACATATTGTGACAGGTTGGGGAATGTGACGTGTGTTTGGCGCGTTTAATGTCTAGGGGATGATTATTTTTAAAGCTATCACACACCAACCAGTCAGCATATAAATCGGGAGCAGGCACGCAACGAGACAAGCAATGAAAGAAAGATACAAAGTTAAAAATGAAGAATATATTTATTTACATAAATATTTACATAAAAGAATAATTAGGGGGAGGGTTTGCATCTATCTCTAATTGATACTCTGTTTAATCATCACTCTTGCACTTAATAAGAGAGTATGTCACTTTGTCTTCTGAACTTAGCTGGTTGTCCTGCAGATGTCGCAGCTGGCTGGGATCCTGGCTTGAGTAGGGCGGGTGGCCGGCTACCGTGAGCACAAGGTTACTGCGGGCAGAGCTGATCTGCCGTGGGCAGCGTAGTTGACAGGATAAGTCCAGTGAGTTGCAGAGGGTTTGACGTAGCTATGACGTCTCGCACAGATCTGGGTCTATATGGACGTCGCACCTAATAAGTTGACAGGTGGGCTGTCGAATAGGCGGGCAAGGCCGATAGCGCCAAGTAGTAGAGTTGAGTAGATCCACGTAGGCAGTAGATGATACTCACTAGCAAGTGACAAGTGATCCGATGAATAGGCAGATAATGCTAAATGAACAGGCAGGTAAATAGGCAAGTGCAGTGCTGAATAGCACTAAGCACAAAGGCAATAGGTGATTCTCGATAGCAAATAGTTGAGTAGTGTCGAGTAGACACTAAACAGCAAATAGGCAGGTGATCCACACAAATAGTTGGGTAGATCTCAGTAGGCAAGTGCAGCGCTGAATAGCACTAAGCACATAGATAGGTAAATAGGCATTAGGTGATCCCAACAAATAGGCAGACACCTGAGGGAGGCTGCGGATAAATAAAGACAAGTTAGGACATGTCTCTCATGCATCTTATCGATACCCTCGACTGAGGTGCATTCGTCAGATTGGTGAAATTGCTTTAGAGCGCAATGGGGAGATGATGACAAATGGGATATGGAAAAATGGATGGCTGATAGTAGCAATATAAAATGTACATAAAAGGGGAAATAACCTCAAATAAACAACACAAGTTGGAAGAGAGAAAGAGGGGGGGGATGGGCGATGGTCAGCGACCATGACGGTTTGTTTACATACGACCGTCGGCCGAGAACAATGGAGCGCGCTTGAATGGAGAGGGTGTCCGTTAAAGGGTCGCAACTCTCGTTAGAGTAAAATAAGTAAAGGGGAGATAATTCATATATCTTCTCTAAGCGCAGTATTAGTGCGCTAGTAAAATTATCACGGTCGTCAGCCGAGAAAAAGGAAATAAAATAAGGTGTACAAATATATACATGGTTGCATCAACGATCAATTGAGCAACGTAGCATTAATAGATTAATGCAATACTTAAGTACATACATAAGACATGTTTATGTTTTCTACTTACGACAGTGAGAAATACACAATACACTAATTAAATGTAAATGAAATAATAAAATACACATGATAATCTCCAGCGAGAAATATTCACATAGTAACTAAGATGGAACTTGTGATTAAGTTCGGCTTACCACCAGGCGTTCCTCTAGGAATGAGAATTAATGAAGTAGTCCAGACTCGATTGCTCAGATAGAATGAGAAAATGAGAGAGTGTCTATTCCGCCTTACTTTACCTTATATAGGCCTGGAAGATAAGGGCGGAAACAGGAAATTTCCTAGGCTAAGAATCATCTTACACGTGGGTGAATTTGACTCGAGGTGGGAGTCGCACCTTGGAAAGGTTAATGGGCGTGTTGGTCCGCGTGATCTCCTAGATCAAAGAGAGACGTGGGAGAAGGGGCGGAAGTATTGACTTGCATTCCACACAAGATGGTGTCAACTGCGCCCGTCAGACATCCGGCCGGTACGATCAAAGAGAATGTGTCTATCTTTACCCCGGTCAAGGGAAGATAAGTCGAAAGACGCGGCCTAGCTATCTCCAATGTTGTCAACTAAGTCTAGCCTGGAGAGGAAAAGGTGGTGCGGGTGAAGAAATTGGGGGTAGAATGGGGAAATAACTAAAATAAAATAAATAAATAATGAATAATAATAATTAATGCTGTGATAAATTTGAGTGACTCTGATAGCGAGCTTTTGACTTGTCACACATATGACTAGTATAATATAAAGCAGAAAGTATATCGTATCTGTGTATGTATGTTACGCATAGAAATCAAAACCGTTTCACCAATTTTGATAAAACTTGGCATAAATGTTCCTTGTGTACTAATTAGAACCGTGACTATGTATAGTAGCCCTAAAACAAACTTAAGACCTTAAAAAAAAAGTTGCCCAACTCTATGAAAGTATTGCTATTTCATGGATCTAGGACATGTTTACCATGTTTACATGAGAGAAGATCGAAATGATCTAGATCTAGTTTATTCTAGATCTAATTTTAAGATCTACACTTTGCACAGATAGTTCTTTACTTTGACATTAAAATACAAAATATAGTCTATTGATATTTAACCTTTAACTTTGTGTTTCAAAAGCATTTGTACATAAATTCGTTCCTTAAATCTGCGAATTTAGACATCCTGACGTGTATTCTTTCATTAGACAAGACCGAAATATAACACAGCTCTTTATTCCTAGGTCTAATTCAACTCTAAGATGATAGAACTTTTCTTTACAAAGATAGTTTTATATTTTAAGACATGAACATATTAATTACAGTCCATTCATTTCATATTTTAATCAAATTAACCTTCAAATTTGTTTTTCTAAAGCATTTTTATACATTCGTTCGCTATAGCTGCGAAGCCGTGTTGACATACATATTAATAGTTCCATTCATGAGTCGCGTAGGCCTACATCTAACAAGATAGCTCACGCATGCGCAGAACGAAATATATCCAAACCAATATTTAACTCTAGATCTATCTCTAACTCTGGATCTAATTCAAAGATGATAGATCTACTTTAACACATTAATATTCAAAATTAAGTCAATTTTATATTTTAAGCAAATATTTTTATTTAAACAAGGTTACAAAAGACAGTTTGTGTGGAAACACAAACTCAAAATCAGCCCCCGAAGAGGTCCACCCAGGCAGGCTTCAATATTTTCAGAAAGAACATCCAAATGAAATTATATCAAAGACAAATGATAGATAAGAATGGAGAAAGAAGGTTAACAGATCTTGTGTAGTGCCCCAACGGTCCAGCAGATCAAAGGATAGGTGTAAGTGAATGTAAAGTTAGATGTGAACCTGGCCTAACTAGTTCCCCTTTTAGACCTTGTGGTCTATAGGGCAGATGATGTAAAGTTCATCTGTTTTTGTGGCCTACGGTTAGCGAGGATGTCATGTTGCCAGCACAACGACCAACCGCCTATACTTTTCCCCAACTAATGTCAGGTACCCATTAGAGCTGAGTGGACTCAGAGGCGCCCAAAGATTCCAAAGTTGAAAATCCCAGTATTCACCAGGATTCGAACCCGGGACCCCCGGTTCGGAAGCCAAGCGCTTTACCGCTCTGCCACCGCACCTCCCCTGGCCTAACTAATGTCTTATAATTGATCTAATTGTTTTGAAAAGGCTCAATCTCCTATTCTAATCCTAAAAAAAAAATAAACAAATTCCGCAATAAAAAAAAATGTTCAGAAAAATGAAGTTTATAAGATTACTATTCATTTTAAATTATGTCTAACTTATAATGCATACTAATTAGCTTTTTCTCTTTAAAAAACTGCTTGCATAACTGATTTAAAAAATTTTTAAAAACTTTGAATGGTCTAAAATATTGTGATGTCGGATTTTCAATATCTTTTCTAGTTTACGAGATCTAAACGGGACGGACGGACAGACGGACAGACATTTCACACAAAACTAATAGCGTCTTTTCCCCTTTCGGGGGCCGCTAAAAATGGATTTAGGTTGATTAGCTATTTTGGATAGCTCCATTCATGAATTCACGTTTTCGCTTTACTTATAACATTATTATTTCATTTAATTAATTCTTTCCAAAACACTCTACCGACAGAGATACGCAAATTAAGACCCAAAACACTATCATTGACTATACTGACAGTGATACACAAATTAAGACCCTCAGGCTACGGGTAACATATGGCTATTATATATATATATATTATATATCTATATATATCATGGGCGTAGCCAGGATTTTTTTTCGGGGGGGGGGGGGGTTGGGGAAGTGAATTCCCCCCCCCCCCCGCGAAAAAAAATTATATGTATATTGTGTGTGTGTGTGTGTACATAATCTTTATTACATTCTGACCCTTCATTCTTTCGGAAGACGTTTATTGTGCCCTAGAATAGGTTCTTCCATGATTAGTGAAAAAATTGTACATTCCACGACATTACTAGCCAAGCGAAGCCTCGCCGCCAAGCACTATTTCTGGTATTGAAAGCCAACAAAATGCATATTCTGAGGTATCTACAGTGCATTTTCCTGCTATTAAAAAGTTCTATTTCAAAAACCTAATGTGCTATTCTTACTGACTTAGACCATCCCTCGTCGTTCGGCGCCATCAAGCTGTTTCCATAAAATTGTAGACTTCCCGCCATTACTAGCAAGGGGTCTGGGAGGGCGCTAGAAACTCCCCAGCGCGGGGCGGAGCCCCGCCGCCAAGCACTATTTCTGGTATTGAAAGCCAACAAAATGCATATTCTGAGGTATCTACAGTGCATTTTCCTGCTATTAAAAAGTTCTATTTCAAAAACCTAATGTGCTATTCTTACTGACTTAGACCCTCCCTCGTCGTTCGGCGCCATCAAGCTGTTTCCATAAAATTGTAGACTTCCTGCCATTACTAGCAAGGGGTCTGGGAGGGCGCTAGAAACTCCCCAGCGCGGGGCGGAGCCCCGCCGCCAAGCAATATTTCTGGTATTTAAAGCCAACAAAATGCATATTCTGAGGTATCTACAGTGCATTTTCCTGCTATTAAAAAGTTTTATTTCAAAACCTAATGTGCTATTCTTACTGACTTAGACCCTCCCACGCCGTTCGGAGCATTTGACGTCAATCTGTTTCCATAAAAATCTGTCACTGGCAATGTCTGAAGCCTCTTCCCACCTACCATGAGGACCTCCATGAATGAGTGGCGTCAAGTTGTACTAGGATATCATTGCAACTCTTCTTATGCGTAATTCATTTTGTCGGAGAACATGTCCTGCAAACCTCATGCGTCGTTCTCTCACAATCTAAGGGTCGACTCCCAGTTCGGCATAGGATTTCCTTGATTTAGACCCGATCTCTATAACTGACTCCTAAAATCTGTCTTAGCCATCTTTGTTGAGCCACATTTAGTGTTTTTTCGATTTCGGTAGATGATTATTCACTGCAGTTTATTAATGGAGCCCTGCTACTGGTAAAAATGTGTAACCTCTCTTGAATATGCTCTTGGAATTAAGTGACTGTAGTTTGCTTTAGATTTTAAATCGAAAAGAGAAGTTTTATCGTCAAAATCTTCTATTGGGGGTTTTCCACCTCAAAATGCTCTGTAGGGGGATCTTAAACTCAAAACCATCTGAAGGGGTTTTAAACTTAAAAAAAAAAGCCATCTGTAGAAGAAGGGTTTAAACTCAAAACCCCCGATTGGCTTGGCTACGCTCAAATAATTTTAGTGTGTAATTTGCTTTTTTTTAAATTGAAGATGTATTTTTAGCACCAAACCCATCTGAATGGGGGTTTAAACTCAAAACCCCTTTCGGCAACGCTCATAGCATTTTGAGTGCATAATTTGCTTTTTCTTTTACACTGAAAATGTATTTTTTATCCTCAAACCCCCCTGGCGGGGGGTTTAAACTCAAACCCCTTTGACTAAGCTCATAGATTTTAGAGTGAGTAATTTTCTTTTATTTATATTCAATAGGTACTTTTTAGCTTCAAAATCCACTGGAGTGGGGTTTAAACTCAAAACTGAGTCAAAACCCATTTAGCTACGCTCATAACATTTTGAGTGCTTAATTAGCTTTTTTTTTTATATTAAAGAGGGGGTATATCGTAAATTTTAGACGGGGTTTTAAAATCAAAATCTTCCTGAACTGTGCTCTTGGAATAAGGGGATTTTCGTTTGCATTTTTTTTGTTTTGTTGTATAGAAGAGGGGGAGTTAACTGCAAAAACCCCAGCTAGGGGGTTTAAAACTCAAAACCCTGGTAGGGGGTTTTAAACTCAAAACCCCTAGTAGGGTTTTTAAACTCGAACCCCTCTGGAAGGGGTTTTAAACTCGAACCCCCCTGGTAGGGGGTTTTAAACTCGAACCCCCCTGGTAGGGGGTTTTAAACTCAAAACCCCTTTGGTTGTGCTGAGGCAAGTGATGGTTTAGTAATATAATCTCACCTAAAATAAACAAAATGAAAGCAAAAAATCAGTCACTAAATTCCGACTCCCCCCCCCCCCCCCGAGGGGGGGATTTCATTTCGGGGGGGGGGGGTTTGAACCCCAAGAACCCCCCCTGGCTACGCCCATGATATATATATAGTTTTTGAGATCTGAGTGTGACATACGGACAGACGGACATTTTGCACAAATCTAAAAGCGGCTTTTCCTCTTACGTGATGATATTACTTCAATGAGAGCATAAAGTTCTTCAAACTTTTCAAGTACCTTGGCGCTGTCTTAGACAATACATTTAACTGGAAACACAGATTGCATCACCAAACATGAGCAACAAAGATTAAGACTTCTGAGAAAAATGTCATCCTTAAGATTTAGAGAAAAAGCCTTGTCAATGTTTACAAGCTTGCATCTGCAGTAAAGTTTAAACTTTTTAGCCCGGTTTGGCAATTTCAACATTAACAAGTAAAAACTATTTTTTAAAAAGACAATTCCTCTACAGCTGACCAACTTTTGCAAGAGCGATTATTTTGCTTTTAATATCGAAAGATTTAAATAGATTTAAATAATGCCACATTTTTTACCATGCTCTATTCCCATTCCCCACCCAAAAATAAAAAATAAAAATTCTGGATAAGCGAATATATAAATCATCATGATTATAAAATTATTATGATACAAATTTAAATCAAGACTTAAAGGACGGGGTGAGCGCAATCGTTCTTGAACCTTTCTCTCAATACATATTTATATATATATATATATATATATATATATATATATATATATATATATATATATATATATATATATAGAGAGAGAGAGAGAGAGAGAGAGAGAGAGAGAGAGAGAGAGAGAGAGAAATCAATGTCTACCAGGCGGTGGTTCTCTCAACCCTTCTATATGGCTCTGAGACATGAACACTATATAAAAAACAACTAAGACTTCTTGAGCGCTTTCACCAAAGATGCTTGCGCTCCATCATGGATATATGGTGGCAAGACCGCACTACAAACAGCGATGTCCTTGCAAACGCCGGTATGGACAGTATAGAAGGACTTTTTATGGTCCGACAGCTACGCTGGGCAGGGCATGTATCCCGTATGGGAGACGTATGCCAAAGGCAGTCTTTTTGGTGAGATAAAAGGTGGTCGACGTAATAGAGGCGCCCCACGGAAACGCTTCAAAGACCAGCTTAGGCGTCAACTTTTCTTGGCTGACATAGAAGAGAGCACCTGGCTGCATGCGGCCTCAGAACGAGACAGCTGGAGGTCTTTCACGAAGGCCGCGGGATATACATTTGAGACCAAAAGAAAATCTGCTGCCGAGGACAAACGCCGACGACGAAAAGAAAATCTAAATCGACCACCTGCGGACAATGGTTATGCTTGCCATGTATGTGGCAAAATATGCAGGTCACATCTGGGGCTGCGCAGCCACGGGAAATACTGTATTCCTCATTAATCTTCTAATTCGAAGACAAGCCTATATATATATATGTTTGTGTGTGTGTGTGTATCTGTGTGTGTTTACGTAATTAATCTTCATTACATTCTGACCCTTCATTCTTTCGGACGTTTACTGTACACTGGCCTAGAATAAACTCTTCCTTTAGTTAGTGGAAACACAGTAGACACCCCACTCTTTCCAGCCAGGAGGTTTGGGGGTGCACGGCGGGAGGTGGGTTTAAATCTCAAAACCCTCTAAGGTTTTTTAAAACTCAAAACATCTATTGGCTACGCTTATGGAGTTGGGTGACTGTAGTTTACTTTAGTTTAATATTGGAGAGGGAAGTTTAACCTCAAAACCCGCTGGCCACGTTCATAGAATTTGGTGACTTGTTTGCTTTAGTTTTATATTGATGAGGGGGATTTAATGCCAAACACCCACTCAACTCCCCCCTCCTTAGCTGCGGTGGGGAAAGGGATGGTTTAACATTAAAATCTGACTTATAAAAAGCAAAATTCAATCAAAAACCAGTCAGAGAATTTCACAGGGGGGGGGAAATTTCATTTCACGGGGGGAGGGGTGTGAAATGTTTCAAAAAATTATATCGGTCAAACTAAAGTTTTCCCAAGGAATCAAAATCAACTGTCAAATTTCTATGGAAATCATTAGAGCCGTTTTCTAGAACGGTGTCCACTCACCCAGGTTTTTGACTTGATGATGAGTTTGCAACCTGAAAAGAAGAATAGTAAAAAAATACACTCTGGTTCAGGATTTGACTATTTTACCATCACAAAGGAGATGTAAGACACCGATCACTGAAATTAACGGACACAAGAACTCGTTCCGTTTGGAATTATATCGTAGAATAACATTGAACCTACTGTTGTAAGTTTCACGTGTAATGTTACATAAAAACTGGTATGAATGTTTATTTTGTAAGCTGTCGTATAAATTATTTGCTCTAATGATGTGTTATGTGTAATGCACAAGGATAAAATTATTATTATTATTATTATTATTGCTATAAAACACTTACGAATGTAGGCTAATTTCATCCTTTGGACTGATGTTGACGCTAACATGTGCAATAAGTCTTCAAGCGTTCAAGTACACTTACTGGGATATTCATGTACAACACTTCAATATTATAGCTACTTATAGATATACTGAAAATATAATGCATTCGACTTAGGACATTATGTACAGCAACACAAACAAATTCAATTCATATACTCACTTCCACTTTGAAGCTACACACTCAGATGAACTGTTACTCATTGTCAATGTCATCCAGCGAGTCAATCGATAGCTGAAACATCGATCCTCTAGAGGAGAGTTTTCTTTTTTCTTCTCAAGAATCGTTTGAACAACTAAAAGAAAATGTTAAAAGATTATGATAAAAAGGAAAATACAAAATAATAATTGTAATTGAATTTTAATTCGCGTTATCAAAGCTTGGCGAGAAGAGGTTATAGATATGGACAAAAAAGTAATACAACTTACAAAGACGTTAGGACGTTTTTCTCTCTGAGCGCGGGGGTCGACACAGTCGTAATGTTAATGTATGGATGTCCAGTCGGTCTTCCCCTATTGCTGGTTTTAAACTCCTTACTTCTGCTTGAACCCATAGTCTCATTTCGTCTTAGCGGGCTTTTGTTTCTACATTGGGCTGCTAAATGTCCCGTTTTGAAACACTTAAAACATTTTCTTTTTTCACCCACACTTCTTTTCTGCAGACGGTCCTGTCTCCATTCTTGTTTAAAGCGAGTTCTGTTATCATTGGTCTTTGCAGCAAATGCAAACTTGCTAGTTATCAAGTCTTCCTCTCTCTGAATTGTCTGCTCTGGATGTGCAGTAATATATTGCTGACACAACTTTACAGCTGTTGGCACATCTTTCGGTTTCCTTTCATGTAGAAAAGCCACCTACTGAGGGTTGCATGATGTGAGGATCTTGTCTCTGATGAACAAATCAATGAGACTTTCGAATGTCTTTTCAGTATTAGACAATTCTACCCAACGCATTAAGTATCTTGTAATGTCCTCAACAAATTCATGGAATGGCTGGTTTCTCTCTGGTTTAGCTTTATGGAACTTCTCTCTATACCCATCATCTGTCAAGTTGTATCTTTTCATCAATACTTCTTTCACCTTGTCATATTCCTCTAAATCTTTCTTAGAAAAGTTGATACAAGCTTGCAGTGCTATTCCCTGTAACAATGTGTAAAGATGACTTCCCCATTGAGTTTTAGGTATATCTGTAGCTTGAGCATGCACTTCAAATCTCGCCAAATATGCATCCATCTGATCCACGTTCTCATTGAAAGGTGGCAACTTTGGCTTCCATACAGGTTTTATATGCTCTTTGATTTCTCCTTTTGTATCCCTAAGCTCCAACTCTCTAACTCTCAATTTGTGTATTTCTACATCAGCTTCTTTCTCTTTAGCTCTCACTTCTCTCTCTTTAGCTCTTTCATCTCGCTCTCTGTCTTCTTTTTCTTTCTTTTCCAGCTTGACTTCTCTTTCTTTCACCCACTTATGTAGAGCTGTCCTTGACAATCCCATCTCTTTTCCAGCGGCTATTAACTGTGTTAATCTCTCTGCCATTTTGTTTATCTCTAGTATACAATATAAACAACACTAATAGTTTTATCACTATGTTTGACCTGGTTTCGTCTCGGCTGATTGACTTAGTTTTTTCCCGCCGTTGCACGTGAGCGCACACTCTTCACGACTTTCTTGGTCCTTGACCTTTTCACAATGGCGAACCGCAGTTCTGCCTAATGTCTTCCAAGACTCAGTCAAGTAACTAGATAAACGAGCCTCCAAATATGTCACAGCTTTCCTATTCTATTTATAATTATAACTCGATAGAATCTACCTTAGGTCTCGCTACGTCTCTAGGTGTCCCTGGTTCAGCTGTAGTTAACGAAATAAAACAATGAAACCACGAGATCAAACACATCAACTTTAATCAGCTTTACTGCAAATCACACCAGCTGGTCTCTGTCTGACAACCAACACACTTCCGGTCATTCGCGCAGATTGTAAAAATAAATTATACATACATACACACATTCATCCGTGACACACACACTTGTTACAATGATGTCATAATGTACTCAAACTCATGAGTCACACTGTATTCACACATCAGACACAATGTAATCGTACACTGCAGTCATACTGTAGTTGCACGCATCAATGACACAGCTCGGTTACACTGTAGTCACACACTGGTCACATTGTGGTCACACACATTAATCACACACCTCGGTTATACTGTAGTCATACACTGAAGTCACACACACATTGGTCACACTGAAATCATGAAATACATGTCACAATGTAGTGCTACAGGTCAGTCAGTCACACTGTTGTCACACACATCAGTCGCACATCAACCACTTTCATCAGATCCAATGTAGTCACACACACATCAGTCGCACATGAACCACTTTCATCAGTTACACACATCAGTCGCACATCAACCACTTTCATCAGTTACGATGTAGTCACACACAGATCAGTCGCACATCAACCACTTTCATCAGTTACAATGTAGTCACACTCGTGTAAAATTGTAGTCGCACATATCAGTTATGATGTATTAAAATATCTGTTTCACTATGTAGTCACATACGTTCGTCAGAATGTAGTCAAAGTAAAGAGTTACACTATAGTGACACACACACCAGTCAAACTGTAGTCAAGCACATGAGTTGTTGTCATATGTATCAGTCAGACTTTAGTGACACATATTAGTTATACTGTAGCCACACGCAAAAATCAGTCACACTGTAGATACACTATTTGCTACACAGTCACTCTGTAGTCACAGGCACCAGTAACACTGTAGGGACACATCATTCACACTGTATTCACACGCACCAATTACACTGTAGTGATATACATTAGCCACCCTGTAGTCACACGTACCAATTACACTGTAGTGATATACATTAGCCACCCTGTAGTCACACGTACCAATTACACTGTAGTGATATACATTAGCCACCCTGTAGTCACACGCACCAATTACACTGTAGTGATATACATTAGCCACCCTGTAGTCACGCGTACCAATTACACTGTAGTGATATACATTAGCCACCCTGTAGTCACACGCACCAATTACACTGTAGTGATATACATTAGCCACCCTGTAGTCACACGTATCAATTACACTGTAGTAATATACATTAGCCACCCTGTAGTCACACGCACCAATTACACTGTAGTGATATACATTAGTCACCCTGTAGTCACACGTATCAATTACAGTGTAGTGATATACATTATTCACACTGTAGTGATATACATTAGTCACCCTGTAGTCACGCGTACCAATTACACTGTAGTGATATACATTAGCCACCCTGTAGTCAAACGTATCAATTACACTGTAGTGATATACATTAGCCACCCTGTAGTCACATGCACCAATTACACTGTAGTGATATACATTAGTCACCCTGTAGTCACACGTATCAATTACACTGTAGTAATATACATTAGCCACCCTGTAGTCACACGCACCAATTACACTGTAGTGATATACATTAGCCACCCTGTAGTCTAGGCTTTCCGTCATTTCTTGAATGCATTTATTTGTAGCCCCGAGTAGTGCAACATCATCAGCAAAGTCCAAGTCCGTCAATCGGAGTTGTTCATGCCATGGAATACCAAAGGCAGTCTGGTTCATTGCTCTCCTCATTATGTAGTCGATGGCTAGGAGGAAAAGGAAGGGAGATAAGATGCACCCCTATCTCACACCTGTCTCGATTGTAAAAAACTCTGTTATTCCCTCTTCTGTTTTAATGCAGAAACTAGACTGACTGTAAAGGTGTTGTAGGATCTGGACGAATTTTTCTGGGATACCGTATTCTCTAACTATTTTCCATAGTGATTCTCGGTGGACACTATCAAACGCTTTTTTTGAAGTCCACAAAACTGAACGTTAGCCGTTGTTGGTGTGACAAGTCAAAAAATCGCTGTCAGAGTCACTCAAAATTATCACAGCATTAATTATTATTTTTCATTATTTATTTATTTATTTTATTTTAATTATTTCCCCATCCTACCCCTAAATTCTCCACCCGCACCACCTTTTCCGCTCCAGGCTAGACTTAGTTGACCACATTGGAGATAGTTAAGGCGCGTCCTTTCATTTATCTTCCCTTGACCGGGGCAAAGATGCACGCAGACTCTTTGATCTTATCGGCAGGATGTCTGACAGCCGGAGTGGACACCACCTTGTGTGGAATGCAAGTCACTCCTCCCCACCCCCCTTTCTCCTATGTCTCTCTTTGATCTAGGAGACCACGAGGACAAACACGCCCATTGACCTCCCAATGTGCGAATCCCATCTCTTGTCGGACTTCACCCACGTGTAAGATAATTCTAAGCCTAGGACATTTCCTGTCTCCGCTCACATTTTCCAGGCCTTTGTATATAAGGTAAATTAAATCAAGTTAGACCCTCTCTTTCTCATTCGAGCTGAGCTATCGAGTCTGGACTGTATCATTTATTCTCCCTCCTAGAGGAATACCTGGTGGTAAGCCGAACTTAATCACAAGTTCCATCTTAGTTACTTTGTGCATATTTCTCACTGGAGACTATCATGTGTATTTTGCTTAGTTCATTTATATTTAATTAGTGCATTGTGTATTTCTCACTGGCGTAAGTAGAAAACATAAACATGTCCTATGTATTTATTTATGGATTGCATTAATCTATTAATGCTACGTTGCTCAATTGATCGTTGATGCAACCATGTATATATTTGTACATCTTATTTTATTTCCTTTATCTCGGTTGACCGCCTTGATAATTTTGCTAGCGCACTAATACTGCGTCTAGAAAAGAGTTATGAGTTATCTCCCCTGTGTTGAATTATCTCCCCTGTAGCCATTTCACTCTAACGAGAGTTGCGCCTCTTGAACGGACACCCTCTCCATTCATGCGCGCTCCATTGTTCTCGATCGACGGTCATATGTAAACATACCGTCAGGGTCGCTGACCACCGCCCAATTCTACCCCTCCCCCTTTTCTTTCTCTATCCACCTGTGTTGTTTATTTGAGATTATTATTTCCCCTTCTATGTACATTTTATATTATTACTTTCACTTTTATGTACATTTTTATATTGCTACTATCAGCCATCTATTATTCCAAATCCCATTTGTCATCATCTCCCCTTTTGTGCTCAAAAGCAATTTTACCAATCTGACGAATGCACCTCAGTCGAGGGCATCGATAAGATGCATAAGAGACATGTCTTAACTTGTCTTTATTTATCCGCAGCCTCCCTCAGGTATCTGCCTATTTGTTTGATATCAAGAATCACCTATTTATCGGACTATTTACCTGCCTATTTATTCGCTATTTGCTGTTCAGTGTCTACTCGACACTACTCAACTATACCACTTGGCGCTATCGGCATTGCCCGCCTATTCGACAGCCCACCTGTCATCTTATTAGGTGCGACGTCCCTATGGACTCAGGTCTGTGCGAGACGTCATAGCTACGCCAACCCTCTGCAACTCACTGGACATATCCTGTCAACTACGCTGCCCACGGCAGATCCGCTCTGCCCGCAGTAACCTTGTGCCCACGGTAGCCGGCCACCCGCCCTACTGTGCCCACTACAGATATTAGATTTTGGGGATTGAGACTCCACAAGAACTATATCACCGGCGTCCCTCTATCCGCTAGAGCGCCACCTCCAGCTGCAGAACCTCAAGCCAGGACACAGCCAGCTGCGACATCAACAGGAATACCAGCTAAGTCAGAGGACAAAGTGACATACTCTCTTATTAGGTGCAAGAGTGATGATTAAATCTAGTATTATTTAGAGATAGATGTAAACCCTCCCCCTTTTTATTCTTATATGTATATTTATGTAAATAAATATCCTTTTATTTTAACTTTTGTATCTATCTTTCATTGCTTGTCTCGTTGCGTGTCTGCTCCCGATTCATATGCTGATAGGTTGGTGTGTGATAGCTTTAAAATTAATCATCCCCTAGACAATAAACGCGCCAAACACACGTCACATTTCCCCACCTGTCACAGTTGGTACTCAAGACTTTGTTCTATGATATTTCGTAAAACGAAAATCTGCTCTGTACATGATCTGCCTCTTCGGAAACCTGCTTGTTCTTCTCTGAGCCTTTCATCTACAGACTGTTGAAGCCGTTTCAACAAAACAGTGCTGAAAACTTTGCCTAGGACAGAGAGGAGAGTAATGCCCCTCCAGTTGTTGCAGTCTGCCAAGTTGCCCTTTTTTGGAAGCTTTACAATCACTCCCTTTTGCCAGTCCTCTGGGACTTTTGAACTTCGCCAACAGAGATTTAAGAGATCAGTCATTCTGTTAACAATGCACTGTCCCCCATATTTTAGCATTTCTGCTGATATCATGTCTAGTCCTGGTGCTTTGTTATTCTTTAGCACTGCTATGGCCATGGTAACCTCCTCAGCAGTTATTGGGTCTGTCTTGACGAGATAGATTACATTTGCATCTCCAAACGATGGAGGTCATCTCTGTTAGACGTGCGGACCCGCAGAGGAGCTGATATCGGCTCAGACCACTACCTTGTCAGTGGAAAATGTAAGCTCCGATTGAAACGCCAACCAAAACGAGCCACACGACCCCGCCCATTTAATGTAGAGAAGCTTAAAGACGGCAATACTGCAGCACAGTTCCAATTGAAACTAACGAACCGCTTTGAGGCTCTTGCAGATATATTGACCCTTGAAGAAGAGTGGGCCAACTTCAAAGATACCACTATTGGGTGCGCGGAAGAAGTTATCGGAAGGAGGCGAGGTTCATACAAGGCAAGGAACGGTGGATACAAGACAGAACATGGAAATTGATAGATGAGAGGAAAGAGGCCAAACGTAGACGAGATCAGAAAAATGAAACACAAGATCGCAGCCTAGCGGAAGAAGCCTATAGGGAAGCAGATCTGAAAGTAAAGAGAAGCTGTCGGCAAGATAAACGGGACTGGATTAAGCAGAAGGGACAAGAGGCACAAGCAGCTGCAAGCAGAAATGACACAAAAACCCTCCATCGTATTGTCCGAGATCTCACTGGAGCAAAGAGTGGACATGGGGCACCAATAAAAGACAAGCAAGGCAAAACTTTGTTAACGAAAGAAGAACAGGATGCAAGATGGGTAGAGCACTTTAAAGAGACCCTTAACCAACTGTCGCCAGACCTAACTTACATATTCAAGGACCCCTCTCCAGACAATGATCTCTACTTATAGGCTGTTGGATGCGCAGAGAGAAATCAAGCGCTCGCCATTATCACTGATGTTTTCTGCAGAGCCATATGGTCCCATTACATATTCAAAAGCCAGTTCGGTTGGGATTGATTTTGGCGTTAAAGTCTCCCATCAGTAGAATTAGGTCGTGAGTAGGTGTTTCATCATGAGTGGTTTGTAGTTGATTATAGAAATGATCTTTGATGGTATCTTCTGCATCCTCTGTAGGGGCATAAGCTTGGATGGTAGTGACTTTAATTTGCTTTGTTTGGAGTCGAGCTGTAATGATGCGGTCACTGACCGGCTTCCAAGCAATTAGCGCTGAAGCTGCTATTTTAGACATGATGATTCCTACACCACCAATGTGCTCCTTGTCATGTCCTGAATATATTATTGTCTTGCCATCATTGATTATTTGTCCACTTGATGTCCACCGCATCTCGCAGATCCCAAGGATGTCCAGCCGGTAAGAGTCAAACTCTCTTAAAAGTTGGGCCAGTTTACCGCATTGATTCAGGGTTCTTACATTCCACGTGCCTATAAGAGACGGTTTCTTTGCGTTGAAAGGCTTGCCATGTATCGGGTATTGGACTTCCAGTTGGCTTTGATCCAACACCCTCATCAGGGTTTGGCCGCCCTCGCCGCATGTATAGTTTTCATTATGTGTCGAGTTTGCCGTTTCTGTAGCAATAGTGGTTTTACAGGGTGGGGTCGCTAGCCCCACGCCAAACCCTCCTCCTTTCTCACCCGGGCTTGGGACCGGCATATGGCGGAGTTCTTATAATGACTTATTTAATAAGTTAGTACTTAGACTTAGATCTATTATAGTTTATTAAAAGATGTACTTTTTAATGCCTAGACCTAATAATAAAATTGCGAATGATGTCTATAATGATTGATTATTTTAATAATTTATATAGTAATAGGCCTACTAGATCTAGGTCTAGAGTCTAGACTATACTTAAATCTAGTCTAAAATAATGACTGTCTAAACTCTAGATGATTAAGAAGTTCACGTAAAGTTTATAAAGTGCTTTTTTTTTTTAAAAAATAAAAATAGGTGCCGGTACTCAGTGATAGATTGCCTAACTTTCAACTAATAATAAATTAACAATTAACGTTGAATTACAAGAAAAGTAATCATTTTCTCCGACATTGAAAAAAGGTGCCGGTACCCCGTACCGGTGCGTACCGTCACAAAAATACATGTATATCTCAATCTTCTTTCATTTAATTTTTTATTTTGCGGGATTATTGCTACTTAATACATTGATACCGGATCGATTTAAATAGGGCCTAAGTATACAAGCAGGATTTCGAGCATTGGATAAATTTATTTTTTAAATACTAAAATTTATGGAAGAGTTGTTTGAAGTTTGTAACTTCTTAAATTCAGGCTAAAAATACATTTTTACACTAATTTTTAAACAATTAGAAGAGATGGACTGACTCATAGTGTAACTTGTGTACATCTGCAAAAACACAAACTCAGTTAGACTTTCAAAACTATTAAAAAAAAACTTAATGATTATTTTTACTGTATAATTCTATTATTATTCCTTTTTAGAATCAGGATATAAACAAAAATTTGCCATATGACTTTGTCTAACAGAAAAAAATGAAACTTACGTCTATTTATACAGTTATTTTTAGTTACCTAGTAATATAAAATATATTGAACTAACACGTACATTCATCATAATGCAGCCATGTGATTTTTCGATTATGAACATAGCATTATTTAGGACCAATATTTTACAAAGGCTGCTTGGAGAAATCAGGTATACCCATTAGGAGAAAAACGACCCCTTTACACAAGAAAAATTTAGGAAACTAGAACAGACACAAAATAGACAGTGACATTCATAACAAAATAATATTCAAAATTGATTAGAGTAACACCTTTTTAAGTAATCATTTAAAGTTTAAAATCACTACAATTTTTTTCAACAATTATTTTGTGTATGAAATTGTGTATCGGAAAATGCCGGGTACTTGAAATAAGCTAGTCCTAAAAAACAATACAGATCTTGGGTAAAATACTCATCAAATAAAGTACTGTAAATGTGTAGTTTTACGCGCTAGTTTCAGGTCTTTTCTTATTATAGCCTCTATCGGGTTTGATCACAACGACCCGTATTTTTGTGCAGAATTTTTTCTCTATCAGGCACACTTAAAATTATAGCCATAGACATAAATAAATACAGACTGGAAGTAGGAAGTTATTTTTATTTGGGGGGAGTCAAATATGTTTTATGTACTATATCTATGTGAAAAAAAAATGGCGGCAATTGAGCTATAAATTCTAGGACTAACATTTCAGCCAATATATAATTATGATCTTTAGTTTTGAAAAGTACAAAACTGCCATATTCCCAATATTTTGCCTTTGTTTCATAATCATAGACATAGGCAAATATACATAGGTTTGTGATGTGGATCTATGTTTGTTGACATGGCTTCTTTATTAAAATTAATGTATGTATGGCGGTCGTCTTATCGATTCAAATTGTTAGAATTAGTTTTTAGTCAAAAAAGTCAAAGAAAATGAGCAGAACGTGCTCTAATGTTCGTAGTACGATAGGTCAAGGATAAATTCTAAAGGTTGAAAAAAAATTGAATATTAAACACATTTTTTTAACTTTCAGTTTCAGTACCGGTAAGTCAGAATAATGAGGTAGTTTCGTATTCCCCCCGAGTCACGTGGTTGTGTGTATACAACGCGCACCGTGCTTAGTTTTAGTTAGTTTGTAGTGAGAATCTGAAGCGTTTTAAGTCAATATTTAGTGGTTTCAATTTACTCATTAGCTCTAAACTATAATTTGTTAATAACAGGAGAATCTAGAGATACATATTTTTAATAGTTTCAACTAAAACAAACAGTTATACCTTTGATAGAAGGTACCGAAGCGTTGGCCTATAATCTGTCATACTGAGATCAAGATTTCTTGATCTACAATGAATGACTACACTTACAGTTCTTAGCATTCGGGTAACCAGTCCTAGAAAAAAAGTAACACTTTCACCCCCCCCCCCCTTTTCCTCTCTGCCCAAAAGTAAACAAGCTTGAACTTGAGTAGAACACTAAATGTTTGACAGCAGACCAGTGTGTATCGGTCAGATAGCTCTAGGGCTAGTGTGTAGTCGATATGTCGACTAGTTGTTATAAAAGATAAAAAGACTGCCATGCGTAATAGGCTTCAGTTGTTTAGCGAACAAATAACACATCTGATAGTCAAGGATAAATCGAGATCTACTCTTACAGTTACACAGGCCAAATGTGTCTTACCCCGCCCTTTCATTGATAAATTTGGTTTCTAAGTAATAAAATGAATCTAGATCTATTTCGTCGACGCATTTTTGAAACTTTAATGTAACATTTTGTGAATTTCTTAAAAATGATAGAACTTTTAACAACATAATAATACATCATGTATCCAAAACAAAAAATAATTCTTAATGTAACCGATGTGCATAATGTATTAACAATAAGCGGAATATGAAATACATAAGTTAAAAATAGCTGAAGTTTATGAAAATAACAATGTTTCAACTAATATTATCCCATATATAGGCCTATAAATAAATACATATATGTGTGTGTGTGTGTGTTTTGTGTAGTTTATACCAAGCTTTTTTTTTAATCTTACAAGAACGTTTGTAAAAACGTCTTCTTCTGTGTGTGAATGTAGATCTATCATCGGCAAAGTGTTGACGCTTGTCATGACTATAAAGGAAATATCATTGATAATTTAAACCTATCCTTAAACAGTTCTTGGCCCTTAATGAAAACATTATTTGAACATTCAGGGAGTTCGTTGATGTACTCTGTATATTTTAAAGTGTTTGTAAATGTAAAATTTCGTAAAAATAGAGGAGCAACAGCAACGGAAATATAGAAAGACAAGGCCTCTCTTCTCTTTGTTGTCCAACAATCACGTGACTTTGGTTAAAGTAGGTCAGAAATAAGGAACTACCTCATTCAGTTAGGACTAGATTGTCTAGATAGTAGATTCTTATAATTCTAGTCTAGACCTCTAGATCTACTCATCTAGTCTATTGTCTGCATGCATAGATGATAGACTGACTAGTTTAATAGTTAGTAGTAAAAAGTATGAAAAGTATTAGACCTAGTTATTACAAATATTAGTCATATTTATTAGTCTAATATTCTAATAATTAGAATAATTAGATTTAGTCTTTTAGATCTATTAATAAACTATTATCATCTATCAATATTAAATTAGTCACAGTCACAGTACTCACAGTGGTACTGACAGAGTATTTAATTATTTATATAGATTTCTACTAACTATAGACTAGACTATACAGATTACAATTATAGTTTATAGTATATGTGGTGGGTTCAGCACAGAATATGACAACCAAAATGACGAAGCAAGTCAGGAGCCTTATTTCAAGTTTAATGTACACAAAAAACCTGCAGCCTTGGTCAAACAATGAACTTAGGACAAACACAGCAGGATCAGACAAGGTGGTATTGGAGGGTGCGTAGCAGCAAGTTTCAATGGAGGATGCCAGCAGGAAAAGGAATTCAAATCCCAGCTACCGGGGCAGAGGTCAACTTGACCCTTTGCTGACCGGTGCTTGGTCAAGTTCAGCCGACCCGTATATTATGTCCTCCCCACTACAGAGCCCCTAGCTTGAAACGACCCGTCTCGGGGCGTTCTGTCCTAGAATGACTCTTGAAAATCAAACAACTGGTTCGAGTTGGTGTGCACAGCCTTTGGGAGGTGATACATATTGTTATGTTGCCCTGCGGTCAGTCGTTGGGTCCTGCGCTGTCCCTCTGGTACTTTATTAGCCTCCTGGCCTAGTTCTGGGCGCTCCTCACTACCTCGGCACCAGTCAGGTGGAGCTTGGTAGCGCTTGATCTCCGTTCTGGTAACACGCCTTGGAGTTCCTTCTTCATCTTTTGGGCTCACTAGGTATGGATCACCATCCTTCCGAGGTAAAGCAATTACCTTGAAATGTCTAGGATCCCAGTTGTTCTGGCTAGCTTTGAAAAATCTTTCACAAACCGACGGTAATAACTAGCAAAACCTAGGAAAGACTGGAGTTCTTTAAGGGTTGATGGGACTGGCCAGTTTACAACTGCTGCTATCTTGCCACGATCAGTTGAGACACCGCCAGCAGAAACTGTGTGTCCTAAATAGTTAACTTCACTTCTCATAAATTGACATTTCTCTGGGTTCAGCTTCAAACCTATTGTCCGTAGCCGCTCCAACACCTTCCCTAGGCGAGCAATGTGGTCTTCAAAAGTAGAACTGTAAACAAGGATGTCATCTAAGTACACCAGCATACTCTGCATGATCAAGTCGCTCATTTGAGATTGCATGAGGCGGCTAAAGGTGGCAGGGGCATTGCACAGGCCAAAAGGCATTCGGTTATATTCAAATAGTCCAAACGGCGTTGTGAAAGCGGTCTTATGCTTATCCCTTTCATCAACTTCAATTTGATGGTAACCAGAGGCCAGGTCCATAGAGGAGAAAAATTTAGCACCATGCAATGTGTCTAATGCTTCATCAATTCGAGGTAGCGGGTAGGCGTCCTTCTTGGTCTTGTTGTTTAGAAGACGATAGTCCACACAGAGTCGAAGACTACCATCCTTCTTTCTCACCAGAACTATAGGGGAGGCAAATGAGCTTGTGCTCTCTCTGATTACTTGTTTGTGGAGCAACTGGTTAATGTGTTCCTGCACTTCTTGAAACTGTGTGGGTGGAATCCTTCTATACGGTTGGTGTACTGGCGTCTGGTCTTCTAGCTCTATTCTGTGCTTTACTGCCGTTGTCAGCCCTAGGTCATCTTCATTTGTAGCAAAACAGTCAGCATACTTGATGAATAGGTCTCTTAGTGCATCCTTCTGTGGCTTAGTGCAATCGATTGATTCCAAGTCAACTGGACACACGTAGGTACTGAGACTCGTCTGTTCTGAAATGGCTGTAATGCAGATCTCTGATGCTGATACCTTGAGGAAGTTGGCAGCCTTAGGCGTTGGCCAGTCAAAACTTGTAAATGTGCCAAGAACCATGGATTCGGAGAGAACAAGATTTTCCCTTGAGAGGTTGATAATTTCAGCTTGACAGATGCCATTTGTAGACTTAACAATCGCTCGAGGAACAACTAGTGCCCTTGGGACAGACTGGGATGGTTCTAAGAGTAGGTCACCACTGTAGTCCCTGGGGCATCCCCTCAATTGGATTACTTTCTTAGATTCTGCTGGCAGCAACAATTTACCTTTGAGAGCAAGTCGAGCTCTACCCCATACTTGCTTTTGGGGTTTGATTGAAGTTTTAACAGCTATTTTGGAGACAAGCACTCCCAGGCCCTCTGCACCTAGCATGTTCATTCCTAATGTCCCAGGGACTTCGTCTTTGTGACGCTTCCATCCGGGGGAGTTTTGATCTTTGGTCACCAAGAAACCTCGGTTTCTTATAACTTTATCCATGAGCTGTACATCCGCTTCAAAGTAACCAACGTATGGTATAGCCAGCCCATTAGCTGCGGTCAATTGGAACCACCACTGTAGCACATGGCCTTGAGATCGAAAGTGTTCATTAAAAAATGACTCTGTGAGCAGAGATACCTGTGACCCGGTGTCTAGCAAGAACGTGACTCTTACATTTCCGATGACTGTGGCTGTAATAGGACAGGTGCCAATGGCATTCTTCTTGATATGACTAATTGAGTCATGAACAGCCCCTCCCAGCACTTGACTCCTCATGCCAAGAGGCTGGAGATTGGGTGGTTTCCACAGCGGCGAGCAATGTGACCTGGCTCCCAACACTTGGTACAGACCGGAACCCCGTCAGAGGGATATGGAAAAAATCCCCTGTCGGTCTGTGTCCAGACAAGTCCTGCAGGAGCTGTTTGGCGGTTCATTGCTGGTGTTGTGGTACTGCTGTTTACAGATGCCATTGGGCGATTAGTTGACCACTGTCCCCTGTTTGTCGTCCTTCCTTGGTTGCGAGGTTGGCCAGTTCGTGTGTAGTTTTGCTGGGAGCTCCTCAATGCTTCCAATTGCTCTCCAAACTTGGTCAGCTGGGAACTTACCAGTTCGCACCACTGGTTTTGTGGATGGGAGTTTCCTTGATCCTGGCTTTCCCATTTGAAGGCTTGATTTCTAATTGTAATGAATGGTACTGCTGGTTCATCCTCCACCAGTTTCAACAGTTCCCTGCGTAGGGCAGAGTCGCTGAGCCCATGGATGAGTTGGTCCCTCAGCCTTGCTTCGCTGAAGCACTCAACTCTCTCCCGCCTTTGTTGGCTTACCGCTACCGAGTGTTCGCCGAAGAGCCTGTGCGAGAAGTATCGAAGGGACTCTCCTCTGCGTTGGCGTGATCCCAGGAAGACCACCTCTGCTTCTCGCACTGGCATAGTCTGGGCGAACGCCTCAAGGAGGGTTTCCAACAAGGCTTCTGGGTCGCTCTTTGTCCTTGGGGTTTGCAGGTCGATTTCTTTTCTGGCGGGGCCGCTGATATTGTTCATTATCACGGCCACCTTCTCTTTGGTAGAGTAAGGCCTAAGCTCCCAGGCTTCCCTTACTTCCCTTGCAAACTCTTCACCCGTTGGTCCATCAGCAGTGCCCCTACCACTGAACTGCCGTATCCGCTTTGTCGGTTCCGACAATAAGAGAGGCCGTTGGCAGGCCATTTTCAGTGCCTCTAACTGTGCCCGGAGGGTGGCGACTTCTGTTTGGTTCCCTCCTGCTTCCTCTGGCTCCCCTTCGCCACTCAACGGATCGACCTCACCCCAATCCACTGCATTGTGTTTCATCCTGTTCTTCTCCATTGACTGCAGGTTTTTTTACTTAATACAATTATACTCTAACTTAATACAATTGTATATTAAAAAAATAACTAACTTAACTACCCTGAAAGTAGAAAAAAAACAACTGGAATATCTTAAATGGTACAATATAAAATAAAATAGTACTTGTCAGCTTCTGACTTGATTGGAAGGTTCCGAAGGCTCCACTTATCGTCTGACAGGGAGGTCTGGTAGACTCTTTCTTCGGATCCCACTTCTGACACCAAAAGATTCTGTGGTGGGTTCAGCACAGAATATGACAACCAAAATGACGAAGCAAGTCAGGAGGCTTATTTCAAGTTTAATGTACACAAAAAACCTGCAGCCTTGGTCAAAACAATGAACTTAGGACAAGCACAGCAGGATCAGACAAGGTGGTATTGGAGGGTGCGTAGCAGCAAGTTTCAATGGAGGATGCCAGCAGGAAAAGGAATTCAAATCCCAGCTACCGGGGCAGAGGTCAACTTGACCCTTTGCTGACCGGTGCTTGGTCAAGTTCAGCCGACCCGTATATTATGTCCTCCCCACTACATATAGTATATATAGTACTTGTAGTAATTAGTATTTTTTTTTACTATAGTATTTATATAGACTAGATCTAGATCTAAATCTAGTATTTAAAACTATTTATAATTATTTTAATGTGGTATATTATATCTGTAATTGTATTTCTTTTTCTTTCATTTAGGGAAAATTTCAGAATCTGTACTAGAGTCTTGAGGGAACAGAGAAATAAGACTATATTGTCAATACAGTCTACATCTATGATTATAAGTACGAGACTAGAGCTAATTACTAATATAATATTAGACAACTAGTCTAGATCTAGTGAAGTGAATTATAGTGACACTAGACTCTAGATCTAGTAGTGACTAGTCAATCTAAACCCTCTATGTCTAGATCTAGAATCTCTCTGAATATTATTTATTATAATTAGATCTAGAGTAGAGTTATAGAGTCAGTCTATCAGTATCATCTGATGTAATACAATTATAATACATGTCCATGTATTTAATTATATATTATATTATATGAATATGTATATAATTTAAATATTTTTGTTTTAATCTGTAACAGATTTTCAAAACATATGAACATCTTGTTGAAATGGAGAAAGGCAATTTATATAATGCAAATGAAAGAATAGACACTCCAGATGAATAGAGTAGGTACATGATTTAGTGGACAGTACAGATTTTAATGATCAAGATTTTGAACTAAAGCCAATGGCAGGTATGACATGCACCTTGTTATATAGTAACTGCACAAATTTAAAAATGTTTTATCCTTACCATGTCATTCAAAGCTACATACACTCTATTGAGAGGCATAAACAAAACACTAGCCACAAGCCCCCCTATAAAACAAGATTATATGTCGAGAGCTGCCATAACTGGAAACCACTGCGTAGGTCAGTGCAGACATAGTACTACTCCTCTAAACCCTCCAATGAAAAAGAAAAAAAAAATGATTTTAGCTTGTTATATGTTCTTTTTATGACAGTAGTCAATAAGATATTCCATCAGGTAGATTAACGGTAGACATGATTATCTGTTTTGTCACACACACACACATATGTATATTTTTTTTTAAATAAAAGGAGGATATACCAAAAACTATTTGAATTTTTATACTAGGCTTCATCAATAAATTTATGGAATAAACTATTTTTTCTGTTCCTAGATTGTCAAACTTACAACATCAAATACAAGTGAAGATGGCCGTAATGCTGAAGACATTCTTAAGGAAGCTCAAAAAAGGTAAAATTTCTACTCATAAATAATATGACATGCACTGAACATAATTTAAACCAAATTGAAAGCATAGGAGACACATGAAAAAAAATAAATACAAAAATGGATGTAAAACTATTATCTAACATAAATCCTTATAAAGCTTCTAGACCTTATAGCATTGCACCTATATAATTTAAGGAAGTAAACAACAAGCTAACATCATGTTCAGGCTACTTTTGTAAACTTCACTTTATCCAGGTAGAGTACCAAGTGACTGAAACAAAGCTAATGTGACTCCTGTAATTAAACAAGTAGATAAATCTTATCCAAGAAACTACAAACCAGTACATGTATAATACTAGAAAACATAATATGTAGCGTCACAACAAACAAATTAGATAAACGTAAGGTCCTTTTTCCATAGGAGCATAGCTTTAAAAAAATGTAGGTCATATGAAACCCATCTAATAGGTCTGATTGAATCAAAGGGCTTAGATCATAATGAGCAAATAGATGTGTTTTTTTTATATTTCTCTAAAGCATTACTGAAGTTCATTACCATACCTTGCTATAAAAAAAAAAATATGTTGGTCTTACTGGTCCATTGTACCTTTATAGTGAGAGAAAAAAAAACTAATATTCTAATGAACATTCAAAGTTTGGGTCATAGAAACAAATGATTTTACCCCATTTATCTTATATTTATGCACAAAAGTTGTGTAATAGTAAATATGACTTGTCTTTAATTTATCTATTTAAAAAAAATGTGTAATATTTTTTGATGCTTAACATATTATTTTAGCAAAAAATATTGATCTATGATGTGCACTTTTTATTCTGACTAGCCCAGATTGATGCCTAGTCGGACATCCACAAAGAGATGATGAAAGCATGGTAAAAGCTAGTGACAATCCACAGTTGTATTCTTACATGGCTTGAATGTTATTAATGTCAAGAAAGCAAATTAGATAAAAACTATACATTTTATTGACAAGTTTATGTTAGACTTAGAAAATATATTTTTTTGATTGCTTATTCTTTAGAATGGGAGAATACTTCAATATAGGAACTCCAACATTATGAGTAGCTGATAGTTTTTAATTATGCTAATGAAAGGAATGGGAATGACACAGAGACAGTGTGAGCTAATAAAAATGGTGCTCAGGTGTATTGTTTTGTAATAAATAATCGTTTAATAGCTTTTCAGGTACTGCTAGTTAGGATGCTATGTAATATTATAATGCAGTTTGTAATAATTATAATTCATTGTGTTATATATTTGTATTTATATTTATTTGTAAAGAATTCAGTTACTCTGTAATAATAATATAAGACATCATTTTAGGTCTTTCTGTGTAGCAAATATATTGCACTATTATTTCATTCCTATCAGTAGATTATGTAATTTATTGAATGATATTAAAGAGCTTTCATATTAATGCTTCTGTACTTGTTATTTCATAATAATAATAATAATCTTTATTATCCAGGAGGAAAAGCATTTACATTTACAATGTGAGAAAAGTATATATTTTTAGTAGCATGATAAAAGAGCTCTTAAGATTATATTCTAAAAAATGTATTACACTTGCTTATAGCTATAAAAATATTTGATAAGATCTTTTGGAGAAAATAATTTAAAGACAAAATCTTATCTTATCTTATATAAACTTGAGATTCTGTAAATCACCAAGGGCAAAATATTACACAATTCCATTAAAGAGATTGTAATGTAATCTTATATACTTGAATAGGACTGTTGCATTTCAGCATGTCTGCTACTAATAGTGTCTGGTCAGCAGATGTGAAGGATTTTAAAAATTAATAAAAAGTTATTTTCTTCTTTGCTCTCATTTTACATGTTGGATGGTTAGGCCAATAATAGAATATGCATCCTCTGTTTGGGACCCCTCAACTCAAGAAAACATTAAGAAACTAGAACAGACACAAAATAGAGCAGCGCGATTCATAACAAACGAATATTCACATTTGACTAGAGTAACACCTTTAGTAAAATCACTAAATTTAGAAAGCCTTCAGGACAGAAGACTCAAAAGTAAAGTAGCAATAATACATAAAACACTGAACCATAATCTTCAAATACAAAAACAAAATTTAATAAAATACTCTGAAAGACACAAAGATAAAGGCACATTCCTCGTCCCATATGCTAGGACAAATTTGTACAAATACTCCTTCTTCCCTAGTGCTATTAGAGCATGGAATGGGTTGCCTGAGCTAGCCAGGAAAACCAGTGACTTGGCAGAATTTAAGTCATTGGTTAATATGCATGACTAAATGCATGACGCGTAGGACGTAATCATCTTCTTTTTTGAAGTAACGTCTGTATTATACAAGATAAGATAAGAGATCAGTAATCCTATATCTGAGATGAACTGCGCAGTGGTTTCCAGATTAGAAGTTCTCCATATAGCTGCTTTGAAGGTCATGTTCAGCATTCTCAGGTGAAAAAAAGCCCTTTTTTTTTGCTGACAAATATCTTGAAATATATGGAGTAGACTCTTGCTTAGTTTATTATTGGTTTGTCGCAGTTTTTTTTATTTATGATACTTCTTATGTTGGTTACTGTCTCTAAGAACCAGTCATCCAATAATTGTGAGCTAGTAATTTTGTTATTATAATCTTATTTAGTAGCCTACTAGCCCGATTTTGCATTTAGTGTGTCATAGGCAAAATTAAAGTTAAAGCTGAATACATCTATTAACGGATTTTTTTCAGCAGAAGACCCAAATAAGCTAAAATGAAAACATTTTATAACAAAAGATAATCAGAATGCTCGCCTGACATAGATTTGGTAGGCACGATTAGAGATATAATAATACAGAAGGGGTACTATCAATTATATAGGTTATGGCTGAAAAAAACAACAACTATAAATACTTTTAATTTTACACTGCTCATAACTGCTGTATAACTCATACAAACTTATCTTTTCCCATATGTTTCCCATAATAATTTTTACTTTGTCGTCCAGTTTATATAGAGTAGAGTCACTATTGCGGAACAGGCATGTTTGCGGAACAGCTCGTCGAAATTAGTTTAAATCTACTTTATTTTGAAATTTTCTGCTAAACTACTTTAACGGTACTGAGCATGGTCCATTTCTCTACATTTCCAATAAAAGGGTTTTCCTTTTACAGCTGAAAATTAATTTTGACTTCAGGTTAAAGTTGACAGGTGTGGAATCGTCCATTATTTTTCACGTACCAGGAGAACCGCAAGGGTCGGGGCTTAAGGCTTTTAAAAATGATAAAGACCCATCACCTGCATGATACACCTAATTTTCGGTTTATAAATGGATGTGAAAACACTTCATTTTATAGCTATCTACCAGGAATTCAATTACAAAAAATTAAAAACAAAATTACCCAGTTTTTACCTTTTTAAAGATAGTCACAATTGTGGAACACTATAGATGCTATTTATATTTGACTTGCGCATTTACATAGTGATTTAGATTATATTGGAGTTTAAATATTAGTTTATGAATAATATAAATTTAAAAACATTTAGAGAATAATATTACATATAATATAGAATTATGATTAGGCTACCAGACGTCTAGCAAAAAGAGGACAAATCAAAATATCAAATAATATCTTATAGATATTATTAATATAACAAAAAAAAATAGAATGAAAAATAAAACCTTGTAAGGAAAATCAGGGTAGTGTGACGTCCAATAAATTAAAGAAGAGATAAAGGATTAAAAAGTGACAATGTGTTGTCTTAAACTTTAATAAAATAAAATTAATGTAAAGGATAATTAGTTCGAATTATATAAGACTAATATTAATATATGCTTCATATAGGCGTTGTTCCGCAATTGTGACTTCTTAAAAAATCCTGTTCCGTAATTGTGACTGACCATATCTCAGTCGATTTTAATGTAAAATTTAAATATATGTTGAAAAACTAAACAATGCCTCTATTTTTATCGGAAAATGGATGGGCAATGCCTAGATACTTTTAGTTTTTCCATAGGTCTAATCATTAGGGAGCAAAAAAATTAAAACTAAAAGTAGCAGCAAACTGTTCCGCAATAGTGACTCTACTATATATATGTCTATGATTATAGCATAATAATGTCAGTTTATTTTAAAGAGAGAACTGAAAAATGCAAAGATATATAAGGAAAAAAGCCACTTCCGGCCCAATACTTTTTAATCAAAGAAACGAAACGGACTAGTCCAACAAACCCTATACGTATAACCATTATTTCAAACGAATTTATTCTTCCTCTGGGATCTAAATTGAAAATTAACTTATAAGTGGCACTAAACGAATAAAATTAGGAACTTTATTTGACTCAATTTATGGTTACTCAGACCCAGTTGCGATTGCCATATTTTCCTGCATTTGATCCAGACTAAGTTGTTGTCCGCTAAGGATCTATTTATCTATTTAAGTTTTCTTTACATCGTCTGCGCCTGTCTTCTACAAGGGCTTCCTTTTGGGACTTAAATATGTGTCTCGCGCCTTCGTGAGAGCTTTCCAGCTGTCTCTTGCAGAGACCATTTGTTGCCAGCTACTTTCCTCTATGTCAGTGCGGGCAAAAATGGCGCCTGAGTTGATCTTTATATCGCTTACAGTGGCGGGTATCTCTGTTACGCCTAAAGAGTGGTTTTGGTCTGCACAATCCTCATTCCACTATAAAAATACCTATCACAGACTGGATGACTAACAATATTTCACAAAACCTACGCCATTTTCTATCATATTTAATCAATAAACTGTAGCCTAGATCACACTAGTATAATGATACTGCCCTGATGTCAGATTACATACCTGCGTTCAATAAAGAATAAAGAAAAAAAAAGCATTGTAGGTAATTAGTGCATAATTAATGTCCAAATTGAGTCGGGGGGGAGGGGGGTTACTGTTGCTCAATTAGATCTAAACGTTGTAAAGTATTTCCAAACTATTGTCAAACGTATCGCTCGTTTTCTCATTGCCACCTCAAGATTGATCGAGCTGTTCCAATTGGGGGGGGGGGGGCAAGCCTATAACTATGTTTCTCATACTTTTAATAGTGACTTCCCCCAACTTCCTCTACCCAAAAATTAAAACTTACTTTCGAGACTCTCCTCCCCCATCACCTTATCCAATATTCAACATGTTTTGGTCTATACCACACTTTACTCTTAGAAAGAAAAGTGCGCTAAAGTCAAAGTGAAGCTTGGAACAGTTTAATCCTGAATTGTGCGGTATATTCTAGGCATTAGAGCAGGTACGTTGTGATGTTCTTGATCGAAAGGTCCTACTGGTATTTAGAAAGATATCTTGTGGCGTGCCTAATTGTTTGCGTAAAAAGTGTCGAACGTTGATACGTCACTCTGAAGGAATTTAACCAATCTCACATAGAAGAAACGACTTTACATTGTAATCATTCATTTTTAAACATATAAACATTTAAACACATATCAGTCATACACATCAGTCAATTTTTGCCACAATTCCTCATTTGAGATTTTGTCTGGTCAGCGGATCATAAGAATGGATAAATACATGTTTTGTTTGTTTTTCATGGTAATAATTGTGGTTCTCTCTAGGTCTCTGCTCGATAATGGTGTTAAGAGCCTGATCTTGGTAGTGATGTTTATTTCCCTAGAGCCCCAGGTAATTTATAGGCTGCTCGAGCTTTAACAATGCGGGTTTTGACATCGGCATCTGTTTTTCCATGATTGTCTAGGTTACTGCCAAGATATGTGAAGCTTTCCACCTCTTCCAGCACCTCGCATTGGGTGTATTGTTGGTCGTCTTTATTTTGAACACCTTTCTATTCCCTCTGTTCACGATAAGACCCATTCTAGCTGAATTGTCCATAAAAACGCTTATCTTTTCCGGCATCTGCTACTGTGTGTGAGAAAGAAGAGAAACGGACGAGCCAGAGAAAGAAGAGCCAGATCATCTGCAAAGTCAAGGTCGTCTAGCTGTTTCCACAGTGTCCACTGTGTACTGTTCCACTGTTGATGTCTTCATGACCCAATCTATGGCTAGCAGAAATAAAAAGGGAGAGAGTAGAGAGTAAGCAGCCTAGCCTCACTCCTGTTTGGACTTCAAATGCATCTGTCACTTGTCTATCATGCATTATTCTGCAAGCCAACCCGACATATAACTTACTGACATGGGTGTCCACGGGGGGGGGGGGGGGGGTGCAAGGTGGTGCATATGTACACTCCAGGATTATATGTGGCAAAGTTCTATCTCTTTTTGTTTTGAACTATCAAATCAATTAAACTATAAGTAGCAACTGAGCAAGTAGTGCTTCCGTTGATGTACAGTTGTGAGAATACGCTAGAATAGGTTAGTCCATAGTTTATGTCCGACCATGTAAGCTCTATTATAGGCTTGCAATTTAAATTTCTGCACAATAAACTGTGTCAAAATTCTATTGCACGTTAGTCGTGACGATTTGTTTTCATTTGCACGTAAGTATAGTTATTATTATATTTAGTAAAGGCCTGGAGTGGGATTAATTTTTGTTTTGGCTTGGAGAAGATATCCATACCAGTTGTCTTTCGATGTGATAAATTTAAAGTTTCTTTGAACCAAAACAAGCCTTAATATTAGGCCTATATGTATAGATTTTCGGTGTATTTACTCTTTATTTACCTATGAAGCTTTTAATACAATAGGTGGATTATGCTACTCAAAGAAGTTTATTTAGTACACAATTAAATTAACAATGTTTAACATTTATTTATCCTCCCAAACAAAAAACTATTTTTAATAAAGTTCCTATGTTTCTCTCTTAACTTTGAAATCCCCCCCCCCTTATTTCTGTGAAACACTCTTCTTTAATAATAATGATATAATTAAACTTCAATAGACAACTGACATAGATTAGTCCAGATGTACTCCAAAATTATGTATGTATATATTTCATTTTGATACTTATTATTATAATATAAATTTAAACTTTAAAATAAATTTGACATTTATAATTAGACTTTAATGCTCGACTTTATTGTTCGAAAATGAAAATGGATTTAATGAGACCTTCTTTAGAACACTATGGCATTGAGCTCAAGTCTATCGGGGAATAGTGCGGCATTTTACTTTGTTACAAAATCCATGTTTTACTCTGTAACCTAGAGACATAGCTTCATTTGATGTTAGATGAAGCTAAGAAGTTTCACAAAAGACATAATGAATATGGAGAATAGCCAGAGTATTGCTGATATATTCTTACATTTGATGGACTGCTGCAATATTAATGTCTAGTGATGGGAACTCAACTAACTTTTAAAAGTTAAACTAAAACTAGTTTTCAACTAAAATAAAGTATTTAAACTATTAGTTTATCATGAATTTCAAAATATAGAGTAAAGTGCGAAGTTCGAGCGCATTAAGCCCGCTGGCAGCAATTTTCAAGTTTGGATTTTTATAGCACCGTAACGGTCTGACCTATGAAAAAACTGATGGTATCTCTGAATTTCTCGTCCTTTTTTCTATAAAAATAGATTGGATTTAATGTATCACTAGGCTTAGTTAAAATTAAATACGAAGTCAAAGAGGTGTAGGGTAAGTATCGCCAAGCGTACTTTTCCTAGAGCGGATTTTTCCCCAGTTAGTAAGCTCGATCGGGTTGATGGAAGGTTCGAGCAGATCAAAGAAAATATATCTAAAAACATGTTTTAATATTTAATTTTTACTATAAAGTCATTTTCTTTTTACTCCAGCGCAAGAACACCATCCATTGCACCATTTCCTACCCTCCACAACTTCAAATAGTCTCTATAAGCTGATCAGCAATCAGACTTAAAAATAGCCTTAATCCCATTACCCATTTCCTTCACTACCGGGTAGTAAAAAAGAATAATTTCACACCTCCTGAGTTTGACCTCACCATGAACTTAGCCTTTACAAGGAAAAGGAAATAGTATGTGTCGGAAATAAAGAAAAAAGGTGCATGCGCAGTAGCAATATAGTAGTAATTTGGTAAACATTCAAATAAAAAAGTTATAGCAATAAAAAGTGAAAAAAGGGGGACGGGGTTGAACTAGACCTATATAGATATAATCATCCAACTGTATGCTTACGGTTCTTTTTTCTTTTAACATTGTAGAAATATTTATCCATTATAGAATCAGTATTAAGGAATATGTTTCTTACATAAACGTTAATGCACAATGAAATAAAAAAAAAAGATGTCTAAATAAATATGTGTGCTTGTATTTTTGCCTTGAATTAAAACCTCTAGAAAAGAATGGTATCCTTTTTTAAAAATTATATTTACTTATTATATAACGGAAAATCTTACTTATACCGGTAAAGTTTAAAATCTCATTAAATAACATAGATTTAGAATTTCAAATTTAGATCTAGTAACCAAAGAAATAGAAACGAAATCGTTACAGTTTTAAGAAACATTTGACCTGTATAACTATTTTATATTGAAAAGACTAACCATGCCGATGTGCTATTTTCTTGTGTGACCACTAAAAAAACAACTAACACTATTGCATAACCATTAAACGCGCAAGGGAAAAAAACAACTAGGGTGGTCTTGTCATTATGGACTGCACACTCAGTAGGCCTACACTATATAGGCCTACACGTGTACGTCTATCTGGTCAGGTTGTTAAAATCAGTCGGACACACCGTCTATTTACTTTCTGTGCAGGGAGGGTGTATAACTATTTTAGTGTAAAGATATATCTACGAACATGCTTGATTAGCCACGCCAGTGTGTTATTTTCTTGTCTGACCACTCCACATTAAGCAAACTAAACACTATTGCATAACGCGCAATTACAAAAAATGCAGGGTAGTCTTGTAGTATTATCGACTACACACATTCAGTACACTAGGCCTACATGTGTATGTCTAGCTGACCAAGTTGTTAAAATCAGTTGGACACAGTCTATTTACTTTATGGTTAGAGAGGGTGTGGATTAATTTTTTTTCTAGAGTTGGTTATCCTAATGCTTTTAGATCTATAATAGGCCTACATAGTTGTCGATTTACTGGATTTCAGACCTAGATCTCAAAAATAAGTCTTAAGACTATAAATAAGGTGTACTTGATGTTCCTGCAGTTAAAAAATTATTGTTTGCCGCAAATGAATTGATTAAAACCACTAAATATTGACATGACATTACTCACTAATCAGATTCCCACTATAGACAGAAATTAAACACCTCCACGTGGCTCACAAAAATTCGGAACAAACCCATTCATAATATTGCATAGAAGCATTTGGCAAAAAATGTTTAACATTTTATAATACTGCTACTTTCAGTTGGAAATATTTACTCCCATGACTTCTACCAGCATCTTACTTTACCCTCTTCAAATGCAGACGAACTAAATAGTTGTTAACTGCATCATTTTTCTGATCATCAAAGTTAGGCCTATTGATATCACATGACCAGAAAACAGGGATGTGTGTTTCAACTTTCAACCCTGACCACATGTTGAAAAGTTGCACAAATTTTAATTAAACTTTATAGTTAGTAACTAAAAAAAAAAATAAGTAAACTACGATTTTAACTAAACTGTTTTTTTAAGTTTAACAATGGCCTTGCCTTAATAAATTGTTTTTAGTTAAACTAAAAGTTTCTAGCTTTTTAGTTAATTTTTGCCCATCACTAAATATTATTGTCTTAAACATTTAAGCAATTACAATGCTAATTTTCGTCATTAGAAAATGTTTCGAAAATTAGTTGGGGTAAATATCAACCTTCCATGAAAAATTATTTAACCGAGCGATGCTTGGTATTAAATTTGACCCACAGATTGAAGACTTCATGAATAATTGTAAGAGAGTTCTAGTTTTGATGTACCAGCAAAAATGGAGATCATTAAATCTGATCAACCCTAAAGTAGTGTACTTTATTATCATACTGTTTACAAATGCAATACGTGTATCCGGTTTTAAAGATTCTGAAATACATATTTCCTTTTCCAAATTCATATTTATGCAAAGTGTTTGTTTTTTTCCAGCATTTGTAGGTATTAAAGAATGTGCCAGTATATCTTCTGATTAGAGAGTACATTCCATTGATGGGAATCAAAATAAACTGCCTCGCTCGTTCAACATTTTGTGTGCACGACAAGAGCTCCACACATTGTACTCAACAAAGACTTAGCATTGATATAGGTGAGTAAAGACAACGCTAGACTGAGATGGCATAGTGACAGTAGATTTTTTTTTTTTAATCTTAGTTTAGTCTGATAATCGCTTTCAATTTAAGTCAGTTTTTTTTTATCTGTTTATACGTATATAAATTCTTATTTGTAGGCCATTAATAATCTAAATAAATAAGAGATGTCGATTCTATATTTTTTGGAGTTGGAAGATGTCGATTCTATATTCTTTGGGGTGGGCAGAAAGAGCTGCTGATTCTATATTCTTTGGGGTGGGGAGAAAGAGCTGCCGATTCTATATTCTTTGGGGTGGGCAGAAAGAGCTGCTGATTCTATATTCTTTGGGGTGGGGAGAAAGAGCTGCCGATTCTATATTCTTTGGGGTGGGCAGAAAGAGCTGCTGATTCTATATTCTTTAGGGTGGGGAGAAAGAGCTGCTGATTCTATATTCTTTAGGGTGGGCAGAAAGAGCTGCTGATTCTATATTCTTTGGGGTGGGGAGAAAGAGCTGCTGATTCTATATTCTTTGGGGTGGGGAGAAAGAGCTGCTGATTCTATATTCTTTGGGGTGGGGAGAAAGAGCTGCTGATTCTATATTCTTTGGGGTGGGGAGAAAGAGCTGCCGATTCTATATTCTTTGGGGTGGGGAGAAAGAGCTGCCGATTCTATATTCTTTGGGGTGGGGAGAAAGAGCTGCTGATTCTATATTCTTTGGGGTGGGCAAAAAGAGCTGCTGGTTCTATATTCTTTGGGGTGGGGAGAAAGAGCTGCCGATTCTATATTCTTTGGGGTGGGCAGAAAGAGCTGCTGATTCTATATTCTTTAGGGTGACAGGAAAGAAGTGTTGATTCTATATTCTTTGAGATTAAGGAAACAGGTGTTGATTCTATATTCTTTGGGGTGGGGAGAAAGAGCTGCCGATTCTATATTCTTTGGGGTGGGCAGAAAGAGCTGCTGATTCTATATTCTTTGGGGTGGGGAGAAAGAGCTGCCGATTCTATATTCTTTGGGGTGGGCAGAAAGAGCTGCTGATTCTATATTCTTTAGGGTGACAGGAAAGAAGTGTTGATTCTATATTCTTTGAGATTAAGGAAACAGGTGTTGATTCTATATTCTTTGGGGTGGGGAGAAAGAGCTGCCGATTCTATATTCTTTGGGGTGGGCAGAAAGAGCTGCTGATTCTATATTCTTTGGGGTGGGGAGAAAGAGCTGCCGATTCTATATTCTTTGGGGTGGGCAGAAAGAGCTGCTGATTCTATATTCTTTAGGGTGACAGGAAAGAAGTGTTGATTCTATATTCTTTGAGATTAAGGAAACAGGTGTTGATTCTATATTCTTTGGGGTGGGGAGAAAGAGCTGCCGATTCTATATTCTTTGGGGTGGGCAGAAAGAGCTGCTGATTCTATATTCTTTGGGGTGGGGAGAAAGAGCTGCCGATTCTATATTCTTTGGGGTGGGCAGAAAGAGCTGCTGATTCTATATTCTTTAGGGTGACAGGAAAGAAGTGTTGATTCTATATTCTTTGAGATAAAGGAAACAGGTGTTGATTCTATATTCTTTGGGGTGGGGAGAAAGAGCTGCCGATTCTATATTCTTTGGGGTGGGCAGAAAGAGCTGCTGATTCTATATTCTTTGGGGTGGGCAGAAAGAGCTGCTGATTCTATATTCTTTGGGGTGGGGAGAAAGAGCTGCCGATTCTATATTCTTTGGGGTGGGGAGAAAGAGCTGCCGATTCTATATTCTTTGGGGTGGGCAGAAAGAGCTGCTGATTCTATATTCTTTAGGGTGACAGGAAAGAAGTGTTGATTCTATATTCTTTGAGATTAAGGAAACAGGTGTTGATTCTATATTCTTTGGGGTGGGGATAAGTGGTGTTGATTCTATATTCTTTGGGGTGGGGATAAGTGGTGTTGATTCTATATTCTTTGGGGTGGGGATAAGTGGTGTTGATTCTATATTCTTTGGGGGGGGGGGAAAGAGGTGTTGATTCTATATTCTTTGGGGTGGGGATAAGTGGTGTTGATTCTATATTCTTTGGGGTGGGGATAAGTGGTGTTGATTCTATATTCTTTGGGGTGGGGATAAGTGGTGTTGATTCTATATTCTTTGGGGGGGGGGGAAAGAGGTGTTGATTCTATATTCTTTGGGGTGGGGATAAGTGGTGTTGATTCTATATTCTTTGGGGTGGGGATAAGTGGTGTTGATTCTATATTCTTTGGGGGGGGGGAGAAAGAGGTGTTGATTCTATATTCTTTGGGGTGGGGATAAGTGGTGTTGATTCTATATTCTTTGGGGGGGAGAAAGAGGTGTTGATTCTATATTCTTTGGGGGGGAAAAAAACGTGTTGATTCTATATTTTTTGGAGTGGGGATAAGTGGTGTTGATTCTATATTCTTTGGGGGGGGGGGGGCCTTACAAAGTATTTTGACGCATTTAGTAATCACTGCCTTGTGAGTGTCTTTCCTTCGGTAAAAAAAGTCTTTATGTAAGCTAAGTCTATGCAATATGGTTAATTAGTTCAGCTCATCTTAGTAGCGACTTTTTTCTTCCTTGCCTCATCTTGTCTATTTACCTAGCGTATTTTCGTACTACCACTGGGATGAAAGAAAGAATTATTTTTGGTATAGCGGCAGTAGAAAAATTGTTTGGACTTTTGCGCTATAGACCTTGAGCTATGTTGAAAAGTCTTAAAACTTGCTCACGGAGATAGATAAAGGCAGATACGTATGAGAAATACGCAATCTTACCTCTTCGTTACATTAAAAAATCATTCGTCTAAATGAAATTTGAATTTTTCTATCACAAGCTTAGCATCATAAATGGGTTGTCTATTTTTGTTTTGATTTTCAAATGTTATAATTGCTACCAATTCAACGTCGTGTTGGAATAATTAAATTTTAATCTCGTAATGAATTAGGGAGTAAGCCGAGACAGTTATTACAGAACTCGTGTTATGAAATGTAAGGACATTTGTGAACAGATACAATGAAGACATTTCCCAGACTGCAATCACCGATGGCAGACTTAAATACAAAATCTTTTTTTTTATTATGTGATGAGCTAACTTCACCATGACAATCGTTCGATCTGCACTAGGAAGTTGATGACGTCAATTCCATGACGTCAATGGGTCAGCGCTTATTTTCGATAATTGCTCATGGGAAACATTTGTGTCTTTATTGTTCTCTATGAGGACCTTGGAAAGAAACGAAAAATAATAATAAATGAAAAGATTGAAAGGGAATGAAATAAATAGGAATATAGGATTACTTTCAAATAATAAAAAAAATATATATAATATCTTAATGACAATGGAGTGGATTAAAGAATAATGTAAAATTCTTTAAAAAAATATTTTTGTTTTGAGACCTCGTTTTTTTTAATTGCTCAAACCAATACAATTTCAAATCTTAAAAAAAAAAATTGTGTATGTTTCAATTTCTTAATGACAAGGTTAAATTGAAGAGGCGGAGAAAGAATGAAACAAGTAAGATATAAAAACTACTTAAACAAAACAATTTTCCTTTATTACTGTTTAGTAAAAGCGAATATGTTATTCTTAATTTAGCATGATAATTTTTTTTTCTTTTTAAAAAGGAACATTTTATACTCCGCCTTCTTTCACGAAAAAGATCCTGGTTAAAAGTTTGTTAAGAGTCAAAGTATATAAAATTCTAATTGTTAGATCTAGACTTAGAAGACGGTGTACAAAATGTTTAAAAACGTCTATTAATATAATATTGTTATGACTACACTTCCCAGGCTCCCTGTGAACTGCACAACACGAAACTACCAACCAAAAGAACTTGACAACTAAAGGTATTCAAAATAACGTAACGTTCAATAAATCACAGCTAATACTGTGTAATTGGCAACACATAACACTGACTGTACAAATGCTCTGCCGTGGATATCTGAACCGCTGTATAAACACTGTACATTGTAGCATGAACTCTACTGGCTTCTCCTTACTTTGTTGAACTCTGTCATACCGTACTGAATCGTAGATCGGAAAGTTGTGACTGACTCGACCCTGCTAGAACCGAATGGTACATCGCTCGACCCTTCTAAGTGGTCAACTGACTATATCTGACGTCACTGGCCTGAGTACTATTCACAACACATGTCCTTCTCGAACCGTCATGTTGTCACTCGTCTCGGGTGTCCGTCGCAACTCGTCACGGTTGACCACTCGCCTAGCGCTGGCTTGGGGTGATTCGTGTCGGTCAACTACGCACACTACTACTCCCTTCCGCACCACCACCAGATTTATAACAACATACCACCAGATTTATAACAACATATTGTAACTCTGATTTGTACCCATGTAACGTGTATCCACATCTCGTTCTGCGAAAGGTGCATTACTAAGAACTAGACTAGAAAAGAATGTTGACATTAGACAAGTCGAGAATTTATGAAGAGGCTGTGCTCAAGGCAGACATTGTTGCTTTGTGTTTGTGATGTCCTATTGTGAATAAACATCTGTATATCGTTGAGTCGCCTCTCTTATAGGCGGCTCAACGAGAGGAGGTAGGATTCGATCTCAATGGCATCTTCGAAGCTTTTTACATCAACTCTTAATTAAAGAGCTAAGACAAGAGCTCAAAGATCGTCTCTGGCAAGCCCTTATCGATGAAGAAGAAGATCCGAAGACCTACAGATCTGAATTTGAACCTGGGATTGTTGAGGTCGTTGGCAAGATCCAGAAATATCTATGGATGCATTGAATGAGCACTATGAAAACGACGATGAACATGAATGAAGGTGTAGTGCAAGTGGAAGGCCTAGTAGAAAACCAAGTGATAAAATGGTGTCGCAACCGAAAGGCGGACTAAACTCGTTAGTGAAGAAACAGTTGTCTGTAGACTCGTTAATGAAGAAGCAGTCACCTGGTCAGGACTGTGGCTGCACAAACAGTAATGGCGGATGCGCTGGTGACTGTAGCGCCGTCTGTGACTGTGTTGTGGGTAAGTCTTGCGGGGGTGACTGTGTTGTGGGTTAGTCTTGCGGGGGTAACTGTGTTGTGGGTAAGTCTTGCGGGGGTGACTTTGAAGACGTAAACAACGTGACGAGGATTATTGCTGCGAAGATCTCAAAGAATTGAAAGAGACAAATGAAGAAACTTGAGAAGCCTTGTTATGTGCCTGAAGCTTTTCTTCCTGATGTACCTGCAACGAGTACCTGAATGAGCCGGACAGGTCAATACATTGTTTGGTCTGCGCCCAAGACTGTTGCTGTGGACCTTAAAGGCCTCTATCTGCCAGTACCTACGAGGGAAACTCGAATCCTGATAACTGCACACTGGTGTTTAACTATAACTGTATGTGCGATGCCTTGAATGGAGATACCTGCAAATGTGTGGCAGAGAGGATACCTGCAAATGTGTGGCAGAGAGGATACCTGCAAATGTGTGGCAGAGAGGATACCTGCAAATGTGTGGCAGAGAGGATACCTGCAAATGTGAGGCAGAGGAGATATCTGCAAATGTGTGACATAGTAAATACCTGCAACTGTGTGGCAGAGACGATATCTGCAAAATTTATGGCAAAGGAGATACCAGCAAACTGCATGGTTGGCTTCCTGTGTGACTACAAACTCTTCACAAGACGTCAATGGAAAAGGTCTGCTGACTTGGCCACCTGGAACTACGGCCCTGGGACCTCCACTTCCTCCCTTTGTGTTAAGTGGCTGGCAACCGTGACCTCCACTACCTTCCCATGTGTCAGCTAGCTGGCATCAGCGACAATTGTCATGAGGTCAAATCAGCGATCACGATGTTGTCTCGAGAGCAGACAGGCCAACTGTAGAAAGAGAAATCGACAGCCGCAGAAAACTGCGCATATGGTTTCGTGGGGAATTCGCCCCCTTTCGTCTGTCGTCTCCACTGATAAACCCCCATCGCTCTAGATAGTGCTCTGGAACGAAGACTCATAAAGGAGGGAGCAATGTTGTAACTCTGATTTGTACCTCTGTGGTGTGCACCGGTGCTAAGAACTAGACTAGAAAGAAATGTTGACATTAGATTTGATAACGGAGTTCCTCTCAAGTCTAGAACTTATGAAGAGGCTGACATTGTTACTTTGTGTTTGTCATGTCCTCTTGTGAATAAACATCTATATATCGTTGATTCGCTTCCCTTAAGTTATTATAATATTAAACATTTTAGAATAGAGCCTACATGCGGAAATACCAGAAGACGTAGTCTGTTCAAGATAAAGATTTTCTAGACCATAAGTCAAATTTACTCATTTCGTCAATCTCAGAAGTCCTTTTTTGACGTTGTTGCATATGTCTAGTTCGTCAGCTGCAGTCTATGGCTTTTCCTGTTAAAAGGCTTTTTAAGGTCAGATTAAATTGTGCTGTAGATAGTTTCGATGACTTTGCTAACTCCTTAAAACGCATTAGGTAAAAATCGATATTTTCCTTTGTTTCCTTAAAAGTTGCCATCTTTGACATTTGTCTATATTTGTTCAGCTCTTATTGCTTCTTTCTGAGCCTGTGCTAATTATATTTGTTTCTTTTAAAAGTCGTTCTTCCTCTATCATTAGACATTTATAATCCATTTCTTCTTTATATTGTGCTATTCTTTTCTTCTCATGATCTTCTAGCTTTCAGCCTATTTAAGTATTTCTTCATTACACCAGTAAAACAATCTGCCGAAGCAAATTTTGTATGTTGTTCAAAAGAGGTCAGAACTTTTTTTGACCTTATACGGAAAATCTTGTAGTGTCAACATCTTGGCTTCCATGGCCAATCATTCATGTACTGGTACATTTGAATATAAATGGCCGACATGAATTGAGGATAAAGTTGACGAAAAGCTTTTCTTGACTCACTTTTTTTCATTTCATCTTATACATCGTCCTTATAACATAATTATGACACTTTATAAATCGTCGTATACGATAATTTTGGTATTCACTTGACGTGATAATATATATATATATATATATATATATATATATATATATATATATATATATATATATATATATATATATATATATATATATATATATATATATAGTAAACTGGCGTAAGTTTATTTTGACCTTGTCCCAAAGACGTGTTGTAGGTGTGACAGGTGGGGAAATGTGATGTGTGTTTGGCGCGTTTTATGTCTAGGGGATGATTATTTTTAAAGCTATCACACACCAACCTATCAGCATATGAATCGGGAGCAGATACGCAACGAGACAAGCAATGAAAGATAGATACAAAAGTTAAAATTTAAGAATATTTATTTACATAAATATACATATAAGAATAAAAAGGGGGAGGGTTTGCAGCTATCTCTAGATAATAATGGATTTAATCATCACTCTTGCACCTAATAAGAGAGTATGTCACTTTGTAGTCTGACTTAGCTGGTATTCCTGTTGATGTCGCAGCTGGCTGTGTCCTGGCTTGAGGTTCTGCAGCTGGAGGTGGCGCTCTAGCGCAGTGATGCCCAAACTACGGCCCGCGGGCCACATCCGGCCCGCGACGTGGTTTGGACCGGCCCGCCAAAACATCGGCACAAAATGTAGGGGGAAAAAAGGTAGAAAATTATTTTTTTTTCTTTGATACGACTCTAGCTTTTTCTTTGATGGATTTCATTCTAATCTATTTTCTTGTAGTATTCATGTTTATTTTCTTGTTTTATTTTCGGCGACAAGAATTTACAGTTGTTTTAGAGTCTTAGACACTACCGCGGCTGTCTAGAGCTAGCCGTGTTCATGACATCTCATGTGTGTAGCACAGCACATCTTTTCTGCATCATTTTGGTTCGTGTACTTCTGACGTCAACATGATTGGTGCCGTGTCGTGTCACATTTGCACGTTAATGAAATGGGAGAGCTGAAGAAACAAAAATTGGATGTTTAGCGAGAAATGAAGCATAACAGAGTGCTTGCTAGCAGTGATGGAATTAAATCGGCGTGAAAAAAATGAAGCTGTGCCGCCTTTCTGGCATGACAATAGCAAAACGAGTCGAGTAGACGAAGTTGGTGAAAATCTCCATTCAAAACTAAATGACAGAGCAGCAGATTTCGAAATAATGACTATTGCTGCTGGAACTGATTGACTTACAAATCCAGATTTCGAACAATGAGGACAATAGATATCTATGCCAGGTTGTCTACATAAGCCTTGCACATTTGCGAAAAAAATTGATGGTATGATCACAATGTTTACAAGCAATTATTTTAGTAGATAACTTTTTCAGTTATAAGACACTTAAAACCCTTGATACGTAATTTAATTATGGTGTAAGTAGGCCCATTGGAGCCACGAAATTGTAATATAACTATTTAAAATGGTTTATTCTCTATTTCATTTTTTGGTATCTTTTTTTGTTAATATGGCCCGCGACACGAGTTTTAGAAATTAAAATGGCCCGCAGGCCGTATAAGGTTGAGCATCACTGCTCTAGCGGATAGAGGGACGCCTGTGATATAGTTCTTGTGGAGTCTCAATCCCCAAAATCTAATATCTGTAGTGGGCACAGTAGGGCGGGTGGCCGGCTACCGTGGGCACAAGGTTACTGCGGGCAGAGCTGATCTGCCGTGGGCAGCGTAATTGACAGGATAAGTCCAGTGAGTTGCAGAGGGTAGGCGTAGCTATGACGTCTCACACAGATCTGAATCTATAGGGACGTCGCACCTAATAGCTTGACAGGTGGGCTGTCGAATAGGCGGGCAATGCCGATAGCGCCAAGTGGTAGAGTTGAGTAGATCTCAGTAGGCAAGTGCAGTGCTGAATAGCACTAAGCACATAAATAGTAGGTGATTCTCGATAGCAAATAAATAGGCAGACACCTGAGGGAGGCTGCGGATAAATAAAGACAAGTTAGGACATGTCTCTCATGCATCTTATCGATGCCCTCGACTGAGGTGCATTCGTCAGATTGGTGAAATTGCTTTAGAGCACAATGAGGAGATGATGACAAATGGGATTTGGGAAAATAGATGGCAGATAGTAGCAATATAGAAATGTACATAAAAGGGGAAATAATAATATAAAATGTACATAGAAGGGGAAATAATAATCTCAAATGAACAACACAGGTGGATAGAGAAAGAAGGGGGTGGGGGAGAATGGGCGGTGGTCAGCGACCCAGATGGTTTGTTTACATATGACCGTGGGTCGAGAACAATGAAGCGTGCTTGAATGGAGAGGGTGTCCCTTCAAGCGGCGCAACTCTCCTTAGAGTAAAATGGGTAAAGGGGAGATAATTCAATACAGGGGAGATAACTCATATCTCCTTTCTAAGCGCAGTATTAGTGCGCTAGCAAAATTATCAAGGCGATCAACCGAGATAAAGGAAATAAAATAAGATGTACAAATATATACATGGTTGCATCAACGATCAATTGAGCAACGTAGCATTAATAGATTAATGCAATTCATAAATACATAGGGCATGTTTATGTTTTCTACTTACGCCAGTGAGAAATACACAATGCACTAATTAAATATAAATGAACTAAGCAAAATACACATGATAAAATCCAATGGAAATAGCACAAAAGTAATTAAGATGGAACTTGTGATTAAGTTCGGTTTACCACCAGGTATTCCTCTAGGAGGGAGAATAAATGATATAGTCCAGACTCGATAGCTCAGCTCGAATGAGAAACGAAAGAGAGTCTAATTTGATTTGGGCCTACTTTATATATAGGCCTGGAAAATGTGGGCGGAAGCAGGAAATGTCCTAGGCTAAGATTTATCTTACACGTGGGTGAGGTCCGACAAGAGTCGCACCTTGGAGTATCACGCGGTGTGTTGACCGGAGTAATCTCCTAGATCAAAGAGAGACGTGGGAGAAGGGGGGGGGAAGGATTAGCTTGCATTCAAACCAAGGTGGTGTCAACCGCGACCGTCCTTCAGACATCCGGCGGGCAAGACAAAAGAGATTGTGTGTTTACCTTTCCCCGATCAAGGGCAGATAAATGAAAGGACGCGCTTTAGCTATCTCCAATGTGGTCAACTAAGTCTAGCCTGGAGCGGAAAAGGTGGTGCGGGTGGAGAATTTAGGGGTAGGATGGGGAAATAATTAAAATAAAATAAATAAATAATAATTAATGCTGTGATAAATTTGAGTGACTCTGACAGCGAGTTTTTGACTTGTCACAGTAGGCTCTCAATGATGCTTCGATCAATCGTCTTTTGATATATCCGTGTATGACACTAATAATGAAGAGTTGATCCAAATATGGTAGGTTGGCTGGTAACTAGGAGACAGATGTCAAAGAAAAGTGCTTAATGATCCTGTAGTAGTTTCCAATAATTTAGGGTTACAAAAAAAACAACATGTCTCTGAATACAGCCTAGTCACAAGAAGCACAGTATCTTATCATTGCCCAAAACATTGAATGTATGATCAAGGAAAGTATCAAATTACAGTAATCCGAAACGAATTCTTTCAATTTAAGAAATCCTCAATCACTAAACAAGAACAACATAAAAAAATATTGTTTTTAAATGAAGCTTAAATTAAGTGTAATTGTATTAATTTGTTTGAATCTGTCGTGTAATTTCATATATGATTAACCTAGACATAGTAAATCTGAGCGATTAGAAATATTATTACCTATTTTTTTTTTGCTTAGCTTCTATCTTTACCAATGCACTATGATCCAATCACTTGTCTGGACCAGTTGAGAAAGGGGTAGAGGAGAAGGGGAAATATTTGTGAATATTTACATGATCGTTTATTTAATGTGAGCTGGCGCTCCTAGATCTAATTTTTTATCTATTTTTATCTTTATTTTAATTTGTAATTTATATAGGCCAGGGCTATGATGTTTGTAATTTAGTGTCTTTTTAGTCTATCTAGGCTAGTGCTGAGTGCATGCATGGTTCCCGCCAGCTCTTTAATGTTAGAGTTAGTTTAGGTGAGTCATGACCTGGCTCTATAAATAGAAAAGGTGCGGTCAGTTCTTTCTTTTTCCGGTGTTGACCGTTGGTCAGTGTGACCATGTAGGAGTTAATAGTTATTTAATGTAGTGTAAATTTCAGCTGGGACCGCCTGTAAGTTGGAAAATGTTTTTATTTTTATTTCTTTAGTTGGTATTTGTATTAATTATTCCTACATCTACTGTTATAGTCTAGATGTAGACTGATTAGTGTAGTGGCATCACTGGCTAGTTAATTAGCCATGATTACCTCTGATGGGACCGGAAGCTCCATTAATCTGGATAGCGTCACCATTCCCCCCCCCCCGAGCTATCCCTAATAATCCCCTTGTTGCTTTTCTATACTATGTCTATTTGTAAATGTTTCTAAAAGTATTTCCATTAATATTATAATGATTATTTTATATATATGTCTTATGTTTTATGTATTTGTAATTGCAGGCCATAATTCCTATCGTTACGTCCACTGCATGCCTGTCGTTACGTCTACTGCCTGTCGTTACGTTTACTGCCTAACTGCGGTATTACTGTCGTTACATCTACTGCCTGTTTGCCGCAGTTATAGCTGCCATTATTTACTGCCTGCCTGTCTGCCTTTATTAGTATATTACTGCCACAGTTAAGCTGTCTGCTGTACTGTTGTGTTTAGTGTTGGTATTTTTAGGTGTAATCTAGTAAAGATAGTTAGACATTTTGGTTTCTTATTAGCGTTTGTAGTGGTGTGACAAGTCGGATTAAGATTTGGCCGTTTTGGGTGTCTAGGGGATTTTTATGGTTTGAGAATCCTTACTTGCACATATAAACTACAAGCACAGCGTTATAATGCAGGCAACAAATGCTTTATTTAGATGTAAAATATGTACAGTTTATTATACAAAATAAGATAATGAAAGGTGAAATGCTGTACAGTTGCTAGAATGGGATCTAGCGTATTTACATGTAGGAGACTATCATCATCAGATATTAGAACCAAGTGGTCTGAGTGTCATTAGGCTGGTTGCTTAGCTTTTGGTCCGGTGCTGCACTGGTGAGACTGGTGTGGCTGATACTGATGCTGTCTGCTGGTGGGCTGGCGTAGTGGATCCAGGCTCCGTGTGCAGTCCAACTTGTATGGTTGCAGAGCTAAGCTGCGTCTACCAATCAGTTAAGCCAGTGACGAGTCTGTGGCTAGCGTTGTTACTTGGACTCTTGAAGGATGAGTAGGACTGATGTCTACAGATCTGGTGTCAGCAAATCTGTTATCAGCTTTAGGTTGCTAAGATTTCAGGCGGATGTAGCCTACAGATAAAAGCTGTAACGATATGATGTATGCGTTGGTTTAGCCATAATGATAACACTGGGAGGTAGATGCCTTTCCGTGGAGGACATCTTCAGACTGATGTGGAGAAACTATAATCTAGTTTCATAAATATCAAAGGGAACTAACAAATGAATATAGTGTCCCATCAAAGGGGATAACAATAATAATGGGGACTCCCATAAAGGGAAATAACAAACAGTAGTAAGTGATGTATGGTAAGTAATATAAGTGACGCTCACCAATCACGGTGAATAGCAAGTACATACATCACTAAGATAAATGAGATGAAAGGGGAAGGGGAGATCAACGTCTGATACTCGCCCAAGTTCCCACATAAGTAAACATAGAGCATAAGTAAATACATACTCAGTAATAAGACATGTTTACAGAAATGCTTTGATAACTCCCTGCCAAGGAATTAATCAATGATAATATATCAAAAGCTCGTGCCGAGTTAAATTAATAATAGTTAAAGAGCTAAATACATCTGGTAAGAATTGTTAATAGACTCTAGTCCAGATGGCTTGCACATTTAGCCACAAAGTCATGATAAAAAAATATAAGTATACAGTAATCTACTTACATTATCCATGATAAGAATGCACAAATATGTACACAAATAATGTAGTAATAAATGCACAAATATATATATATATACATTACTAAGTAAAATGGTTCTCAAGCACTTTACTAAGTTACATACCACCAATCCAAAGTGAAATAAGGGAATGAAAATAGTCTAGAGCTCAAGCAAAAGATAGATGTGCCCCCTGTGGGCTCTCCAGCGTGAATGAGATCGGACGATGAAGTTTGTCCATATACACGTGGATAAAAAAGGGGGGGGGGGGTGTGAGTGGCGGAAGATAAGTGCAAAGGTGGTCTAGACTATCTGGCGTCTTTGACAAAGAGATCCTCGCTTGACCGTGACGGCGTTTCCGGGAGATAGACACCGCGCGAAGGCGCCAGGGAGTTCGCCAGGTGGTCAGAGGATAGAAAGGAGGGGGTGGGGTATCAGAGCTCGGCTGGATCAAAGGAGATTATACCTTGATAATGGCTTTGCGCTAGACGAACGGGGAGACCGCCGCCCGAGGTGTCGAGTTGAATGGCCCCTTTAAATTGACCAGTCGCTCCCCACGAGAGGGGGGGGGGTCAACGGATGTTTGCCAAGATAGGAAAAAGGGAGCGTACTCTTGTCAAGAATCTAGTGTGGCACGTGTCAAGGTGGGGATAGTAAAATGTGACATCGCTGCCAAAGGGGGTGGGGTTGGATTGGAGGGGTGGTGGCTGTGTTTTTAGCGCTTGATTGGCTAAATTAATAAAATTGATGATTACTGGCGTGTAGATAAATTAATTAAATGCTTAGATCTGAGTGATACCTTGAGTGAGCTAAAACGGTTCGTCACAAGTGGTATAGTCAGGTTGATTAGTTGTTTATTTCTAAGTTTATTTAGTTGTTTCTGTAAAGTTTATTTTTTTTGTATTCATCTATATTTCTATTGCTTTGTAAGTTTGTTGTTAATAAAGTGTATATAAGTTTTGTTTTATAAATTTAGTTTAGTTTGTTCTTTTAGTTAGCTAGATTAGTTTAGTTTAGTCTAATTGTGCTGTCTGGTTGCTTAGGCTACTCTAGCCCTTGGTCGCAGACCGAGGTGCACAGATTGGGCCCACCCAGTAGAGCTACCACCTGCCTACTGTTATAAATAAATAAATGATGAGCAGCAGATACCACAAAAAGGCCTCACTCAGTAAGCGCCACCCTGACCTGCTCACATTAAGCATAAAAAAGTTCACTCAGGGCTCAAGGGGAGTAACACAACTTATACCACCACATCTGTCTAGTACGATTTCTTTCCCTTGTTCAAGATACCAAACAAAATAATTAATACCAATAGTAAATTAAGTAATTGTTTTTTATCGATTCTTGTGATGTCATATAAAAGAAATAAGTGTGCAAATCTCAACTTAATCCGAAATTGGGTGTGGGAGAACTGTGTACTATACAGACAGAGTCAGCTACTATAAGCTTTGTAAAAAAAAAATGCTTCGCTCTTGAAAATCTACCAATAAATCTCTCTTCTACAAATAACTCTGGGTCCGCATGAACTGTTTACATTTTCAGCATAAGAAATGACACAATCATGAGTGGTCAACACGTGACAAGTATGAAAATAAAAAGTTAGTGATATATGGGAACAGGTTTACAACACAGCTCCCTTATTAATGAGTGTGTGTATGTTAGTTTTTAAGGTGACAGTGAAAAGAAGTTAGCGATAGGTTGTTGGCTATGCAGAATGAATGCTGAAATATGAGCTGATTTTTCGTAATGCAGATTTGGAGAGAAGGAGACTATCTACACATTGGAAACAATAAGGACGTGTATTTGTAATGAGTTAGCTTTTGTTTCAAATACCATTTTCAGAGATACCTACATGCTCAAAGGGAAATGTGTATTTCCAGAACTGAAAATGTGTATTTTCCTAAATATAAAGAAAGGTACTCATTCAAGCACATAACATACATGAAATGCAGCAATCCTAAAGCTAACACAGCATAAAGTTATTCAAGACATTTGTACATTTGTCAAAATATTTACACTTATTATCTTTGTAGTATTTGTTAGAATTATGCCGTTCTTGTCACTTGGCAATGATTTTTATGACAAACATATGTGTTGAAGGAGGGCACAAGGAATCAAGAATTTAATAATTTTGTCAGCATATTTGAAGCTTTTTTTAATTGTATTTATTAAGTAACCCCTAACGAGCCAAGCAGTAAAAAGAACCCGACATTTGGGGGCTCGTCCGGGATAAAACGTGTTCATAACACGCGCAAGACTATTCACATTCATAACCTGTGAGTACATAAACACGGGGATATAACTATCATACGAAAATATAAAAGTAACATATTTACTCTCGCCATACCTCCCAATGACACACAATAGTTTTAAGTATCTATAATAGATTGCTCAGGATGTTTTTGTAAAAAAAATCAAAGTCAACGAATGATTGTTTGCTCTTCTAACATTCAATTTCCGTACTTAAATGTTGCAAAATACATGATCAATAATATGTTGTTCCGTTTTTTTAAAGTAAATAGCTAAATGAAAATCTCTATTTTGACTATTTTATTAACAATAAAATTGTTCCAAGTATTGTTTTATAAAAAAATAAATTATGTCAAATGATTGTTTAAAATCGCATAATTGACTAATATTACACTTATAGTCTTGATCAATACCTCACTATAGTTTAATTATCGATATCAAATTGTTCCGTAATTTTAACTTAAAACAAATTTGTTAAATGACTTTTAAAAAATAGGTTGTTTAGAAAGTAATTTACTAGAAACGATTATTAAAAATCCCTTTTTAGACTTATTTTACATTTAATTTTCTTGCTGAAACATAACAGAAGATTTTTTATACTTTAAAAATGTTCTGGATTTTGTTTTGAAAAGATTTTCAATTGCTCTAAGTTGTTTTATTTAAGGTATTAACATGACGGACAGACAGACTGACAGACAAAATGCCAAAAAAATGAGTCTTTAATCCTTATATATATATATATATCTTTAAATGAAATTCTATTAGAACTCGGTGCACCAATGTCTATGAACACTCGTTAACTCTCTTGTGTTAATAAAGACATTTTAAGTTTAACTAGCCCATTGTGACGTAATGGAATTTTTTTGCATTTACATCATATAGAATGAATTCTTTAAATGAAATACTTTATGTCTATGAACCCTCGTCACCTTGCTCGTATTGAAAAAGACATTTTTAGTCCTTTGACGTCATATGGAATCAATTCTTTAAACGTAATGCTAAAAGAGCTCGGTGCACCAATGTCTATGAATCCTCGACAACTTGCTCGTATTGATAAAGACATTTTTTAGTCTAACTTGGCCGTGTGATGTAGTGGAATTATTTCTTTGATATCATATGGAATGAATTCTTCAGATGAAATGCTAAAAAAAAACTCGGTGGATTAATGTTTATTAAACCTCGCGAAACTACTCTTACTAACAGGTGAAGGGGTGAAGGCGGATACCTCGCGCCACAAAACCGGGAGCTTTGGGCATATGGAGCTCGTAAGCCTAGTAAGGCAATTCATCTAGGAGAGGGATACTCCAAACCCCCGCTGCCTTACGGTACTGAGGCTTCAGGAGACAACCTCGAGGAAAAATCGGGAGTGTAGCCCCTTAGGAGTTGGGAATAGCAACTATGACATTCCCTCCGGTAGCTTCTGCAACTGAGCTGGTGCCAAATGTTTTGCGAAGCGTTCCTTTGGATCTCATCAACAAGGTCGAGAGAAGGATCATGGCGCTTGTACTACCCATAACCCCTTTATTTAAGGCCCAGGAAAGCGTCCGGGAGAGGAAACTCTGGTGCTGCTGCAAAGCGGCTAAAAAACACGGGCTACAACAGATACGGGATATAAGTCCAACTTGATTGGCGTAATGTATGGATAACACGGGTTGTCTCTGACGGTGTGAGAGGTCTTCGCGCCTCATTGATCAGCTACCACTCGCCTCAACCTGGGCAGCCCCCCAGTCATTTAGGTGCTGATCCGCCAAAGCCTGCCTGCTTTAATGGATGCTTAAAGCTTAGTTTAAAACGACAAGTAGGCTGGAAACTTGCACCAAGCAACAAAAGAAGAAAAATTAAATAAATAAAGTGCAGTGAATAGTCATCTGCCGAAATTGAAAAACACTTAATGTGGCTCAACAAAGATAGCTAAGACAGATTTTAGAAGTCAGTTATAGAAATCGGGTGTAAATCAAGGAAATCCTATGCCGCACTGGGAGTCGACCCCTTAGTAAGATTGTAATAGAACGTCACATGAGGTTGCGGGACATGTATCCGACAAAATGAATTAGGCATAAGAAGAGTTGCGATGACATCCTAGTAGAACTTAGCGCCACACATTCATGGAGGTCCTCAGAGCAGGTGGGAAGAGGCTTTAGACATTACCAGTGACATATTTTTCTGGAAACAGCTTGACGGCAAATACGCCGAACGGCGCGGGAGGGTCTAAGTCATTAAGAATAGCACATTAGGTTTTTGAAATAAAACTTTTTAATAGCAGGAAAATGCACTGTAGATACCTCAGAATATGCATTCTGTTGGCTTTCAATATCAGAAATAGTGCTTGGAGGCGGGGCTCCGCCGCGCGCTGGGAGAGCTCCTAGCGCTCCCCCAGACCCCATTGCTGGCAATGGCGGGGAGTCTACAATTTCGCCACTAACTCCAGGAAACGTCTTCCGAAAGAATAATTTGTCAGAATGTAATAAAGATTATATATATACACACACACATACATACATACATATAAATATATATTTTTCGGGGGGGGGGGGCGGGGGGAGAACCCCCCCCTCCCGAAAAAAAATCCTGGCTACGCCCATGATATATATATATATAAGACATACAGAAAATATACCAAAATTATCATTCCTTGCTAACATATTGTTAACATAAATTACATAATCTCCCTTACATTTATGGATTTTTTAGAAATGGTGTATTTTTATTAAAAAGATGCTTGCAAAATTAATTTAAACCAAAACGGTTTGCCTTTAGAAAACAAAAAGTAGGCGTTGCACGGTGCACCTAAACTTTGCAAGCCACAAAGCATGGTGAAATAATATTTTTCATTTCTTTTCTAGTTTTTGAGATCTGAAAGGAACAGACGGAAATTTTAAACAAACCTAATTGTTGTTTTTCCACTTTCTGGGGCCGCTAAAAATACCAAATTTCCTCTATCATAGCACTAAACTATACAGATAATATAAATAAAAATGTACAAATAATATCTTGGAGCTCCAGCTCATATAATATTATTTCTTAAATGCTTTTGAGGGTAAAGGCAGCAAGATATTTTATTGGTTGTATATTTACGGAAACTTCTAAACACTTACAGGCCTAATTGTCATAGTCGGCCCCTCCATTTTTTTCTCTGCAACAGATCAATAATTTCTTAACAAATACTGTCTATACTTCCTCTCCCCCACCCCATCACTGTAATGGTTTTATTAACATACAGGGGAAAAAAAAAAAGAATGAGACGATCTGGTTACAATTGTCATCATTGACATATGACTATCACAGATACATTGGAAAAAGGCTAGCAAAAAAATAGATTTATAAAACTGTGAGATGACAAAATAATAGCTTAAAGAGAATGTTAATATATCAAGAATACAGTAAAAAAAAGAAAACAAAGTAGGGGAGATAATCTCAATTAAACACATGCAAGGGAGGCAATAAGAATTATTGCTCGAGTTACAATGCATGTGTAGCCAAAGGGGGTTAATCAAATTATTTAAAGTGTCAGTTACTATACTGCGTGTAGAAGAAATAAATGTACAAGGAAGGATGACGAACATCAATAATTGATCATGGGCGTATCCAGGGGGGGGGGGATTTTGGGGATCGGAATTTAGTGACTGATTTCTTGCTTTGATTTTGTTTATTTTAGGTGAGATTTTAATACTAAACCATCACTTGCCCCAGCATAGCCAAAGGGGTTTTGAATTTAAAACCCCCTAACAGGGGGATTTAGAGTTTCAAAACCCACTCATAATGTAGCTTGTAGATTATATGTGCAAGTGTGGGTTCTCAAATCATAAAATTCCATAGACACCCACAACGGCCAAATTCTAATCCAACTTGTCACAGTGCGTAATTGCTTTTTTTATATTGAAGAGGTATTTTTTTAGTTTAAAACCCTGCTAAATAGGGGTTTTAACTCAAAACCCCTTTTGGATACGCTAATAGAATTGTGTGTGTGTCATTTGCTTTTTTTATATTGAAGAGGTATTTTTTAGCTACGCTCATAGATTCTAATGACTGATAAATAAATAGTCTCATATTGAAGAGGGGGTATTAAAATCAAAATCTTCATTAGCTATGTATGCTCTTTTAATATGCATTATTGTTTTTTTTATTTTATTCTTCTATAGAAGAGGAGAATTTAACTGCAAAACCCCCTGGTAGGGGGTTTTAAATCAAAACCCCATTGGCTGCGCTGGGGCAAGTGATGGTTTAATATTAAAATCTCAACTAACTCAAAGCAAAAACATTAGTCACTAAACTCCCCCCCCCTCTGCGGGGGGATTTCATTGGGGGGGGGGGGTTGAACCCCAAACCCCCCTGGCTACGCCCATGTAATATATTCCGAATCCTGGAATAATCTAATACCGATAATTAAATATTTGGGATGGTCTAAGCCTTAACGTAGAAGAAAAATGTTCATACAATCCTTTTGTGTTGAGAAGTTTTTTTCCTTAAAAAAATCCATAGCAATAATTATAACGATATTAAGATTTTTTAACGTTTTAGTAAGAACATTAAATATTTTCTTTTAATTTCAATAGTAGTGTATCAGGAAAAGTAAATAGCCTTTTATTCTTTTTTTTTTTTTGCGACTTAATGGTCAAAGGCAGACAAAAAGTACACAACTAAGAGGCTTTTATTCTGACGGGGGCACTACAAAATAAAGTCTAATTATTTAAAGCTTTTTTATGTGGTTTATTCAGATTATACTTTCACTTACAATAACACAGAGCATAAACAGGTTGACTTATGGGAGTCACTGAAAAAAAGTCGATTTAAGAAAATGAAAATTACATACAAAATGCTCCGCCAGTCTATACGAAGAAACATAAATGTTTTCTTTTAAGTTTAGTAGCTAGTGTACCCAAAAAATTACAGAAGTAATTCATATTATATTTGTTGAGAAAGTTTCTTGTACATTTTACCGATATGTAAAAATATATGAATAAGTGATACAAAAATACACAAAATTATCTTTCTTGTAAACAGTGTTAATATTATCTCCCTTACATTTATGTTTTGCTTCAGAAGTGTTTTGTTTTGTTTTCTAAATCGCTTGCATAATCAATTTAAAAAAAAAAAAGGTTTGCTTTTAGAAAACAAAAAAGTAGCCGCTGTACGTAAATTTGCAAGCCACAACGCATGATGAAATATGATTTCCCCTTTCTATTCTAGTTTTTGAGATCTGAAAGGAACAGACGGAAATTTTACACAAACCTAATAGCGGCTTTTCCACTTTCTGGGGCCGCTAAAAATACAGGATTGGAACAAAAACGATTTAATGAAAAGTTGCGCTCCACGATGAATTCGTTCAGATATTTATCCAAAGGATTTATGCAATTATTTGCAAATGTTTTTAACCTTCTTCCAGATGCTGATATTCTTTTGATGATTTACGTTGTATTAATGATGGCTGCCTGGTCGTGCGGTTTGCACGCTGGACTGTCGTTCAGATTTATCGATGGTCCCGGGTTCAAACCCTTCCCGCTTCCCTCCCCCGTCGTCCTGCGGGAGGTTTGGACTAGGAAGTAATTATCTTCAACTCTGAAGGAACATCCGAAACATGTAAAACATTTTACAAACATTTTACAATGATCATGGTTTGAATACTGTTGTTCTAAATGTCGTTATAGTCCTTTGCATCATTGAAGATTCGGATAGAGTCGAATGAAAAAGTTTTTTGAAGTTGAAATCAATACAAGAACGCTTAAACAGTCATGCAACCATATCTATCGAACGAGATATTGTCCAGTCCCTGGAATATTCACATTTACTAGATACTTTGCTACTATCAAAGAGCAAAAAAGTAATTTTTTTAAATAAGATTTATGCCATCTGTAAGTCTCTTAACTAATAATTTTTAGAAGCTAAAGCTTGTATTTGGTAATAGTAGTATTCATTTTTTCTTTTAATTTTGGGGTAAGAGGATGAAAATTAACCCACCACTCTTTACTTAGCTACACTAATGGAATTCGGTAACTGTGGTTTAGCTTTAGCTTTTTGTTTAGTAGAGGTATTGAACCTCAAAAGCTCTCTTGATTAGGCTTATGGAATTTGGTGGCTGTAGTTTGCTTTATTTTTTTATTTCAGGTTTATGCTTGAATTCTCATAGCTTTACTTTTGAATAGTCCCAGCGAGAAAGCTTGATCTGTTAAAAACAAAATAACCAACTTTGTGAATAACAAGAATAACAAGGCGGCCCCCATCAAATTCATCAATGTTTTGATCGTTTAAAGGAATTCGGTGTTATTTTTCACATAAAAGCAAACAATCCAACACGTCGTCTTTGATAAGACTCTTCTAACTCTTCTGGAATAAGCAGAGTAGCGTTAAGTGATCACCTAAGATCACCGATACAGAGTGAGCTGATTACCTACTTTTATTGATTTTTACTCAAATGTAAAATCCCAATGTTAATTACATTTATTCAATTGTTATTGCACATTTTACAATAATACTTAATTAAAATTATAATCAGACTTAACATAATATGAACAGGTTTCTTTTGTTATACTTTAAATGGTATAAAGTTGTGCTGTATCATTTACACTTAAACTACCATCTAGATATGCCAAGGTATATTTGGGCAGATATCTAGAGATTTTATTATTATCTTTTCCCATGTGTCTGCTTTTACAAAGTTATAATTTTTCCAACTTGGTTGTCACCCCCAAAATGGTGTCGACTCAATCTAGAATTTAGACTAGGCCTAGAAAATGTTTTGAAAATGTTTTACATGTTTAGGATGTTCCTTCAGAGTTGAAGATAGTTTACTTCCTAGTCCAAAAATCCCGCAGGACGACGGGGGATGGGAGCGGGCAGGGTTTGAACGCGGGACAATTGATAAATCCAAACGACAGTCCAACGCGCAAACCGCGCGACCAGGCAGCCACCCTAGAGTAGGTCTAGACTAAATAGATTCTAAATAAAGATCCAGAACTAAATCTATAGCCATAGCCTAATCTAGACTAGAATCTAGACTAGATCTATAAATAGAATCTAGATCTACTAGATCTAGGTCAATATTATGATCAGGATTACTACTGGGTTACAGATTCACTTCTTGATGTGATTCTATTACTACTGCTTACATAATAAATCAATCTGCACCCCTAAGCTTATCTAAACGGGACGGACAGACAGGCCACACAAAACTAATAGCGTCTTTTCCCCTTTCGCGGGCCGCTAATAAAAGTACAAATCAAAACTTTTAAAAATCAGAGCGGGTCTGAATTGGTTTTCTAAAATCGAATGTGTTGCTGAGTAATCAGTGAGTATAAGAATAAAGTAGAGGCCGCCATCTCAGTGCGCAGGGGCCTGGGCGAGTGTCCATCGGGGACATTAATACTTGTTGGGCTGATAGCGACAAAAGATTTTTTCGCGGTGCACTCCAAAAGTGCGGGGCCTTAGGCGGCTGCCCAAATCTCCACCACCTAGGGCCGCTTCTGAATGAACAACACAGTGATATTTGCCAAAGACGTTGTCAAGTACACCGAGTGCCGTCTGCCAACATGACAACATGGATTATTTGTTTAAGTTCAGACCAGGTAGTGAGTGATCTGGGCGGATACAGCGATTGTGCCATCTATCGTACACATCCTCAGTTGAGAGTTGTTTCACTTGATCTCATTGCTTTTCTTTCCACCTTTTCAAGAAACAAACAAACAAGCGGCGGCTCGAAATTGCTCTTGGTGTTTGCATTGTACTGTTAGTGTGAAGGTTGTGTGAGGACAAACCGTAGCAGTAGTCCTCCTGACTCCAACTACATGTCTCCTCCCCAAGATAGATCACATCCTCGGATTGTCCATGTTTCCTAGACCAAAGCAAACACCAAATGGTTAGAAGAAAAAAAAAGAGACAAAAGGGAGTGCATGAAACAATTGAACCAACAAAAACATTCACGAGCTAAGCAAGCAAACACATACACAAATTTCTTCAATTTGTTTATCATAGATCTACCGTCAGTTTTTTCCGACAATTATAGTAATAATAGATCTAGTAATACTGGGATAGGCCGTGGATTTTAATCGCCTTAATTTACTTTTATAGAAAAAAGAAAAATCAACCATCGTCGCCATACCACTATACCACAATAAAAAGAAAACCGAAATTGAAAAACAAAGAAGATATAATAACCTAAGCTTGGAGATTAAGTGACAAAGGAAGTTATCAAAAAATAAATCTGATTCCTGTTATATCAACCAAGGGGATAATAGCAACTAACGTTGCAATAATCATAATAATAATATAAGTTATAGAGCTTATTAAGTTATAGAGCGCTGTGAACAAAACAAATGTAGACTCTATGTGAGAGCCAAAATGACAAATTAATCTAAATAGTTCGGTAAAATAAATATACGTTGATTTTTAGTCTTCGCTACATCTTGAATTTTTTCGCTACATCTTGAATTGTTTCTTCTCAGTAGTCAATAAGAGCATAGGCGAAGACTGGATTTTTTTTCGGGGGGGAGGGTTGGGGGTATTTTTTCTCTCCCCTCCCGCGGGCATATATATATATATATATATATATATATATATATTTAATATATATATATATATATATATATATATATATATATATATATATATATATATGTGTGTGTGTATGTGTACATAATTTATCTTTATTACATTCTGACACTTGATTCTTTCAAAAGACGTTTATTGTATTTGTACCCTAGAATGGAGTTCTTCCTGGAGTTAGTGGGAAAATTGTAGACACCCAGCCCTTGCCAGCAAGGAGGTCTGGAGGAGCGCTGTGAGCTCCCCTAGCGGGATTCGGGGCTGAGCTCCGCCGCCAAGCACTATTTCCAGTATTTGAAGCCAAAAATAAAATGCATATTCTGAGGTATCTACAGAGCATTATCCTGCAATTAAAAAGTTTTAGTTAAAACACTAAATCTGCTATTCTTACTTACTTAGAAGTTAGATCCTCCCGCACCGTTCGGTGCATTGGGCGGCATGCTGCCTCGACAAAAACATGTCACTGGCAATGTCTAAAACCTCTTCCCACCTGATGTCCACTGCTCTGAGGACCTCTATCAAAGTGTGGCGCCAAGTTGTACTAGGATGTCCCTTTTTGCGCTTTCCTCGTAATGGCCTATATGTCATCGCAACTCTTAATATGCGTAATTCATTTTGTCGGAGAACATGTCCCGCAAACCTCATGCTACGCTCTGTCACAACCTCACTAATGAGGTCCGTTTATAAAAAAAAAAAAAAAGAAAAGAAGGGTTAATCCGGCCAAAATAAACAATAACAAGGTTACAAAGACGGTTTTATTTTTAACTTTACCAATTATTTTCTTGTCCACCCATAACCAAATTCTTCAAGACAAAGGTACTGTATCCCATGGGACGAAACTCGACGTAAAACATAAACTAGCTTCTCTAGGGCTAAGTTTTAATTATTGACCGCTGGACGGATGACCAACGACACAAAAGGCGCTGCACCCGCGCTACACACAGCGGCTTTAATAGCTATTCACTCCCCCCCCCCCCCCCCCCCCGTAGAATACAGGCCGCCCTAGGAATAGTATTGCTCGGGCTGCACAGAGACATATTGGTATAAGTCCCTACTCACACGGTAGGCAACGAATATAAACCATAAATCTGACCTGACGCCTGACATCTTCATGAGAAAATCCCCTACCTTTCCCCCGTTAAACAAAAGGTCCCAACTTAATATAAAGAGAGACCAAAGCATTCTAAGATAGGCCCGCTGGAATTCATAGTCTCCTCTGTAAGGGAGTTAATTTTGTGAGGTTTCATTAGGGACAAACGGAACTTTTCGTGTGAGTATAAATATTTTACTATACTTATTTTATCTTATAGGAATGTGTGTGTACACAACCACGTTCCCCGTCATTACATCATTACTTTGTTATGCAAGAGTATTGTGTTATTTTATATCGATGCTCTATCTTCATATAGATATAGTATTAGTAATGCCACTACGGTTGTCTACGTTGGAAACCATAGTTATTATATTTGATGTTTTATACATCCCTGAATCTTAGTGATCATTATAAACGATAGCCTTTTGTGAATCAAAGTGCTGTCTAAGAACTTAGATCACCGTGCTCTAAACTTATAAAGCGCAGCTGTTTCATTATTTTACATTCCCATTATATCCCTAATAAATATTATTATAACACCTTTAGTAAAATCACTAAATTTAGAAAGCTTTCAGGACAGAAGACTCAAAAGTAAAGTAGCAATAATACACGAAACACTGAACCATAATCTTCAAATACAAAAACAAAATGTAATAAAATAATCTGAAAGACACAAAGATAAAGTCACATTTCTCGTCCCATATGCTAGAACACATTTGTACAAATACTCCTTCATCCATAGTGCTATTAGAGCATGGAATGGGTTGCCTGTGCTAGCCAGGAAAACCAGTGACTTGGCAGAATTTAAGTCATTGGTTAATATGCATGACTAAATGCATGACGCGTAGGACACAATCATCTTCTTTTTTAAAGTAACAACTGTATTATATAAGATAAGATATGTCTCACACCCTTGTGAGCTAATAGTTCCATGGATGAATATGATTTCAATTAATCATACCAACTCTTAACATTCTAGCTCTATCCCTAGCATTTTATTTTCGCCTTATCCTGTGCTGTAGTGTACTGTGCTCATTCCCCATTTTACTATAACTGATTACTTATCGACGTAATCACATTCAATGGATGAATCTTACATTGTATCTTACACAATAATTGTGGTTAACTCCCTTCTAGTTTGTTTATCATTGAGCTATGTATATTTTAAGATTTCATGCTAATTGTTTTAAATGCCTTATTGAGATTGACACCAATGCCTGCATCTGAGAGATTGCAAGGCATATGAGAATCCCTATGCAATTCCTTTAGGAGGTTCCTAATTGTGTATCATATCCCCAGCCTGGTTGCTGTTGCTGTAACTGCTTGCTGTAACTGGTTCCCACATCTGCAGTTTCCACGCAAAGCTGTAACCGGAGCCGACCACACCTGATATCCCCACCCCATTACATACCTGTCAGCAAAAAGGCATTACCTACTGTCCTTGGTCATAGAATATTGCCCAGTGTCCACAGTGCTTACTGCCCAGTATCATATGCCCAGTATCCAGCCCAAGCTGTCCACTGCCCAATAGCTACTGCCCACTGCTTAGAGAAACCTTGGCTACAGAAAATAAACTGGTGTGAGTTAGCACGGCCATCTACGAGCTAGAGACCACAGCTGAGAGATCATTCTACAACAACAACTAAAACTTAGTCTGCAGCACCAACCCTCTCTACTGCTAAACAGGCAGCGACCTAACCCTAGCGCCAGCTTGCCTACAGCATAGAGGACACCCCGAGCGGACCTCCTTAGACAGAGCCGGATGACTCATCCTTCTGAGTGCCAGTCCTACGACCACCAGAAGAAGACTCAACGGGCTAGCAGCTAAGAAATATAAGTAGTCAAGGCAATAGGAACACTCTATCGTTCACTCATTAATTAGCAATCCATGATCAGCAATTATTTTTTACATTAATGCATCCATTTGATTTCACATTTATATATTTTTTTCATCAGTTATCTTGTGTAAACTTATTGTCATTAAATCATTTTAATTTATTATTGTCATTAAATCATTTTAATTTATTATTGTCATTAAATCATTTTAATTTATAAATTTATTATACTGGTCTGTTCTTACTGTTAGTTGCGGTATGCCTGTTAAAATCACGTGTATATTTGAGCGGGATAAATAAAATTAATTACCCCTAGACCTTAACAAACGAGTCAAAAATAACTATTTAAACATCTTGTAACAGCCATCACAACGACAAACCACCTTTACTTTCACTAAGTCAGATACAACATTAGAGTTGGGTGGACTCAGGGGCGCTCTAAAAATCCGAAATAAAAAATCTCAGTCTTCACCGAGATTCGAACCCTGGACACCAGGTTTGGAAGCCAAGCGCTTAACCACTCAGCCACCACGTCCTCTGAAGAAATCATTCTGACCAAGTCAAACTTGTGAACAGAATGCGCAAAGTCTTCTTTTGTATTGTCCATTCCCAGCACAATCTTAAATGGTGATTTTTCATTATATGGAGTATCTTTCCTTTGCAAATTTCTGGCTTGTACGCGGCACGGCCCGGTTTGACTCATTCAACCGATATGGCTGTCTACCGCTGGGAGTCCTCAGACAGGACACGGGATGGGGAACCCCATGTCCAGCCCGGTTGTTGGATAAAAGCCTTTCTAATAATCAACAGGATAATGGCGCCTACGTCGATTCCCAACTGGACTTCACTGAAGGTTCTTACAAATATGAAGACCTAGAAATTATTATCTTTGGGTATTTCGCATCTAAGTAATGCGAAATTGATCAAAATTTGATCGTCTTCAGTGCTGTCAACAATGATAGATAAACATGCGCGGATTGGATCTCTTTTAGTATTTTTCCTAGACCTGCATTGTCCAACAAGTCCATTATCTAGTTTTGAAATTATGGGGCGACTAAAGTGTTCTCTTTCAACAATCTTACTTGGGGATTAAATCTATCAACGCTAAGAAATATCCTTTGTTACTCGTGTCACCTAAACGATAATCTTGAAGATGATCACAAAATGAACGGTTGTTGCATGCTGAATTCAGAGTAACACTCATTATGTAATAATGTGCTTTCAGCCTGAAATGTTCAGCTTCTTCAAGATAAATCCAAACGACAGTCCAGCGCGCAAGCCGCATGACCAGGCAGCCATCCAATACTAATAGTACAACACCCTCATCAAATGAACCTACTAAAGCAGAAAGTACCTCAAACCCCTAGTAATAAGCTTTCAAAGTATTAAAAACAAATCATCATATGCATAAGACTTAGCTTAGAAATTTTATTAGAAAGAAATAAGCCTGACTTAATTGCAGGAACAAAAACTTGGCTACACCCTGAAATTTATAACTCATAATTTCTCAATAGCAATTATGAAGTTTATAGGAAAGATAACCACAGAGTTTTTTTAACAATCAAAAGACTCACTGATAGCAGAAGCCATTACTTTACCAAACTCAATAACCAAAACTCAATAACCAAACTCAATAAATATAGAATCAACATTTTGTGAAATTAGCACCACCTCAAAATCCCTAATAATTTTTTGAATAAATAAATATAGATATAGATATAAGGCTTGTATTCGAGTCCGAACATTAGTGAGGAATACAGTATTTCCCGTGGCTGCGCAGCCCCAGCTGTGACCTACATATTTTGCCACATCCATGGCAAGCATAACCCTTGTCCGCAGGTGGTCGATTTAGATTTTCTTTTCGTCGTCTGCGTTTGTCCTCGGCAGCAGATTTTCTTTTGGTTTCAAATGTGTATCCCGCGGCCTTCGTGAGTGACCTCCAGCTATCTCGTTCCGACGCCGCATGCAGCCAGGTGCTCTTTTCTATGTCAGCTAAGGCAAGTTGACGCCTAAGCTGGTCTTTGAAGCGTTCCCGTGGGGCGCCTCTGTTACGTCGACCACCTTTTAGCTCACAAAAAAAAAATGCCTTTGGCATACGTTCGTCTCCCATACGGGATACGTGTCCTGCCCAGCGTAGCTGTCGGACCAAAAGAAGTCCCTCTATACTGTCCATACCGGCGTTCGCAAGGACATCGCTGTTTGTAGTGCGGTCCTGCCATCGTATGTCCATGATGGAGCACAAGCATCTTTGGTGAAAGCGCCGAAGAAGTTTTTGTTGTTTTTTATATAGTGTCCATGTCTCAGAGCCATATAGAAGGGTTGAGAGAACCACCCCCTGGTAGACATTGATTTTTGTAGGCAGGCGGAGCGATTTGTTCTTCCATACTAACGCCCGAAGGCGTCGAAAAGCGCTACTAGCCCTGGCAGACGGTTATCAACTTCCCTTGAAAGTGAGGCGTCATTTGACATCACGTTTAGGGGCTGTCTGCTTACTGTGATCCTTGGGGCTGAGTATGTTTCATTGGGTGACTTCTGGAACATGACTTTTGTTTTCCCGAGGTTTATAGATAGACCGAAAAGTAGATGTTTATTTACATGGGAACATCACAAATACAAAGAACAACGTCTGCCATGAGTACAACCTCTTTGTAAGTTCTAGACTTGGGCGGAACTCCGATATCCTCTTCCTAATATAAACATCCTTTCCTAGTCTAGTCTCTAACAGTGCGCACCTTCTGCACTAGCTTGGATGGGGTGTGCATGGCAGGGCTGTAACAATATTTCTTATACTTCATATTCTTGGACAATAAATCACTAAAGCTTAATTATCAATATCAAATTGTTCCAACTAGATCTCTAAAACTTATTATGTCAAATGCCTAATTTTACAAAAAATATCGACAATAGGTTGTTCAGGATTATAAAAGGAAAAATCATTTACTACAAATGATTATGAAGTTCACTCTTTGGACTTATTTTACATTTAATTTTCTTGACGATTGTCGCTAAAATTCAATTTAAAAAAGAACAAAACAAAGCAAACAAGATTACAAAGAGAGTTTGTGTTACACAAACTCAGAGGCGGCCCCCGTCGAAGTCGGATCCCTGTCGGATCTGCATATTCGCAAATAATATTCAAGAGGTGATTTAATTTTGATGTAAAATGTTTTACACGTTTCGGATGTTCCTTCAGAGTTGAAGATAATTACTTCCTAGTCCAAACCTCCCGCAGGACGACGGGGGATGGGAGCGGGCAGGGTTTGAACCCTGGGCCATCCATAAATCTGAACGACAGTCCAGCGCGCAAACCGCACGACCAGGCAGCCATCCGATGGTCAAAAGTAATAATGTTTCAAAGATTCATTTGCCGTAAATTTAAATTTAAATTTAATAAAAAAATAGTAGATTAGTTTTAGTATATTAAAACATTACAATATTGATCAAAACGTTTGGAAATGAAAATCTACACTTTTTTTTTACACTTTAAGTTTAGAAATTGAAATTCTACATCTTAATCTAGTCTATTTTAGTCTAAACTAGATCTAGAAATTCTAGATCTAGACTCTAAAATAATTTTAATTAGAATATAAATCCAGATCTAGATATACTGTAATAAAAATCTAGATCTAGTTTAAAAAATCTAGATTAGATCTAAATCAAGATATCATTCCTTTTTTAAACGCGAGTCACATAACGAGGCTTAATAAACATTACTATACCGAGTTCTTTTTTCATTTCATTTGAAGAATTAATTCCATATAACGTCAGAGGGGAAAAAAAAACACTACGTCACACGGCCTAGCTAGACTAAAAATCGCCTTCATCTATAAGAGCCATTTATCGAGTGTTCATAGACTTTGGTGCACCGAGTGCGTTCTTTAAGCATTTCATTTAAAGAATTCATTCCATATGACGTCAAAGGAAAAAAAACACTACGTCACACGGCCTAGCTAGAATAAAAATCGCCTTCATCATTACGAGCCTTTTATCGAGTGTTCATAGACATTGGTGCACCGAGTGCGTTCTTTTAGCATTTCATTTAAAGAATTCTTTCCATATGACGTCAAAGGAAAAAAAAACACTACGTCACAAGGCCTAGCTAGACTAAAAATCACCTTTATCAACACGAGCCATTTCTCGAGTGTTCATAGACATTGGTGCACCGAGTGCGTTCTTTTAGCATTTCATTTAAAGAATTCATTCCATGTGACGTCAAAGGAAAAAAAAAACACTACGTCACACGGCTTAGTTAGACTAAAATATGTTTTCATTAATACAAGCAATTTTTTCGAGGGTTAATAGACATTGGTGCACCGAGTGCGTTCTTTTAACATTACATTTAAAGAGTCCATTCATATGACGTCAAAGAAAAAAAATTCCATTACCTCACAATAGGCTAGTACCGGTACCATAAAAAAAAATGTCTTTATTTACACGAGATATTTAACGAGGGTTCATAGACATTGGTGCACTGAGTTCTAATAGATATTATTTAAAAAGGATCAAAGCCACATTGTTTTTGCGTTTTGTCTGTCAGTCGGTCTGTCCGTTATCTTGATATAAAAAAACAACTAAAAGTTATTAAAAATTGATTAACCTTTATTTTACGTTTCAAAACATCGCAATAATTTTTAGGTATGAACACAATTGAAAAGTTTATATAATAGATTGTTCCGGATGTTTGTATAAATAGTAAAAGAAAAAGAGAATTTCAGATAAATGTAATACCGTTAATTAAATTTTTTGGATGGTCTCGTATAAAAATTAGATGTACTACAGCCACGTGGAGAGATTTTCATACCTTACTTTGGTGTTTGGATTCTGTTTTCCTTAAAAATCGGAACATAATATTAACGATAATTAGATTTTTTAATGTTTTAGGTAGAAAGTTAAATGTACTGTAAGAGAGTAGTGAGTTAAAATACTTTTCATAAAAATCCGTAAAAACATTATTTCGTAAATGAGAAGATTATTTGTTTATTAATTAGAAGAGGGAGTTCAAACAATTATTTGGCGTTAGTAGATTTTTAAATAAATTCGGAAATTTCTGGCGACTATTTGTAAGAAACAAAATCCGGAACTTTCTTTATCGATTACAAAACTTCTATGTTATGTTTTACAAGAAAATTAAATGTCTAAAAAGTAATTTTCAGTAATCAATTCTAGTAAATTACTTTTTTTAAAAGCCTTATGCGATTTCAAACAATCATTAGGCATAATTCATGTTTTATAAAACAATATCCGGAACATTTTTACACTTAATGAAATATAAGTCAGTATAGAGATTTTGATTTAGCATTAATATGCTATTTACATAAAAAACGGAACAACATATTATTTATAATGTGTTTTTGCAACGTTTAAGCATGGAAATTGAATGTAATATAAGTTAGAAGAGCAAACAAACATTTGTTGGCGTTGATTAGTTTTGCACAAAAAAATCCGGAACAATCAATTTTAGATACTCAAAACTATTGAGATGTTATGGGAGGAACATTAAAGGGTAAATCAGATTTTCAATAGCTTTTAGAGTTCTAGTTTTTTAAATCTAATCGTGACGGACAGACCGACCAACAGACAAAACGCACAAAAATAGGCTTCTTTTATTCGGATGGGGGCACTAAACAAAAAATAAATAAAATCTGATTTTTAAAAAAAGTTTAAGGAATTGGTTTAGCACCTGATCATGTTGCGACGTTACGCTACTGCACGAAAATCGCTGCATAAAAAGTCCATTTAAAAAAATGTGCGTGATATTTACATACAAAGTGCATTATTAGCCTTTATAAACAAACAGAAATGTTTTCTTTTAATTTTAGCAGCTAGTTGACCAGAAAAAACGTCTTTAACTATTATTTGTATTTGTTGTAAACATTTCCTGTACATTTTAAAAATATATTTGACTTAGTGATACTGAAAATACACAAAAATTGTCCATCTTTGTTAGCATATTGTAACATTGCCTCCCTTACATTTACGTAATTGTTTTAGAATTGGTGTATTTTTATGAAAAAATCGCTTGCATAATTAATTTTATAAATTAAACGGTTTGCTTTTAGAAAACCAAAAGTAGCCGTTGCACCTAAACTTTTCAAGCCGGATTTAATGATGAAATAATATTTTTCATATCTCTTCTAGTTTTCGAGATCTGAGTGTGACAGACGGACAGACGGACAGACGGACAGACGGACAGACGGACATTTTGCACAAACCTAATAGCGGCTTTTTCCCCTTACGGGGGCCGCTAAAAATAACAACAAAAAAAAAACACAACAACACAAGATTATAAAGAGAGTTTATCTTACCACGCAAACCCAGTGCCAGCCGCATGGACCAGCAATTTTCAAGCCATGGTCTTGTTTTTATCGTTTTAACTGTGAGCTTGCGCTCCCAGAGCTATTTTTATTATTAGGTTTGTGCAAAATGTCCGTCTGTCCGTCTGTCACACTCAGATCTGGAAAACTAGAAGAGATATGAAAAATATTATTTCATCATTAAATGCGGCTTGAAAAGTTTAGGTGCAACGGCTACTTTTGGTTTTCTAAAAGCAAACTATTTCATTTATAAAATTAATTATGCAAGCGATTTTTTCATAAAATTCTAAAACAATTACGTAAATGTAAGGGAGGCAATGTTACAATATGCTAACAAAGATGGACAATTTTTGTGTATTTTCAGTATCACTAAGTCAAATATATTTATAAAATGTACAGAAAACGTTACAACAAATATAAATAATAGTTAAAGATGTTTTTTCTGGTCAACTAGCTGCTAAAATTATAAGAAAACATTTCTGTTTGTTTATAAAGGCTAATAATGCATTTTGTATGTAAATATCAGGCACATTTAAAAAAATGGACTTTTTATGCAGCGATTTTCGTGCAGTAACGTAACGTCGCAACATAATCAAGTGCTAAACCAATTAAAAAATTTAATTCCTAAAACTTTTTTAAAAAATTAGATTTTATTTATTTATTTTTTGTTTAGTGCCCCCCATCCGAATAAAAGAAGATTATTTTTGTGCGTTTTGTCTGTTGGTCAGTCTGTCCGTCACGATTAGATTAACAAATAACACTAGAGGCTATTGTAAATCTGATTTAACCTTTACTTTTTAATTCAGAAATATTGCAATAGTTTTAAGTATCTATAATAGATTGTTCCGGATGTTTTGTGAAAAACAAATCAATGCCAATGAGTATTTGTTTGCTCTTCTAACTTATGTTAGATTTTATTTCCATGCTTAAACGTTGCAAGAAACACATGATCTTTTATATATTGTTCCGGTTTTTTAATGTAAATAGCATATAAATGCTAAATAAAAATATCTGTACTGATTTATATTTCATTAACTATAAAGTTGTTCCGATATTGTTTTATAAAAAATAAATTATGTCAAATGATTATTTGAAATCGCATAATTGACTACTATTAGACTTATATTCTTTGACACTACGTCACTATAGTTTATTTATCAATATCAATTGTTCCGAATTTTTAACTTAAAACAAATTTATGTCAAATATATATATATATATTTTAAAATATCAACAATATGTTATTCCGGATTTTAAAATAAAGTAATTTACTAGAAACGATTATTGAAAATCAATTTTTAGACTTTTTTTACAGTTAATTTTCTTGCCGAAATATATTAAAGTTGTTTAATCGGTAAAGAATGTTCCGGATTTTGTTTCGAAAAAGAAATCGACCTACATTACCTTAAATTTCTTACAAATCGTCGCCAAAAATGATCCGAATTTTATATGAAAAATCTAATAACGCTAATAAATGTTTGAAATCCCTCTTCTAATAAATAAAACAAATAATTTTCTTATTTACGAAAATTGGTTGTTCCGGATTTTTTATGAAAAAAAGTTTAACTCTATTTATGTAAAATCGCACTTCTCTCTTACACTACATTAAACTTTCTAGCTAAAACGTTAGAAAATCTAATTATCGTTAATATTATGCTCCGAAAACAACTTCCTAACACCAAAGTATGGTTTGAAAAAATCTCCATAAGGCTAAGGTACATCTAATTTTCATAACAGACCATCCCATAAATTTAATTAACGGCATTTGATTAATCTGGAATTCTTATTTTCTCTCACTATAAATATATAAACATCCGGAACAATCTATTATAGAAACTTAAAACTAACGCGATGTTTCGGAAGGGAAATTAAATTTTAATAAGATTTTCAATAGCTTTTAGTCTTTTTTTCTCTCTCTATTAACATAACGGACAGACAGTCTAACTAGCCCATAAAATGAATAGCTAAAATAACTCACTCGGTGCACCAATGTCTATGAACCCTCGAGAAGCTGCTCGTATAGATGACATTTTTTAGTCTAACTAGGATGTGTGACGTAATGAATTTTTTTTCCTTTTACGTCTTATGGAGTTAATTCTTTAAATGAAATGCTAAAAGATCTCACTCGGTGCACCAATGTCTATGAACACTCAACAAGCTGATCGTATAGATGATATTTTTTAGTCTAACTAGGCCGTGTGACGTAGTGGATTTTTTTCCTTTGACGTCATATGGAATAAATTCTTTAAATGCTAAAACAACTCGGTATAGTAATGTTTATTAAACCTCGTAATATGACTCGCATTTTAAAAAGACAGAATAGCTATTAGATCTAATCTAGATTTTTTACACTAGAGCTAGATTTTTTACACTAGATCTAGATTTTTTTTTCTTACACTAGAGCTAGATTTTTAAAACTAGATTTAGATTTAAGTTCTAATTAAAATCATTATAGAATCTAGATCTAGAATTTCTTGGTCTAGTTTAGAATGTTTGTTTTTTTACATTTTTCGGATGTTCCTTCAGAGTTGTAGTCCAAACCTCCCGTAGGACGACGGGGGATGGGAGCGGGCAGGGTTTGAACCTGGGACAATTGATGAATCCAAACGACAGTCCAGCGCGCAAACCGCACTACCAGACTGCCATGAATTAGACTAGGTCAAGATCTATAATTTTAATTTCTAGGCTTAAAGTGTAGATTTTTATTTCTAAAGTCTAGATTGTCAATATGTCAATATTGCAATGTCATAAAATACTAAAACTAATCTACTATCTATCATATTGCAATTAGTCTATTAATTGATTATCTAGTGTTTGTTTTTATATAAATCTTATCTAAATTACATCTACATTATCCCAAATATATATTTTAGATCTAGATCTAGTAGATATAGATATTGAGAGTGCTAAATTAGTAGTTTAATTTAGGTAGATCTTTATCCTCATTCTAGTTCCATTTAAATAAAAATGCTCAATACCAAAAGATTATCTAAAATCGCTCTTCTGACATATTGTACATATCCGGTAGTTGTCATTCCGTAATGTGTAGGCATGGAGGCGCGGTGGCTGAGCGGTAATGCGCTTGGCTTCCCAACCGGGGACTAGGGTTCGAATCCTGGTGAAGACTGGGATTTTTAATTTCGGATCTTCGGGCGCCTCGGAGGTCACCCAGCTCTAATGGGTACCTGACATTAGTTAGGGAAAAGTAAAGGCGGTTGGTCGTTGTTCTGGCCATATGACACCCTTGTTAACCGTAGGCCAGAGAAACAGATGACCTTTACATCATCTGCCCCATAGACCACTAGGTCTGAAAGGGGAACTTTACTTTTACTTTTTTAATGTGTAGGTATATTATCAATAGTAGGCTATTAGTTTCTAACAAGTTTGTCATTAGATTAAGAGCAATGCCTGGTCGTGCGGGTAGCGCGCAGGACTGATTATCTTTACGGTTTCGGTTTCATACCCTGCTCGATGCCATCCTCAGTCGACCAATGAATATGCGGATCCGACAGGGATCCCACGGGGTCCGCCTCTGAGTTTGTGTGGCAACACAAACTCTCTTTGTAATCTTGTTTGTGTGTATTTTTATAGGCTAGAGCTATTTTTATGTATTCTATTTTTTATAGGCTTCTGCCAGAATTAATATTTGTACTTCCGCTTTTTGTTATATGGGTTAGGGCGGGTAGTACAAATAGTTAAATCTATCCTACATCCTGTACAGTTGACCAGCGGTCAGTAAAGTATATCTCTGTCTGTGTGACAGTTGATGATCTGAGTGATCTGGCGTATGATAATTTAATCATTGCTATATTTCTGTACCTGGGACGGCCTGTAAGTGTATAACTATTTTATATTTTCTTTTACTAGATCTATGTCACACTATGTGTAAATATGCTAGATATATTTTAATTTAGTTTTATTTTCTACTTGGCAGTTGTTGTATTAAAAATGGCGGCGCCCAGCTTAGCATGATATGAATATGTTGTTCATGCTCTAGATCTAGTAGAATATATGATTTTGTATTTATAGTTTTGCATTTATGTATTGCAGGCTATTGTTACTGCTGAATATTACTGCTGTGTTATTGCTGCTTTAAGCTGCTATTACTCTGTTGCTATAACAACCTCTGCTGCATTTATTACTGCTATTGTTTTTGCTTCTGTCGATAGATGTAGGGAATCTAGTGTTATGTTGTTTTTGTAGTGTTGCCTTAGTCGGCTTAGACCACTGGCGGATCCAGGGGGGGGGGCGGACGAATTATAGTATAGAATTCACACGAATTATAGTATAGAATTCACACAATTTGTATGCGAATTTATTACTTATTTTAATAATATATACTAATTATTTATATTTCAACCTATTTTTAGATTATTTCGCCCCCCCCCCCTTCTAGTATTTTGGCCGATTTGGTAGGGTCGGGAGGGGGCGATGGTATCAATCCGCCCCCCCCCCCACCATAAACTTTCGAGAGGGGGGGGCGGTCCTATTTATTTGTAGAAATCACAGCTTACTAACAGAATCAATTAAATATCTATATTGTTATAAACCTGGTGGTGGCACAGATGGGGGTAGTGGTGTGAGTGTAGTCAGCCGACGCAAATCGCCGCAGGCCAGCGCTAGACGAGCGGTCAACCGACGAATGGCGTCTTGATCTTGGTCTGTGATCGAGTCCGACACAACGAGCCCAAGTGTGTGAAGTCAGTCCCGAACTGTTGAACCCAGTGCAAGCCCGGAACGAGACGGAGAGGCCAGTGCAAGACTTGATACGGCGGAACGGTGTTATCGGAGAGATATTTGTTATCGCAGAGCTATTTGTACTGTTCTACGTGCTGCCAATTGTACAGTATTGGCTGTTATTTATGGACATTAAACCTTTACGTTATTTTGGAGCCCTGACTTGTCAAGTTCTTTAAGTTGGTGGTGTATGGTGCAGTTTGCAGAGAGCCTGGATAGTGAGATTCGTAACAATATGATTAAAACTTGTTATTGGTATTTTAACCGGTCTTTATATAATTTCGTTCACCTGTTGGCCGATTGGAAGGGGAAGAGAGAATACCTCCACTGCCCTTCCCATCTAAACCCTTTGAGGGGGGGGCGGTCCTACTTTTATTGGAGAAATCATAGTAGGCTATGTGAACAAAATTAGTCAAATATCTATATAATATAAACAGGTGGAAGTGCGATACATGCAATCACCTTCCCCCCATCGGACAAATCAATTCTTTTTCTTTTTGTGTTATAGTAAGAAATTATAAATTTTAAAAAATCTGTCACTAATATAATTTATATATGCTATAAAGTAAATTCTTATATCGAGTCGCCCAACCCCTATTCTTTAATGCAAAATGCAATCAACAGCAGAAATTATAAAAAGGAGCGAGAATTAATCGTTTTCATTTTATCGCCCTTCCCCTTTCCGGACAGAGTTTGTGTAATTTGACATGAATTTATCATAACTATTTTAAGAAAGACTTTTTCAAACGAAATTTTTCAATATAAGTCACGGTTGAGATGAGTTCATTGATAAATAATGAGCTGTAGATGTCAGAAGAATGCGTTTCTGCAGAGAAAAATGCAAGAAAACGCTTTTGGGCGTCGAACCCACTGAAGAAGCTTACAGCACTCTCCAGACCCCCAAGCTTGCAAGAGAAAGACTGTTTTTTTTTCTGTTTTTTTCGCCGAAGATTGAGAAACAGTCTTATTTTATTCTCATATATCATATATATATATATAAAAGGGGAAGGGAGTTGTTCATCTAGAAATATACCTGGTTACATTAGAGGTGTGGCTCTTGTAGTCCAGCCCCCCCCCTAATAAAGATTAACTACTAAGTAAACAAACTCAGTTCCCTCGAAAGGTGTGACCACTAGAGAGTGTCAATACGCTGACATTAAACCTACGTCCATCGTATCTGACTTGGGGTCATCTGTCAATCAATGAACTCAATGTGATGGGCTAAACAAATAAAAGGGGAAGGGAGTTGTTCATCTAGAAATATACCTGGTTACATTAGAGGTGTGGCTCTTGTAGTCCAGCCCCCCCCCCCCCCAATAAAGATTAACTACTAAGTAAACAAACTCAGTTCCCTCGAAAGGTGTGACCACTAGAGAGTGTCAATACGCTGACATTAAACCTACGTCCATCGTATTTAACTTGTGGTTACCCACCCATAAAAAACTCAATGTGATGGACTAAACAAATAAAAGGGGGTGGGAGTAGTTCATCTCTACCTCTGGAGATATACCCGCACAGCTAGACAGACGTCTGGTCAGCATGACGTAGTCAAGGAATGTAGCATTTTAACATGTTAACTAACTTACTCAAAGGTCAAGACAAATTGAAAAAAGTGCCAGCCATTGCTGCTCTGTATGTAAAGCGCATTTATGATGTAAAGTTTCATCTCTATTTATATTAAGTTATTAACACGCCTTGTCTTTATCATAAACAAAGTTTGGTGCATATTCATAATGGCTCTATTTTTAAGCACATTATTTTGTTTTCATATAAGCATTAATACATTCTATAACAGACAGTAATGGAACGAGGTCCACTTTATGCATATTAAATAGGTGTATTTTTTACTATCCGGTTTACTATCCGGTAGTGATATCCGACCGGAGCCGAATAGCACCGGATAGTAAAAAATGCCGGATATTCGGCAGAAGCCGGAGGGACTATCCGGTGCACCCCTAATATATATATATATATATATATATATATATATATATATATATATATATATATATATATATGCTGTACGCACGTTTATGCACAGGGTTAGGGTTTACTGGGCGTTAGGGTTAGGGTTTGGAAAAAAATCGCCCCCCCCCCACTCCAAAGTTCTGGATCCGCCAGTGGCTTAGACCTAGTGGCTTAGTCTGTGCTTAGTGAATAATAAGGTACTAAGGTGTTCTTGTTTTAGTGTTAGTGTAGATCTAGGTCTAGTGTAGTAGTTGTAGTGATTTAGTTAGTTGTTTTTGATCAGTTTGTGTTAGATAGTTGGTTTGGTTAGTTTGTTGGTGTTTGGTAGTGGCGTAGATTTAGAGGATTTTAGTTAGTCGCTGGGTTCAGTTGTTAGTGTATATATTATATTTTATTATTGATTTATTTTTCACGTAAATAAAGTATCGTTTTATTTTTAGTATTTCAAGTAAAGTTTTTGTTCTTGTTTTCTTTTACTTAGTTTAGTCTAGTCTAGTCTTAGGCGACTCTAGCCCCTTGGTCGTAGACTGAGGTGTCACAGATTGAGCCCACCTAGTAGCGCTAACATCTGCCTACTGTATAAAAATTAATGTTGAGCAGAGAAAAGATCTCTCGCGCCTCCTGACCTGCTCACGTAAGTAATACAATTTCCCAAAAAAAAATTAAAAAATGCCGTAATTGTAAACTTAAACAGGACAACACTTCATCAATAATAAGACTCTTCTAACTATTCTGGAATAAATAATTAGAGCTGCCTTGAAAGCAGAATTGCGTTAACTAATTACAGCACGAAACCTCTCTTATTGTTTTACTCCACCAAAAGTTAAACGAATAACAGTGAATTTAAAAAGCATGTATGATGGTTCCAAACTTGAATTTGGTATCTATCAAAGTTACAATGTTATGAACAGTTAAAGACACATTAATTCATTTTTCGAACACAATATGATTTCTAGAACACAGACATTTTGTTAGTCAAACTAGGCAGTGTGATTTAATGGAAAAGTTTTTTTCTTTGACGCCATTCGGAATGAATTCTTTAAATGCTATAAGAACTCGTTGGGCAAGGTCTAGTAACTCTCATCAACTCTTTCGTGTCGATAAAGACAGTTTGTTAGTCAAACTTGGCCATCTGACATAGACGAAGGGTTCTTATAACATTTCATTTAAATAATTCATTTCGAACGACGTCAAACAAAAAAAATAAATAAAAAAGAGCGTCTCAGCCAGGCGTTTTGTCTTTTGACCGTCCCGATTGCCGTTGAAACCTCAGGAAGACTTGGATATTCGCTGAGTTCCATTTCCACTGTTTCTTGCGGGATTTCAGAAAGAAACTCATCAGACACATCATTTTGACGCTAATTAGTCACTGATTAAGTAAGTCGGTTAGCAAGAAATGGCCGTCTCAGTTTTTAGAGACCCCATAGTCCTGTATGTTTAAGTTGGACCGTAAGTTCAAAGAACGTGCTTGTGTCTCCTGCGTCCGCGTATCGTAGTATGTTTTCTGAAAGCTCCAACCAGCTTTTTTGTTTTAATTCGAAAACTTTTGCCATCAAAGTAGTACACAAGGCTCTGTAGAGCGATTTTTTTCGGTGCTGTTGGGGTTCACCAGCACATAACAGTGGTAGGTGCGTTTTCTCTTAAAATTAATAACTCTTGAATTGCTATGTCGTTCTCGTTGAACCAGTGTCTGTAATAGCCCAAGACATTTGCCGTTGTGTCAAGCAGAGCCTACTTTAGTTGGTTCCAGTTTGCCTCAATTTCCTGAGACTTTCTGAGTTCGGCCTCATGCATGGCTCTAAACTTGTCTTGTACATCTGTGACGATCCGTCTGCTGAGCAAAATCAATCGACCTCAGCATATTACGCAGAAATTATTTTATTTTTGCCTTATTAAGGGCCGTGAAAAAAATTGTGTGCCTAGACTATTTTCACCAGCATCTCTTAGCACATTACCTTTCCTAAGTCAAACCACATTTGCTACTCATCATCTAACATATCTGGCCTATGGCTCTATTATTCTATTCAGGTCTGTCAATCTTGATAGCTCGAGACAATGAGGTCCTTCATCTTGCGAGGCGACAATTACCCCTCCCCTTTGTCTAGACCCTGAGCGCACGTCACGCTTGACCTCACGCCCGGTCAAGATTAACGCCTCCCACTAAGGTCTGAAGAGACTCTGATCTTGACCGGATGACACATTATCTTGATCTATCACATGCTTTGCTGCCGAATCCCTAGCAGCATATAAATCTTAAACTTCTTCAATCAAGAGAGCCAGTCCCATAGACTTATATATTATACTAGACGAAATAAATTCTTATCCGCGATTGATCGATTCACAGACCTATAATATATATATGTATATATGGATAGATAGATAGATAGATAGATAGATAGATAGATAAATTTTTATGTACGTAAACTCTTTTTCATGCTCTAATCAATCTTTTCTGTCTTAAAAAAGTAATGATCTTTAGTTTTCAAAGTTTAGAAATAATGCAAAATCATTTCTCGGATATTCACGCAAATATATGAAACAAAGCCATTTCCTGTTTGTTTCCATTCAGATGTTTCAAAAATCCTAGACCGAAATAACTCATGTTGATTTAAATCATCTTATGTTCCTTTAAATAGATTGATTACTTAGATCTTTCTAGATTATGTATATAAAAATTGCAAAATAATAATTATGAGACGAGAGTACTCTAATTTTTGATGTTCAATTACTAGATCTAGATCTAAAAATTAAATTATATGTTACGTAGGTTAGGGTTGAAAAAAAACAAAACTTCTTTTAACTACTTTACAAAACAACGCCTTCATCCAACTTTCTAAAAAAATTTCACGACATTTTTTGTAGAGTTAAAAAATCTCCATGTCCAGTCTAGAGTAGTATATATATATGTCTATGGTCAGTCCATTTTCTTTAGAAAGTTAAAAGGCGTTCATTTCAGATTCTATTCGTAGGGCTCCCTTATTCGTATTCTATTCACTAGGACTTTGCGGTAAGAATTGTATACATTGCTGGACGTTGGTAATTTGTATTTACCGAATTTCAATCGTATTGAATGTGTGCTGTGCATTATGTGTATCTCTCACAGTTGTAAGTAAGAAACATTATGTGTACATATTTATGTATTGCAATAACTTATGTCCACCATGTGTGACGTTATTATTTTCCACATTAGTCATTGCTGCAACCTTGCAACCAATATTTGCACATTTTATTTTATTTCGGCTGATCGCCTTAATCTTTTTAACGCATTGACACTGCATTTACAAAATAGTAATGAATTAAATCCCCTTGTCTATTTTGCTTCCCTTGAACAGGCACTCTCTACATTTAAGTTTCATTCCATTGTTCATGACCGACGACCGTATGTAAACAACGACGTCATGGCCACTGACCACTATCCATTGTTCTTGTTTGTGTTTACCCCCCCCCCCCCCTTCCGTGATTCCCCTTGTATTGATCTGATCTCATTGACCTGCAGTGCTTGTAAGTGTCCATTGACCTTATGAAATTCACTAATCGACGAGGAGAACACAATGCCATATTATATAAAGAATATATTTAACTCTATCTCTCCGTAATTATTTTCCACATTCCTATGGAATTCTTCATTTTGCTCATTAGTATTTTTCTACCCTGCTATGATTAAGCTTGAATAATTTTTTCCTTTATACGAAAGTGTTTTATTTGGTCTAGAATTAAAGGGGAATGCATTCTCTTTATATATATATATATAACACAAAGTAAATTTGATAAAATCAAACATTATTCTAATTTAATTAGGTCAAATCAACGATGATATCGTCAATTAGGAGAGAAAGAATTAACTTGGTGTTTTTATTTCAGTCTGACCGCGACTAGAGACACTGTCTGGTTCCTACTTCTGGATCCGAATCCTTGTTTCTGTCTGTTCCTACTAATTCCATTTTTCCCGGCACCGGAGTTTATGCGATTGGATCCTTTTATCCAGCTACTGGATCTGGATTCCTGTTAGCTTTCCTGTTGTTGTTTTTTAATCCTTTCGGCTGCGACTGAATCCAGCCTTAACTCCATGACTAAAAAAAAGGAATATTTACCATCTCAAGACAATCCTCAGCCCTCGCAGCTTGCCGATTCACCGTTGATTTTACCCCACTTCCTTAAGCTTCGATGACATACAACAATGGCAGGGCCATTCTTATCTCCCAACGAATATTCATGCTAACTGACTGGAAAGGCATCCCTACCCCCCTCCCTTCCAGCGGTGTTTTACGCTACAAAATATCTATTTAAAAAAAAAAAAGCAAACTAAACACTCAAAATTCTATGAGCGTAGCCATGGGGGATTTTTAGTTTAAACCCACTCCTCCAAAGGGCTTAAAAAGTTTAAAACCCCTCCAGATGATTTTGAGTTTAAAATCTCCCTACCGATAGTTTTGAGGTTGAAAACCCCTCATCAATATTATTCTAAGGCTCTATGAGCGTAGATAAAGGGATTTTGAGTTTGTTTTAAAAAAAACTCAAAAGATTTCTTTCATTTATTCTCCTCCCCCAACAGATGGTTTCGCGATAAATATAAAATCTAAAGCAAACTACAGTCACCAAATTCCAAAAGAGTAGCCAAGAGAGATTACAAATTTCTACCGGTCGCTGGGCTCCATTAATAAAGTGCATGCTAGTCATCTGCCGAAATTGAAAAATACTAAATGTGGCTTAATAAAGACGGATTTTAGAAGTCAGTTATAGAGATCGAGTCTCAATCAAGGAAATCCTATGTCGAACTGGGAGTCGACCTTTTAGTGAGGTTGAGACAGAGTGTCGCATGTGTTTTGCGGACATGTTCTCCGACAAAATGAATTACGCATACAAAGAATTGCGATGACATGAAGGCCATTACGAGGAAAGTGCAAACAGGAACGTCCTCCTATAACTTAGCGCCACACTTTCGTGGAATAACTCAGAGCAGTAGGCACCAGGTGGAAAGAGGCTTCAGACATTGCCAGTGACATATTTTTGAGGAGAAATCGTGCTGCCAAATGCGACGAACGGCACGGGAGGAGCTAATTACTAAGTAAGTAAGAAAAGCGGATTAGGTTTTTGAACTAACATTTTTTTATAGCAATATAATGCACTGTAGATACCTCAGAATATCTATTTTTTTTTATTTTAAATACCGCAAATAGTAACTGGCAGCGGGGCTTAGCCCCGAACCTCGCCGTGGGGGTTTTGAGCGCTCCCCCAGACCCCCTTGCTAGCAAAGGCGGGGTATTTACAGTTTTATTTTTACTAACTCCAGGAAGAACCTATTCTAGGCTACAAAAAACGACTTCCGAAACAATGAAGGGTGAGAATGTAATAAAGATTAATTATATATATATATATATATATATATATATATATATATATATATATATATATATATATATATATATATATATATATATATATATATATGCTACTGTGAACTGCATTTAGCTTAAAGAGTGGCATTCGTCTGCGCGAGCCAATTATCACTTTAAAAATACTCTGCGCAGGCTGGAGGCAATGCAGTAATTAGCCCACAAATGACTAGTCCCAAACGAGTCGAAAAAAGGATACCTCTCAAAGTCGCCTGCTGGAATGTCCGCACATTGCAGGACAGCAACAAAAGTGAATGCCCTCAACGGAAGTCTGCACTGGTGGCATTAGAGTTGGCTCGGCTAGATGTAGACATAGCTGCCCTCAGTGAGGTACGCTTGGCGAGCCAGGGGTCGCTGATCGAAAGAGGGGCTGAGTACACCCTATACTGGTCCAGAAGATGCACTGAGGAGCACAGGCAATCGGGGGTAGCCTTTATGGTAAAACAATCTCTTGCCAAGAAACTACTAGATATCCCTGTTGGTCACTCAGACCGACTGATGTCGCTCAGACAACCGTTAAATGGCTCTAGATAAGTCATTATTATCAGTGCTTACGCTGCAGGTAGAGCCTGAAACCAAGGAAAGATTCTACGCTGACCTGAGGAGAGTCCTCTGCAAGGTGGACATTACTGACAAACTTATTATCATGGGTGACTTCAACGCTCGAGTGGGGAACGACTACAGCGCTTGGCCAGGTGTTCTATGTAGGCATTGCATTTGCGACTGCAACGATAACGACAGGCTCCTGTTGGTACTCTGCTCTGAAGCAAAGCTTGCTATAACCAACACATATTTCCAACAAAAAAGCCGCTTCAAGACCACATGGATGTAACCACGCTCAAAGCACTGGCACCTGTTGGATTACATAATAGTGAGGCAGTGTGATGTCAGGGATGTGACGCACACTAGAGAAATGCGCAGTGCCGACTGTTACACGGATCATCGTCTTGTCCGGACGAAGGTAAAAATCACCATCAAGCTGGTAAAAAAGGTGGCCTGCCTAGGGCAAAGAAGCTAGATGTCGAAAAGCTGGCTGACGTACGAGAGCGCTTCAGTGTACTACTCGAGACTGATTTTCGAAAGCCCCAGGACGATGATCCAGTGAGTAACTGTAGCCAGCTAAAAGCGACACTTCTGGACGTGACAGCCAAAGTCGTAGGATACTGCAGTAAACCCAACAGAGACTGGTTTGATGAGAACAATACCGCAATTCAAGAACTGTTAAAGAATAAGCGCAAAAACTATCGCTCTGTTCTTGCAAACCCTAATGACAACGTAGCCAGAACTCTATATAAAGCTTCTTGCCACACTCTGCAGTCAAAGGTCAGGGAACTAAAAAATAATTGGTGGCTTCACCTGTCCGTAAACATGCAGAGACATGCTGACAATGGTGACACACGCTCTTTCTATGAGTCGCTTCGATGTGCCTATGACCCAACTTACCAGACTACAGCACCGCTAAGATCATCCGATGGTTCTACCCTATTAACTAGCAAGGCGGACATAACAAATCGTTGGTCAGAACACTACAGTATCCTGTTGGGTGATAAAAGGCACGTATCGGAGGAAGCGCTGGCAAATGTCCCCCAGAAAACTAAGAGAGAGAAGCTCGATGACCCACCGACATCAGAGGAAATTGAGACAGCAATATCTAAACTAAAAAAACACAAGGCACCTGGCTCAGATGGATGTCGCGCTGAAATATTTAAAATGTGTGGTGTCGCCCTAACCGAGAGGCTAACAGACTTGTTCGCTCTATGCAGGGAGAAGTGCGTGGTCCCACATGAACTTCGAGACTCCGTAATCATATCCCTATACAAAAAGGGTGACAAGTCTAACTGCTCCAACTATCGAAGCATTACACTTCTGTCAGTAGCAGGAAAGATATTTGCTCGAGTGTTGCTCGACCGACTAACCCACTCGTTAGTGGACGATGTCTTATCTGAAAGCCAATGTGGTTTCAGAGCCAGTAGAGGTACATCTGACATGATATTTGTTCTGCGACAATTACAAGAAAAATGCAAAGAGCAGAACTTAAACCTATACTCTGCCTTTGTGAACCTCAGCAAGGCTTTCGACACGGTCAGTCGCGATGGTTTGTGGAGGATTTTGGCCAGGCTGGGATGTCCACCTACGTTCCTATCCATTCACAAGCAGTTTCACGTGGGACAAAGAGGCCAGATCAGACACAATGGTGCCCTTTCTGATCACTTTCCAATAGAAAATGACGTGAAGCAGGGCTGTGTACTTGCTCTTACTCCATTTGCTATCTTCTTTGGCGTAATGCTGGGTCAAATGACGCAGCGAATGCATGAAGGCATCTATATCCGGTTTCTTTCTGACGGCAATGTGTTCAATCTTCGACGTCTATTATCCCATACAAAAACAAAAATGTTCATAGCGGAGCTTCTCTATGCCGATGAATGCACTCTGCTAGCTCACAATGAACATGACCTCCAGAACTCGGTAAACGAATTTGCACACGCTTCCGCCTCCTTGGAGATCTATAAACGTTGGGAATTAATCCTTTTCACTCTACCGCCCCTTCCCTTTCCAGACAAAGTTTATGTAATTTCACATGAATTTATCATAATTATTTTATCATAATTATTTTAAGAAAGACTTTGCATTGGAAAATTTAGAATTGAAACGAAATTTTTCAGTATAAAAGTCATGATTGAAACTCAAATAATGGTTCCATAGTCGCCTTTTCCCAACCTTTACTCAATCTGATATTTTTCTAGTTAAATAAATTTGGGACTATAACTCACAATTTATACTTTAATTTTCTTAAATACTATTTATCGAATAATTTTTTTTCGGCGGCGATCCTCAAAGCAAAAATCTAAATATGTGGGGTATTAATGTATTATGGGCCTATATATTCATATTAAAATATTTTTTTAGAACAACATTATTCGAAAGGTCCTTTTTTAATAGTATGAATAATGAGCTTTAGGTCAGGAGAATGCGTTTCTGCAGTGAAGAACGCAAGAAAATGCTTTTGGCGTCGGGGCTTTGCCCCGAACTCCATTGATGAATAATGAGCTGTACTTGTCAGGAGAATGCGTTTCTGCAGTGAAGAATGCAAGAAAACGCTTTTGGCGTCGGGGCTTAGCCCCGAACCCCACAAGAGAACCTTATAAACCTTAAACCTATACGGATGGCTGCCTGGTCGTGCGGTTTGCGCGCTGGACTGTCGTTCGGATATATCGACGGTCGAGGGTTCAAACCCTGCGCGCTCCCATCCCCCGTCGTCCTGCTGGAGGTTTGGACTAGGAAGTAAACTATCTTCAACTCTGAAGGAACATCCGAAACAATGTAAAACATAGCGCTGCCCCAGTTGTTTTGTTTTTCGCCGAAGGTTGAGAAATGCTATACGGAGGCGTTGGGTAGGATCTTATTTAAAATGACAGCTATGAAACGGCTAGACGAGCTAGAATTGAGGGAACTGAAAGAAAACCTCAAATGGCGGCGTTTGAAACGCTATGAAAAGAATATAGACATTCTAAGAACACGTCTTCGGCAGACTCTGGTTGATGAACGGGAGGATCCGGAAACATACTTGTTTGAGGTGGATCCAGATATCGGCGAGCTTCTGAAAACTATGAAAGACTCGCTAAAAACATTTACGACTCGATGCGTGAAGAAATGAAAATGCGAAAGGAAGAATAGACTCGCTGGTGAAGGAGCAGTTGCTTGTAGACTCGTTAGTAAAGGAGCAGCTGCCTGGCAAGGACTGTGGCTGCACAAACAGCTGGGGATTGGAGCGCTGTCTGTGACTGTGTTATAGGCAGGTCTTGCGGGGGTGACTTTAAAGACGAGAAACGTGACAACGATTGATGCGACGATCTCAACCGAATGTACCGAATCGAAAGAAAAGAAACAAATGAAGAAACTTGAGAAGTCTGTTATGTGCCTGAAGCTTTTGATCCTGATGTACCTGTAACAAATACCACAGTGAGTCGGACAGATCAAAACAACGTTGAGTCTGCGTCCAAGCTTGCTGCTGTGGACCTTAAAGACCTCTGTTTATCTTTCAGTACCTTTAACGAGAACTTAAACCACGAAAACCCTAAAGTCGTTTCTTATTTGTTTCCTTGGATGTCGTCGGGTGAAATTGTGAATACGGGCCCCAACAATGGCCAAGACAGAAACAACAAATTTGACTTTGCCTGCGGCATACGAAAGAGCTCGAAGCTTGGCAACTGCATCCAGGCAATAGACAAGAACTGTATATGCGTCGCCCTGCGGGGACAGTACCCATGTCAAAAAACCCAGCAACACGGTCTGAAATTAACAGACATTTGTACTGCTGCCTATATAAGTGAGAGTGACTTGAACGATGGGGAATTAATTCCTGCGGAACCTGATGCAGTGGTGGATAAACACTTGCTTATGGAACATTACAAGGGTGCTTCATGGGCATACCTCACAGATGAGGCTGAGAATGACTATGTGTTTGAAACCATGGCTACCTGTGGGCTTACAAAAGTGTAACGAGACGTCCATGGAAAAGGTCCGCTGACTTGGCGTCTTATAGCAACGGCTCTGGGAACTACAGTGATTGTCACAACCTCCATTTGTGTTAAGTGGCTGGCTACCTAACCTCCACTAATTTTCCCCTATATATATCATGGGCGTAGCCAGGATTTGTGGCTGGCTACCTAACCTCCACTAATTTTCCCCTATATATATCATGGGCGTAGCCAGGATTTTTTTTGGGGGGGGGGGGGGAGGGGGGTTGGGGGGATTTTTTCTCCCCCCCCCCCCCAACCCGCCAAATATATACATATGTTTGTGTGTGTATATAAAATTGATCTTTATTACATTCTGACTCTTTATTCTTTCGGAAGACGTTTATTGTACCCTGGAGTTAGTGGAAAAATTGTAGACTCCCCGCCCTTGCTAGCAATGGGGTTTGGGGGAGCGCTTTAAGCTTCACCAGCGTGGTGCGAAGCCCCGCCGCCAAGCACTATTTCCGGTATTGAAAGCCAAAAAAATGCTTATTCTGAGGTATCTACAGTGCACTATCCTGCTATTAAAAAGTTTTATTTCAAAACCTAATTTGCTATTCTTACTGACTTAGATCCTCTAGCGCCGTTCAACTCATTGGCCGGTAAGCTGTTTTAAAAAAAAATCTGTCAATGGCAATGTCGGAAGCCTCTTCCCACCTGCTCGGAAGACCTTCATGAAAGTGTGGCGTGAAGTTGTACTAGGATGTCCCTTTTTGCGGTTTCCTCGTAATGGCCTCCATGTCATCGCAACTCTTGGTATGCGTAATTAATTTTTCGGAGAACATGTCCCGCAAACCTCATGCGACGCTCTGTCACAACTATACCAACGGATCGACTCCCAGTTCAGCATAGGATTTCTTTGATTGAGACACGATCTCTATAACTGACTCCTGAAATCCGTCTTAGCCATCTCAGTTGAGCCACATTTAGTCTTTTTTAAAATTCCGGCAGATTAATATATATATATATATATTAAAATAAAAGGCTATTTAAGAAGATAATCTAGATCAGCGGTTCTCAACCTTTTTAGGTCGGCGACCCCCTAATACTATTCTCAACTAGGCGGCGACCCCCTACCATAAAATTTGTTTCGGCCTTAGGCCTAAGTAGGCCCTAAATGTGATTTTGCTAACGTTATAAAATCATGATCAAATTTTTTAAATTTATGATGTATTTAAGCTTTATATCATTGTATAAAAAATGAGTGTTTAAATTACTAATTAAAAAATTACTGTTATGACTTTTCAATTGCATGTTTATTATATTCATATTGCATAATTAAGTGACAATTTTAAATGTATGACTAAGTATGTAAAACGTTAGCCTACAGTCGTTGATACAGTAAACTATATTGCTACAAAAATATTGTTGAAACAGTATTTGAAAACAAGCCAAAGTTATTACGAATGTTGAGATTGTTTCTGTTTCACCAGTTCAGGAATTCTAAGGACAGACTTTGAAAGATCACAACAAATGTCATCTTCAGCATCAATCTATCATTCAGTCTATTTCTGAATTGATAACTAGCAAACTGGAGAAACATGTTGTGCAAAAATATGTTGTTGGAAATGGAAGAAGAAGGCGCAAAAATATGTCAGATAGAACTGAAGATGTCAGCAAGCACTTGATTCAGAATTGAATAAATAACATTGAAAAAAAAATTCAGCTGCATCGTTATTGGTGTAATGCTGGTGGCAATGTATTCTTTGCTGATACATAACCATGAATCCTACAGTGAGTTTCGATGACTTTTAGTGACTCATTCAGAACCAGACGTTGAAATCAAAACGACATCCAAGCATACTCGAAGCACCATCTGTGCAGACACCACAGTTTTTTTTCCAAGAGATCTTATACTTTATTAAATATAAAAACGTGCTGGTTGTTTCAAGACGTTTGTAAAATAGAAACTCGTCTTTAAAATTACGTAAACCAGTCATTGTGAACAAGTTGCAACGTCTGTGAATTCATCAAGCTGGATGCTAAATATTGGAAGCGGAGAAGATATCATTTCCTGAATTACCTGATTGATGATTTCAGCAGAACTATTCTCAATGGGAAAAGTGTCATTAGATAAGAAAAATCGCCCTAAATTTAGTGACGAATTCGACTCCATTCATAACTTGAACAATGTCTTTGACCGCTGGCAATTTTTAACTCATCGGCAATGGTGTGAGATTTGATAGATCTGTCAATTCTGAGAGCCACCAACACCAAATAAGAAGTAATAACGGCTGCTGTTGATTATGAGTTTAGATTTTTTTTTGACTCCGTGAGCTTTAAAACTAAACTACTGGATGTGCTTATCGCCAAAGCTTAGACGTCTCAGTTTGCTCTGACTTCATAAAACCAGGCCGCAAAAAGATCGTCTTTATATCTTCTTTTCTAACATTCTTTTCTACGAGAGCCATCATTGAATCATTGAAATAATGTTTGATTCCTCCGTGGAGTTCAGCAAAGCGATAGAAACAAAGTAGTCTCCCCCCCCCCCATTTAATTGACACTTCACAATCGTTAAATGAGTTACTACATGTGATGCTAATCTGAGTTATATCCCTTTACTTACTACATTAGATTGTAATTGTATACCATCTATGGTACAAATGTGTTTGTTACAACACGGTAGAAATGACCCCCCCCAAGAAAATAATTTTTCAATTTAAAATGAACAAAAAGCCAAAATTTCCGATGGTCTTAGGCGACCCCTGGCAAATGGTCATTCGACCCCCAAAGGGATCGCGATCCACAGGTTGAGAACCCCTGATCTAGATTGATTCTAGATCTATTTGGATTTTGGTTATGCAAATAGAAATATACATCTAGCTACTAGGATCTAGATCTATATGAAAATGGCAGATTTTCTGTAACAGAAAAAATAAAACTAAACAAGTTTACCAAATAGGAATAGAAAGGAAATGAACTATCAGAATCGGGCGAAGGAAAAAAAATGCCAGGCGAGCATTTACGTCATGAATTTGACCTAGATCCGACCCAGTGGATTCCAAAACATGACCTACTACCCTCCCCCTCCCCAACTCATATGAAATCGAGGCTTTACATGTGTAGCTCTAGAGGGGTTAAAGTAAAATGGCGGCCGACAGGGCTGGTGGTAAAGAGAAGGCAGGAATAGGACCGGTTAGAGTAGGATATTATGAAATGGAACGAACTATCGGTAAAGGAAATTTTGCTGTGGTGAAATTAGCAACCCATATTGCCACCAAAACAAAGGTTTGTTTCTTTGTAGATGTAGAATCTAGAATCTATGTTCAATGTTTAATAATAAAGTCTCTTAGTAGTCTTAGTCTTACAACTTACACCTTAACCCTTAAACTTAGTAATTCTTAATCTTAGTCTTAAACTTAAGACTTTAAGAGTAAGGCTAAGGGCTTAAGCCTTAAGTTAATCATTAGTCATTAATGAGATTGAGTGATTGATACCCAGAGCAGACATCCAGACCTAAGTCTAAGTAGATATCTAGTAAGTAGTCTTAGACTAAGACTAGATTAGTAACAGTTAAGAGGCACTAGATCTAACTTAAAATAAATCTAACTTCACTAAGCCTAGCCTAAGGCGCCCTAAGGCCTAAGGCAAGTAACTTAAACTTAAGGCTAAGGCTAATCAGTAATATTATTAAGTCTAGATCTAGCAATCTAGATCTAGAATAGATATCTTTATAGAATATAGATCTAGACCTAAGGCTAAGCCTAATACTTTATATAGAATCTAGATCTACTAGACTCTATATAGACTATAGACTATAGACTCTAATACTCTATAAAACTCTATAACTCTATACTATACTAGATCTAGATTCTAAATCTAGATAGATAGTACTAACTAGTTACTAGATCTAGTAGATAAAGTTCAATATAGATTCTAGAGTCTAAGTCTAGATAGAATATTAGAATTAGATCTATATATCTAGATCTAGAGTGGACTAGACTCTAGTGACCTAGTCTGACTCTAGATTCTAGTTCTGGAGACGGACATTCTAATTCTAGAATCTAGATTCTAGATTAGAGTAATCTCTAGAGAGTAATCTAGATTCTAGATCTAGTCACAATTTAGCCTAGTGCCTAGTGACAAGTCTAGATTCTAGATCTACTAGATTTACTAGATGATCTATAGATCTAGACCTAGTCATAGACTACTAAACGTTTAACTAAACTCTACTTAATAATGTAGAATATATATATAATATATTAATATCTATTATAGCCTAGATAATAGTTAGATTTACTTTCTACACATAGAATCTCTAGCAGAGATCTATATCATCTCTAGATCTAGAATCTAGACTGTCTAGACTGTTACATTCTAGATCTAGATTCTAGTTAGACTGACTAGAATCACTAGATAGATCTGGAGTAATCTAGACTCTGACTCTTCTGTGACTGGAGACTCTGGACTCTAGATTCTCCAGATCTAGAATTCTAGATTTTTGACTAAATCTAGATTTAAGATCTAGATTATTCTTGATCTAGACTTAGATCTAATACTCAGTCTATATAGTATATAATATAGATCTAGAGCTAAAACTAGAAAGATATTATTTATCTAGATCTAGATTATAATATTGTTGTAAATCTAAGGCAGGCAACTCAACTAGGTTCTACAGTAAATAAGTGTGTTAATTTACCAGAACAAACACATAACACTATAACAGCCTTTTGCATTCCAAAAGAGTCTTGTTTAACTTGTTATTAATTATACCAGTCCTATCATCAGCAACCTGAATACAGACCAATGACAGCCTTTCCCATGTCCCCACCACAGTCTTCAGGAAGCACAAAAGACTGCTCCCTAGTTTCCAACAATTCAGACTCTCCACAATCACTTGATACACTGTTCTTTCTTCTGTCCTATTGCATTTCTGTTCTGGTTCAATCATGCACCACAAGCACTTGAGCAAAGCAGGATTACAGCAATATAAATAGATCTAATATTCTAATAGATCTAGTCTATAGATCTAGAAATAATCTAGATCTATATTCTATATATATATATCTAGAATAGATCTACTGTACTGATTCTAGATTAATAGATCTAGATCTGGCTATAAGTTAGTATATACGTATATATCTAAATCTATCATAGGATCTATAAGCATATCTAGAGTAAACCTGCCATATCGAACACCTCCTTTTGTGTACCATATCGGATGTCTCACCTTATTTTTATTAATGCATCGTTTTTTTTTATCGTTGGTATAGAAATACTGTGGTATCCATTTTTCTATTTTTTTAACGATGTGTTACTTATCAATTATGTATACATCATTTATGCATACCTGTGCAAAATCATTTTTCTAGTAGGCGATAAAGTACACTGGTATGAAAGTGTGTTATTTTGACTTCATACACATGAATGGGGTGCTTCGGAACAAAGGCTACTGTATAGCCTTATGGTGCATTGCCAAGCAAGACCTAAATATTTGGATTTAGGATTGAATGGAGAACAAGTATATTACACTTCCCTTGCTATCCATTAAACCTATTCAGAGTTATGGAAGTGTTCGCGGTGAGGTCTACCATTTTAGAAAATGCTACAATATCGAACAATTTGTTTTTTTGAGTGTTCTTTAATTTAATGTTCAAAGCAAAAATAAACATAATCAGTAAATTTTTAGAATTTTAAAGACAACAAAACACACAGCAATTGATAAATACATGTTTATTAAACATTATTTTGTCAAATAACAAATTTTTTGGTACAAGTTAACAAAATTATTTTTTTCAGATTTACTTCCCTTTGGCCCAAAAAATAAAATATTAAGTATGCTCTCCCCTGCCATTGCTAAATCTGTTTATAGAATTGACTTTGTCTAAATTTTGAACTATCTCTTGTGACATTTGTATGCCAATTAAAAATACCTGAAATGAAAGAATGGACCTCATTCACCAACCGTAAAGAAACAACATTTTGCCACGTGGTTCTCTATATCTTCTATACAAATTATGCAATCCATAAAGGCTGTCACGTAATTTTCATTGTTTTATCAATATTGTCACGTGGCTAAATATTGTTTGTTTACGATTGATGAATGAGGTCCATTAGATGAATAAAACATTTTTTAAATGCATATTGTCTGATATGGTTTACAAGGTGTTCGATATCGTAGTCAGGGAAAAAAATTTGTCTGAAGTTTACATTTTGTCATACCTACCTCACCCCTCTTTGACATCGGATTTTATTTTAACTACTTAAGAAGAAACTGTGCAACATATCTAATTTTCTAGGCTAATGGATGACCAGCTTATCTATGGTTTCATTTTTTTTTCTAGGACTAGCCAATACAAGATTTAATAATTCAAATGCAAAAAATCGCTGCGATTCAGCTTAACTTGTTCGATGTGGCAGCTTTACTCTAGATCTAGATCTAATATTCTAATCTAGTGACTAGTGAGTCTAGAATATAGATCTGGGATAATTTAGATTCTAGATCTTGATCTAAGACTAATAATTTACTAATACTAGATCTAGATCAAGCGTAGAGTTATAGATTCGAAATAGGTAGTTGGAAAGTAGATCTTTATTCTTAATCTAATAATCTAGATATGGATCTAGAGTTCTACAATCTAGATTTTAATGTAGACTATTCTTGACCCTATACCTCTCCTTTTACATATAAAGACACACATTATATTTTAGCTTTTATGATGTGCTTATAGCATTCTCAGAGCGATATTGTCCAATCTCATTTGTGGACTAGTAGGGGGTATCTGGGAGAAGGTTTTCTGTGCTGCCTTTAGGCGCTCAGTAAATGCAACTCTGCTCAAGTCGGGTGTCGAACCTCGAGCCTCCTTCATAGGTAGCCAAGCCAAGTTCAAGCCTACTTGGCCTTTCGACTACACATCCTACATTGATAGACTCCTAAGGTCTATAACTTACTATAAGTATAATCGTTAATCTATATCTAGGTTTAGACTCTATAATTATCGGTATATATACTATCATGTAGAGTAAAACTGCCCTATCGAACATCCCCCTTTTGTGTATCATATGAAACACCTCACAGTATTTTTATCAATACATCTCTTTTTTTTTTTTTACATTATTTACAGAAATAATGTGGTTTTATCATATGGTACACGATCCATTTTTCTAATTTTTAACACACTTAGTTTTGTATTCCTATGCAAGATATCATTTTTCTACTATTTTTTATCTCATTCACATATATATATAGAGGTGCTTCTGGTACTAAGGCTATTGTACTGCCCCATGATGCATTAGCCTAGCACCGGGGTCGGCAACCTGCGGATCGCGAGCCACATGTGGCTCTTTGGGTGTGAAGCTGCGGCTCTTTGGTTCCATACGCAAATATTATTTATTTTATCGAAATTTTTTTTTAAAAAAAAGTTCTGAATCGTTTAACGAGGATTAGGCACTGATTCTATCTTCAGCCACTTGTACTCGCTTTTCACCACACCCCTCCCCTATTACATGCGTCGTCACTGTAATCAGTCCGTCGGAAGCTTTTGATTGACGCCATCGTCTGATGCTTCTATGTACGCTTTAATTCGCTTTTGGCTGTGACGTATAGTTTATTGTTTCAGGTAAATGAGTTAGAAGCGAATTATCTTCTCAAAGTTAGAAGCAATCTACAAGTAATGCTGATCTGGCAAACGTTGGTGTACCAGTACCTACCACTAGAAATTTCACAAAAAGGCAAACCTTTTACATATATATGGTATGTCAAAGATTGCTTTATACGTGCATCTGGAAAACATTTTCATGATTTCGAAAAAAAAAACATGAAAAAAAATCAAAGCCAAAACAGTACAAGATAGAATAGCTAAAATGTCTTTAAATGTAACATATTTGCAGGTGGAAGATATTCAATATTCTTCTGTCTTGTCACTTGCTATAGAGGAGTTTTGCAACATAAAAGACACGGATAAGTTGACCCTTTTGTCGTGTATAATTTCCCAAGTTCCAAAAGAAGAATTTGGATTGCTACCGCTCTGGAGACAAACTAGAGGGGATGATAGAGTGTATGCCGAGCATAAATACCTTGAAGACATTAAAATCGTTTAAATAACAACTGATTGAGCCAGACAGGAAAAAATAAGGGAGCAACTACGATTCTTCGAAGCAAAATAAATTGCGAAATTCTTACGTTTCACTGAATAATATACCAAGAAGCGCTTTTTGACCAAACAATTCAGGCCAAAATAGTTGAGGTCATAAGTTTGGTAATCAAGATTGTTAACAGCATCTTGTCAAAAGCACTTAACCATCGTCAGTTTAAAGAATTCTTAAGCGAAATGGAAACTCCGTATTACGATCTCCTTCACAATAAAGTGTGATGGCTTTCCAAAGGTAAGGTGTTGAAACGTTTTGGCTTGTGCTTGAATGAATTAAATACATTCCTAAATTAAAAAAGATATTTATCATCCAGAATTAGAGAACAGCAAAAGGTTGCGAAATTAAATGAACTGAATGTTAAACCACAAGGAAATGGAAACCCAGCTGATGTTAGGGTAGAAGATTAGGCTTCTTTTGAAAAAAAAAAATTATTGCAGAAGAGCGGTAAGTTACTTTTTTATTAAATGTCTAAAGAAATATCGTGATAATATCAGTGCAACTGTTGACTTGAATTACTTCTGCACAGTTACAAAAAAAAAATAATAATTCAAAGATGAATTTGTTGATGGTATTGTATGACAGTTATAAAGAATTACAAACTAACAAAATCATTCTAGCATTACTAGTAAATCAACACATATAGTATCGAAATCCACATTGATCCATTTGAAATTGATACTGGATTTCTAGAAATGCCATTGATTGAAAGTAAAACTTTGTGGAGTTGAAAATTTAAAGAGTTGAAAAGCAAGTTGGAAGAGTTGAAAGTCCAGAAATGCATGTACGTAACGCAACAAGTGGACATCTTTAAAAAAAATGCCACGAGTTGATTCGCCGCAAGGAATAATCTTCCAGTTTGCAACATTGAGGTGAAGATGTGAAATTTCTAGTGCTATATTCAGATCTACATATTCGTCCGAGCAAGCGTTCTCTTGCATGATATTATTAAAAGTAAGAAGTCAACAAACAAATGAAAATTAAGAGTCGTGTTTGAAACTAAAAAACAAGTTATGAGCCAAATGTATACAAAATTTCTAAAACCAAAGCCATCGCTCCCATTGAATTGTTTGCTTAATTGCTTGTTATTGAAGTACAAGTTAGTGTTGCAAATAAATGTTTAACTGCTGTATTTGCTACCAACATAAACAAAACAATTATCTAATAATGCCATATATATATATATATATATATATATATATATATATATATTATCTACTTTTGCCGTGAAAACAATACTTAGGCCTATATATGAATAAATAAATATTTTGTCTTATGAAAAGATTCTTTTTTTTTCATTAAAAAAGTAGTAATGTGAGTACTACGTATTGTTGGCAAGAAAAAATAAACGTTGTGGCTCTTTAAAATTTAAAAATTTTGTAAATTGTAATTTTTGGCTCTTCCGTCTCAAAAGGTTGCCGACCATGGCCTAGCAAGACCTACATATATGACTTTAGGATTGAAAGGAGAATGTGTATAGATGATATCAAACACCTCCTTTATTTTTATCATTGTATTTTGGTGGTTATTACAGAAATACAGTGGTTTCTGGTTCAGTACGCTAAGGATATCAAAGTACCTACCCACAGATACTAATACTGATAGGTTCACTGTCTTTTCTCTAAATTCCAAATGGGTAAAAAAAACAAACAATTACAAATAATACAAGCAAATTATTATTTCCTTTTTTTTTTTTGGTTGACACAATGTCTATGTAGATATAAAAGTAGTGTGGGGAACAAGAAAGTGGAATTGGGGCCTTCGAAAACAAAATTTTTTCCCCTCTAGGCCTAATGGTCTAAAGCAATGTTTTTAGTGTCTAATATATGATACATTGCTTACCTTATTATTAAAGGGTGCTAAAACAACAACAAAAAAAACATTAAAGAAACCAATTGTGCTATATGAAAACTGAAAAGTGTATCTGAGGGCCTGATCAATTGGAGAATGTTAAAAAGGGATTATCATTGTAATAAAAAAAAAAGAAAGTAAAAAATTGTGAGATTGGGGTAGTGTGTCAGGGGTAGGCTTTAAAAAGCATGTTGGTCTGAATCAAGTTAGAAGTCTATGTCAGATACTTTTTTTTCCCCTTCAATTGAAAGCTTTTGAAAAGTGGTTACCTTCATTAAAAAAAATTCTATTAACTTATTGTATTAACAGAAAACCTTACAGTGAAGTTTAAAATCTCGTAAAAGAAATAAAATAGGTTTAGGTGTATGCAGCTAGATTTAGTAAGGAAAGAAAAAAAGAATGTAATAAACATTTGACCTAGCTCAACAAATGAGGATTTTATCACAAATAAAATAAGTTATATAAATTCATTGCAATGTATTGCCCACCATCAGTCATGGAATGACTGTGGTTCATCATGTAGAACAGTGATGCCCAAACTACGGCCCGCGGGCCAGATGACGTGGTTTTGACCGGCCCGCCAAAACATCGGCACAAAATGTAGGGGAAAAAAAAGGTTGAACATTTTATTTTTTCTATGATAGGACTCTAGCTTTTTCTTTGATGGATTTCATTCTAATCTATTTTCTTGTAATATTCATGTTAATTTTCTTTTCTGTAAGAACACAAGGTGTTTTTTTTTTTCGGCAACAAGAATTGACAATACCGCGCTGTCTAGAGCTAGCCGTGTTCTTGACATCTCATGTGTGTAACGCAGCACATCTTTTCTGCATCAATTTGTTTCGTGTACGTTTGACATCAACATGATTGGTGCCGCGTCGTGTCACATTTGCACGTTAATGAAATGGGAGAGCTGAATAAACGAAAATTGGATGTTGAAACTTCTAGGAAAAGTTGACTGATATTTTTTTTGTTGGTGGAACAAAATAGCCAACATGTTTGATTTGTAAAATTTGACTGTTTTTAAGTAACATAGCATAAAAGGCATTGTAAAACAAACCATTACAAAAATATTTTGGCATTAATGGTTGAGTCGCCAAGAAAAGATCGTAAAGTTACGTCTAGAGTTAAGCGATTGACGAAAATATTAACTAAGAAGTCAAGAGAAGGAGTCGACTGTAATGAAGGCTACAGAGTAGCTCACATTAACAAGAGAAATGAAGCATAAAAAGGTGCTTGCTAGCAATGATGGAATTAAATCGGCCTGAAAAAAAAAATGAAGCTGTCAGCGTTTCAGGCATGACAATAGCAAAACGAGTCAAATAGACAATGTTGGTGAAAATCTCCATTGAAAACGAAATGACAGAGCAGCAGATTTCGAAAAAATGACTAATGCCGCTGGAACTGATTGACTTACAAATCCAGATTTCCAGCTTGATAAATTTTGAACAATAGTGACAGTACATTTTTTTGTCAGGTTGTCTACTTAAGTCTTGCACATTTGCGAAAACAATTGATGGTATGATTACAATAAAATCACATTGTTCACAAACACTTGTTTTAGTAGAAAACTTGTTCAGTTATAAGACACCTGAAACCCTTGTTACGTAATAGAATTATGGTGTAAGTAGGGCTATTGGAGCCACGAAATTGTAATATAACTATTTAAAATGGTTTATTCTCTATTTCATTTTTTTTGGTATCTTTTTGTTAATGTGGCCCGCGACACGAGTGTTAGAAATTAAAATGGCCCGCTGGCCATATAAGGTTGGGCATCACTGATGTAGAACAAGGCTTTGAATGAGATGAGAGCCTGGGCATTAGCTATGGTCTGAAGGTTGTCGCCCAAACAAAGTTTGGAATCAACAGCATGGTAGAGTCTGTCAAAGTGTAGCTCTATGTGTTGTAAGCTGCCTAATGGACACCATCTCCTGATTTTTTCTTATGGTTGACTCTTTCCCATAGGATTAGCTGCAATGCAGCATAGGTCAGTGGCCTACCAAGGTTATCAAGCCAGTCTTGCCTGTTCAGCTATCTGGCTCTTAGGCACCTTTGCTCCATCTACTGTCAGTTTTAAGTAATGACAACCTTGGGGAACTATTGGCAAGGATAATATTGATTAAAGCTCTCATATTTAATATAATCAAATTAGAGAAGTAAATTATTATAGATATTTAAACATCAGACATTTTTTTTCCTTGCTCATATCTTGCTATCTTGAATGCAAATTATTTTTATAATTTTAAGGTTGTTTCAAATGATTAAAACATATCTTTCAACTTGAGAAATTTAGCCAACCATCCATTTTCACATTTTTTAATTACCAATTTGAAATATAATACTTTATTAAAATAAAAATATTAGCTAAGTCATTATTTTTGCTTTTTTTTTTTAAACATGGTCCTGGTGTGTTCATTAACAATTTCTTTGAAATATTCATATGCTGCGTATGGTTATCTTTTTCCTCAATGTATATTTGTGGCTGAAAGTCCTGTTTATTTATGACAAAGAGAAGCTATAAATTTACAGTTTAGGTAGCAAAATAATATTGTTTATATATTTTTGTTAAAGCAATCATTATTTAAAATTTAGAGTCCAAGAGTAGTGAACAAGTAATAAAATTATACAAATAATAATAAAATAATTAATATAGTAATATAATTATTGCATAAATATTCTTGTGGTACCAGGTCATATACATTTTCTAAGATTTATGTTATGTATAATTTTAAATGATGACTCTCTATGGAATAGTGGTCCCCTTAAAAGTTATTGGCCCATACCCAAAAATTTATGTTATTCTTTCTTTCTTTCTTTTCATTAATTATTTAACCATTGCATCAGGATATTTCTTATAGTTTTTTTTTTAGCGACCCCCCGAAAGGGGGCTATTAGTTTTGTACGGTCTGTCTGTCCAATTAGATGTCATAAACTAGAAAAGATGTGGAAAATCATGATATCTTAGAACTTTCAAAGTTCTATGCAACGTATACGTTTTTCTTTTCTGAAAGTGAACTAATCTAATTTTTAAAATCTGGTTCCTTGAGAGAAATATATATATATCTCTGACTACCAGTGCTGAGTCTGGCAGGGGCGGACAACAACTGACCACTTGGTAAGGCTTGAATCTAAGTTATGATGCAACGTATACTTTTTTCTGATAGTAAAGAATTTAATTTTTAAAATCAACTATGCAAGCCGTTTTGTTCATAAAAATACATCATTTTTACAACTATTCACGATAATAGTAAAAAATACGGGAGACTATTTAGTATATTTTCTAACACATTTATGCAACCGGTTTAAGTTTAAAAAAATATTTAAAAAAAATTTGTACTGCGAAATAAACTCCGCCTGTAACACCAGCTTCTTTTATTTAAAACAAAATGTTTACATTTTCATAAAAGGGAATAAAATCTATTTAGTATGCATATAAGTCAGTATATTTTAAAACATCAGTTTGTAAGTAGTGTTTCATTTTATAGACGTGAAATGCAGTGTACATAAGTATCGAACTATAATACAAAACTAAAGAGAACAGTTTCTTTATTGAGGCTTTGAATGAGAGATTGGCTCTTTACAAAACAAATCAATTAGATAATCATTCAAGTTAGGCCAGATTCATAATTGACTATATCTTCATAACTATCAGTTCATTGAATACATATGAATATTAAGAATGTAATAAAAATAACATTAATAAATCTCAATATCCTGTGGTATCAAGTTGTTGGTTGAACTAACAATACAACAGTATAAGCAACACTTTCGACACTTTCTTTTAGTATCGACGGAGACAGGGTTGTAGTTCTTAGTGTTGTTATTCTTTCTGAAAATATTGAAACCTGCCTTTTAACGTACTTGAGCCGAGTCAATTCGGGGGCTGATTTTGAGCTGTGTTTCCACACATAATGTTTTGTTTATATATTTTTTTACTTTTCTGATGTACACTTTGGCTGTGTGCTAAGTGTTTTCTCTACACTTCTGCCACTGCACTATTATCAAACTAGTAATTATGTCTTAAGACCTATCTGTGGTTAATACATATATTTGCTCATGGTACCTTTGATACTCTTGTCTGCACAGCCTAGGTTAAACTTAAAATGTCATAAATAATGACTTGACCTACTCTTAGTTTAAAGTTGTTGTCTCCACTTGACCTACTTAACAGTATCTTGCTTCACATGTCATCATCTAGTCATTGTGCTCATCACCTGCCCAATACAATATCTTTTTTGTTTAAATACAATATGCTCAATTTTGTTTGTTAAAATGCAAACATGTATGCATTATCAGGGGTGCCTGCAGGATTTTTGCCGGGTGTGTAAGGTGCAACTTATGGCTCATAGTCGTAGCTTCAACTTTCTTGTTACTGAAAATGTTAAAGAAAAAAGCTGGTGCCCCCCCCCCCTTTTTTTGCGATATTAAGTACACTGTAATGCTTGTTTCATGAAATAAAAAAAAAAAGAAAAATAAATTACTGTACACATTATTTATATGTACGGCTCGTGCCTCCCTACGGTTGATCAAACAAAATTGTCAAAACTGTCAAACTTTACTGATGAATTGCTTCTCGTCACAACGGACAAGCTGGCGATGAACGCTTATCGTGCACAGTGCTGAGAGTCTTTCATCAGTTATTGTTGTCCGCAACCAGGTTTTGATTTGTCATAGTGGACTGAAAGATCGTTCAATGCTACACACGGTGGCTGGTAAAGTTAGACATTAATGAAAAAAAAAAAAACGCATCAAGTTACAGAATGTAATGCCTTGTTCTGTAACACATGCAACTCTCAAAATCCTAGTATTGGTGTGTGTCTGTAGACTACATATCCTCAGCAGCACCAACTCAATACCAAGTTTGTCTCCTAGCAGTTTCGCTTTATTCAGGATGTTATCCCTGAAGTGTTTCTCCGTATGGTCACGGTGATTTTAATTATGTCAGTGAGATTTGCTGTCAAGAGGCTACGTTGTTAAGTTGGATAGACTGTAACATCCGAGCAACTGGTTCAAGAACGGATGAATATTTATCAATGAAAAGACAAATCAGAAACGTACATGAGGAGCAGGCATTGTGTAGTTTGTCTAGTTTCATCAGCAGCCGTTATTCCAAGATCTTCTTAAAGTTGTGACTGAAAGTGCGAATGGATTTGTATTTTTTAGTCCATGGTGTCGCACACAAGAGGTAAATTTAGTACCAACGCTCAACGCTCATTTATTGGGACTGCCAAATGAAGAAATTGACAATATTCTTGATAACACCACAACATTACGTATATCCGAAACGTGTTTTGGGTCATTGATAACAAGTCTGTGAAACGTGTGTCAAAGGGGAGGACTCAGCATTTCCACACAACTGAAAGTCTAAGAGTCATCAGAGTCCGGACCGTATATTCCTGCCACATCAAAAAAACCTAACTCATTCCACCTACGCTTTGTATTAAAAAAAAATCATCATTTGAACTGTTCGACCGCATACCAGATTTTGAAATCCTGCAGTTGTCAAATATGATCAGTATCAACATCAAGGGTTCGTAGTCTCAAGACATGAGGCAATGAGAGCGGCCAGCATGAAAGAGCACAAAGCAAACAAAAGGCTAAGAGAAGAAGTAGGCTTATCTGCAGTAGACCCAACTTACTCATGCGAACGAAGAGCTATATAAGCTTGTGAAACGCTTAGTGACTGCAGTACTAATAGACCCAGCAAATGCATTTTTTTGTGTTTCGCGCTGCTGCAAGTGCCCCGTTTATCCAAATCACCAATTTAACTCGGAGCAGGGTAGGTGAAGAACTTTCTTATATCCTCTTCCATTGTCAACTGATGGCTGTGTTGAAGCTGTAATTTTATTCAACGCTTACACTGACCGACCAACTTCGCAAGACATAAAATACATTTACCAAGATGACTACTCTTCACTCTTGTTCATAAAAAAATTCATATTGAAAGATAACTGGTAAGGATTTTTCCTTCATGGCACGCAAAATCACATTCTAGGTCTATAAAATGCTTCTAATGACATGCGTCTCTAGAAGCCTCTGACGACCAGTCTAGGTGCTAAAACTGGCTAAAACTAGGAATCTAGGGGGATGCTTGTATATGAATGTCCATCAATTTCTGATTAGCCTAGGCTAGCCTATTACAATGATAACGTATTCTTAGAACTGTACTTTAGTTGAAGCATTGCTTGTTAAGCTTTTACATAGAAGTTAATTGATTTGAACGTGCAAATAATTGGTTTCAATTTGGCAAATCAGAATCCAGGGTTGTGCACGTACAGCATCTTGCTCATCCCTGCTAGTGCTAATGTGCTTTATGTTTGAAACTAAATCTAATAGAGAATATTCTGATATTACGCAAGGACTTAGAAGATAGGGGGGGGGGCATACAAATTTGTTACGATTTGTTATAAAGGGGGAGGTTAATCCTCATATATATTGCTCATTATTTTAGTCTGCATTTGCTCTTATCAGAAAGTTCAAGTAACATAAATTGGTTTTGGTCAAAAATGTTTCAAAGACCAAACAAAACAAACCCGAAATTGAAAAATTGGTACTGTATAGTTTATTTGTGACTTTTGGCAGTCTATAGCTTATTGGTAAAAGGAACTTCTAGACTACTGAAGTAAATTGAATAGATTTCTCTTTAAAAAAAAGTAATCATTTTTTTTGTAAATGTAATAGTTAGTATGACAGAACTTACATAACTTAGCAATACAGTTGTAGAAAAAATATTTTTGACAAAAAATCTAAAACCATTTGCATAAGAGTTAAAAAAAATTGTATCTACCTTACTAAAAAGCCTCCCGTGTTTGTTACTATTAATAGTGAGTAGTTGTAAAAATGCTATATTTTTATGAAAAAACTGCTTGCATAACTTATGTCCTCTGGAGCTGAATAAACTTCTGCTATAAATGGTGAGCTGATGGTATTGAAAACTTTGTTCTTGACGTCTTAAAATTTGCATTTATAATTTCACAATAAAGGAATCCAAATAAATTTTACTAGAAATAGTTTCACCTTTTAGCAAAAGAAAATGACAAAACCTTTTTTCTGTTGCTTGCCTGGTGAAATGAGAAAGCTGTTTGAAAAAGATTTAACATGCACTTACGTTTCACATGCTAACAACCCATTGCATTAATGACCATGACAAAACATGAAATCCACTGTTCATTAGAACTATTAGTAACAAAATCACAGTCAATGTCTTTCAAGGAACATAACATTTTTTTCCTTCAGCTTTTAAATTCTACTCATTTCCTTGTCTGGGGATACATCAGAATAGTTTGTCTTTAAATCTTCACGTACTTTTCAGAAGACCCCTAGTTCACATCAGTTTGATTACTAAAATTTGTGGGTCAATAATAAATTGATATTTTATGCAACTTTGCAAACTTTCCTGTTTAGAGTTTTTAGTTGGAATATTCTTTATTTAGAAAAAAACAACAAACAAAACGCTTTTCTCTGTCAAAGATCGAGCTCCATCAGTTGTTACACTTGCCATCTTGTTCCAAACTTACCAAACACTCAACACAGTTCTTTATAGCACTGAATAAATACTGGCCTCTGACCTGTGCAATTCTACTAACCCTTTTCTTTTGCAAAACAAACACTCTCCTCCTACTCTTCTGCATGCTAGCAATGGTTCTTTATCACGACCAGATCTTTCTTTAGTCTGCTAATTTGGAATCTGTCATAACTTAACAAGTACTAGGCGATATTGGTAGTGACCATCTTCCAATATTACTTTCTAAAATCAAAACCAAGACCACCAAAGAGCTACGAAAGTGGTGCTATATTAAAGCTAATTGGGAAGGATATGAGACAGCTGTCGACAATGCCCTTGAAAAAATCCATATAGAGTCTAGCTCTGTCGACTTTGTATACCGTCAAATAACAGCGGTCCTGGGAATGGCTAAAACGTTTATTCCTCGAACTTATCCTTGTAAAAAAAAGCAAGAACTTTTGGACAGCTGAAATCAACAAACTTGTTACGGGCCGGAAAAGGGCACACCAAAAAGTCCAAAAGAACCCAAACAATTCAACACTCAGGCCGAAATATAGCAGATTCAGTCTACTAGTCAAAACGTCTGTTAACAGGGAAAACGTAGGACTAACACCTGTGCAAAGTTAGACCTAAAGGATAGCTCTAAGGCTAAGGCCTGGAGTCTTCTGAGAAATCTCGAAAATGCTGGGCGTACGAAAACAGCAACCCCAGTATCTTCACCCAGTAGGGTAACCCTTTCATCAAAGAAGAAAATTGCCACCTTGTTCAAGATATTTTGCTAAGATCAACTGCCAAGCCATTGATAAAGCTCGCAAAGCTGATGGAAAAAAAATGACCGAAAGGAACCACAGACCGAAAGTGCTGAGGGAACGATGGATTCCTCCTTCTCAATAGGCGAGCTATATTATGCTGCCATAAGGAAATGCCAGCTCAAAAAGGCTCCCGGGCCGGATGGTATTACCCCGAAATGCTCAAGCATGTAGGGGGGAAAGGAAGGGCCGTGCTCTTGGCATTTATAAATAGAGCCTGGGCAGATGGTCATCTGTCCAGGGCCTGGAAACGTGCCACCATTATTCCTATACCAAAAAAGGGAAAAAGATCCTTACACTGCTGAGAGCTACAAGCCCATCTCACTCACATCTTGTACCCGGTATGGGAAAGATGGCTGAAAAAATGGTAAATGAGAGTCTGGTTTGGTACCTTGAGAGTGCCCGTCATATGACTCCAGAACAGGCGGCTGGTTTCAGGGCTGGAATGTCGGCTATAGACCAAGTCAACATCTTTGTGCAGAGCATAGTAGATGGATTCCAAAGGACCGAAAGCACATACGCAGTCTTCATTGACTTAAAACAGGCATATGATAAAGTATGGCTGCCTGGTTTGCTTCATAAGATACGAGTCGTGGGGGTGCGGGGACGGATATATTACTGCATTAGAGACAAGAGCGTACAAGAAGAACAAGGATGTACGGAGAAGTCTCAGGGGAAAAGACCCTCGAGCACGGTCTCCCCCAGGGCTCCGTCCTGTCATGCGTCCTTTTCACGGCTTTCATAAATGACCTACCGGCTCAGCTAAAATGCCATGTGCTATATGCTGATGATATTGTCCTTTGGAAATCCTGAAGGAGCGCAACCCGTATACAAAAAGTGTTGCAAGAAGATTTCCTCAGCTTGGTTGGAAATGCAGAAGACGTATCCAGATGCAGTCTTTTATGCATCATGCCAATAGACTATGTGAAAAAGCTCAAATGGAGTTTGATGATGACGGACTGTATTGAAACTTTTTAGACTGAGACAGTTTCAATTATTTATATACGAGTGATTGAATAGTTTAATATATTCGCATTTTTATATGTGTATATACCATAGACACAAACTGATTTCTGTAGGTGTCCGCGGGCCGCATAAAACACTCCGGGGGGCTGCATGTGGCCCTCGGTCCTTTATTTGCGTACACTTATTCTAGATTCATTTCATCATCTGTTCCATAAATTGTATATGAATAGCCTTGTCGTAAGCTTCCATTTTTGTCTACCAGGTCGCCATTAAAATTGTGGATAAGAGCCAACTTGACGAAGATAATCTCGGGAAAATTTACAGAGAAATAGAAATAATGAAACTACTGAGACACCCCCATATAATACGTCTGTACCAGGTAAGCAGTTTGCAATTCTTTAAACGTATTTAGATTGTTTAAAACACTTAGGCAGTTTTCAATTCTAATCAGTTTTCAATTCTAATCCTAACCCGTTGATTATAATATATTGTTTCTTCTGCCTGGAACATCCCCTCCTTTTTTTAAATAATAAAAAAATGAAAACGAGTCATATCAACGATCCCACAACATACTTTTTAAGCCCGTGAATCAACTCATCTGTCGCAATGAAATGAAACGGCCTTCATTCTCTCTGTTTCTCTATTATTATTTTTTTTTACAAATTATTACAAAGACAATCCTTAAAACATTTTCATTTCTTAGCATCCTCCCATTGATCGACCCTTCACCATAGACGTTTCAGCTTTTGAATTCCATATATAACACAATTGGTTAGTTTTAGTTTTATTATTATTGCCGAATTGCCGAAAATAATAGAAAGCTTGCCGTTTTTTGTGCTTTGATGTGTTCAGGCTTCGAATCTGTCAAAACTGCCTCTTCGCTATAATGTGGTAAAAGGAACCTCTGTGGCATTTTACATTTTTCTCGAGAGACGATCTTTTCCCTTTGCAACCTCTTATCTTATCTTATATAATACAGACGTTACTTAAAAAAAAGAAGATGATTACGTCCTACGCGTCATGCATTCAGTCATGCATATTAACCAATGACTTAAATTCAGCCAAGTCACTGGTTTTCCTGGCTAGCTCAGGCAACCCATTCCATGCTCTAATAGCACTAGGGAAGAAGGAGTATTTGTACAAATTAGTCCTAGCATATGGGATGAGGAATGTGCCTTTATCTTTGTGTCTTTCTGAGTATTTAATTAAATTTTGTTTTTGTATTTGAAGATTATGGTTCAGTGTTTTATGTATAATTGCTACTTTACTTTTGCGTCTTATGTCCTGAAGACTTTCTAAATTTAGTGATTTAACTAAAGGTGTTACTCTAGTCAAAAGTGAATATTCGTTTGTTATGAATCTCACTGCTCTATTTTGAGTCTGTTCCAGTTTCTTAATGTATTCTTGAGTTGAGGGGTCCCAAACAGAGGATGCATATTCTATTATTGGCCTAACCAAGGTTAAATAACATTTTAGTTTTATGTTCTTATTTGATTTATAGAAATTTCTTTTAATAAATCCTAATGCTTTGTTTGATTTTTTGATAGTTTCATCAATATGGGATTCCATGAAGTTTTTCATTTATTATTACACCTAGGTATTTTGCGTTTTTAGTTTGTGTTACTGGTTTACCATGAATAAGATAAGTGGAATTAATTTGTTTTAGCTTTTTTGTTACTCTTAATAACTGACATTTTTTTCTGGGTGGAAAGACATGCTCCAATTTGATTCCCAATTCTGTAATTCATCTAATTCTCTTTGTAAAATTTCTGTATTTTGTGTTGTTTTATTGTTCTATATATTATGCAATCATCTGCGAATAATCTGACTTTTGTTCCTGAACTTATGCAATTTGGTAAATCGTTTATGTAAATAAGAAATAGTATTGGACCTAAGACTGTTCCTTGTGGTACGCCTGAGATTACTGTTATTGATGTTGATTTAGAGCCATTTATTATTACAGTTTGTTCTCTCCCTATCAGGAAATCTTTAATCCACTGATGCAATGGACATTCAATGCCAAAATATTTAAATTTTTTAAGCACACTATGGTGGTGAACTTTATCAAAAGCTTTGGAAAAATCTAGTAAGATAGCATCTATTTGCTCATTGTTATCTAAACCTTTGGAAAAATCATCAATTAGTCCTGTTAGTTGTGTTTCACATGATCTATATTTCCTAAAGCCATGTTCGTATGGAGTAAGGACATTATGTTTGTCTAAGTGGTTTATGATGTTACTACATATTATGTGTTCTAGGATTTTACATGTGATGTTGGTGATACTGGTCTGTAGTTTCGTGGGTCTGATTTTTCTCCTTTTTTTGAATAGATGGGTGACATTAGCTTCTTTCCAGTCCTTTGGTACTCTGCCCTGGTTAAGAGATGCCTGAAAAAATATTTTGAACACTAGTGCTAGCTCATTGCTTTGTTCTTTGAGTAATCTGGCTAGAATACCAACAGGTCCAGATGCTTTATTAGGTTTGATGTTGGCTAATAGTTTTTGGATTCCCTTTTCTTGTACTTCTATATCTCCTATGTTGTCTACTTGGTTCAAATTAAGTAATATATCTTTGTCTCATAACAACTTCTTGTGTGACTAAAGAGGCCAATCCTTGATACACAGCTGCGATCGCAGGTTGGGCATATGTATCACCAGGCGCCGTTGCATTTTCACCCTTCTTTCTGCTTTTGTTGTGTGTGACATCTGCAATCCGTGACAATTCCTGGTAAAAGGAACCAGTTTACGAAATTTCATGCGAATCGTTTTGCTAGTATAAGAGATCCCTTTAATACATGAGTCAGTGAGAGGTATTTTACAAATATAATATAGATATGCTTAAGAGTATCATAATTTGATGGAAGTTTTCTGGCTAGGGATTTTCTGCAAGATTGTCGGATATATTCGGCATGCCGGCAAAGTCAAAGTTAAAAAAAAAAAGCTTGACGGCAAACGCCAGTCCGACTGATTAGCGGCTCGGTATTGGACTTTATTTTCAATGCAATAACTCTAGACTACTACTAGTCTATTAGGCTTTGTTGGCGTTCAAACTAAAAATTAATAATAAGTTGAATTTAAAGAAAGACAAGAAGTTAATTTCTTAAGTTACGGTGCATGCGCTTTCGTACTTTCACTTTTTATCAAAACTATAAACAACAAGGTTACAAAAGACAGTTTGTGTGGAAACATAAACTCAAAATCGGCCTCCGAAGTGGTTCACCCAGGCAGGCTTCAATATTTTCAGAAAGAACATCAGAATGAAATTATATCAAAGACAAATGAGAGATAAGAATGGAGAAAGAAGGTTGACAGATCTTGTGTAGGGCCCCAACTGTCCATCAGATCAAAGGATAGGTGCAAGTGAATGCAAAGTTAGATGTGAACCTGGCCTAACTAGTTCCCCTTTCAGACCTTGTGGTCTATAGGGCAGATGATGTAAAGTTCATCTGTTTTTGTGGCCTACGGTTAACGAGGGTGTCATGTAGCCATCACAACGATCAACCGCCTTTACTTTTCCCCAACTAATGTCAAGTACCCATTACAGCTGGGTGGACTCAGAGGCGCCCAAGGATTCCGAAGTAGAAAATCCCAGTCTTCACCAGGATTCGAACCCAGGACCCCCGGTTCGGAAGCCAAGCGCTTTACCACTCAGCTACCGCGCCTCTCCTGGCCTAACTGAAGTCTTATAATTGATGTAATTGTTTTGAAAAGGCTCAATCTCTTTCCTCAGAATTTGCGCTATTCAGTTTTAGCTTTATCATCATAGGAATCCTTGGGCCTTAGGCCTCTTTTCTTTGCCTCTTTTTTGGGCTTTATGTGCCTCTTTTATGGGCCATCTTGCCTCTTTTGTGGGCTTTTTTATTTTTTTTATTTTTTTATTTGTAAGTTATCATAATTCACAAGTATTAAAACATAAACAATTGAAAAGTGATTCACCTAAAAATATAATAATAGTAATAGAAATATTATTTAATATCAAAGACATACTACCTAACCAATGAACCCCCTAAAGACAGAAAAATGATACAAGTATCCTCTACTCCAGAACAATCAACACAATATCAGATATCCCTGACCCCCAACACCCTATTTCTGGAAAACTACATGAGCATTGTACAGGTATATGAAAATCAAACTAGATAATTCTCTACCCTAAAGTCCATTATTTTTCTAAATGTTAATTCCAAGTGATTAGGATCAAACACCTTATTATTATGTAGACATTTGAGCCAGCTAGCCCAAACAAGATTCCTGTATTCGGAAACAATAATCAAGTTAAAGTTATGTATCATTTTATTTTTTAGTTTTGGCAGCTTGTTTAAAATAATAGACAAGTTAACATTTACATAATTGCCACAGTTTGCTTCCAATAGGTCCATTACAGTACTTCTAACTTGAAGGAATAATGGACATTCCAAATACATATGTTTCTCATTATCAGCATTTTCAAGGTGGCATAATATACATTCACGGTCATTTGCCCGTCTTCTAACCATAGGGGTCATCCCAAGGATAAGTCTATAACTTATCTCTCTAGCTTTTGGTGGGATATGTTTGCTGTGTAGGTTTATGAATGTGTCCTTGAATTCTGTCACCCCAAGAACTCTCCCCCACTTAATCCTATTCACTAGGCTTTCATGTAACAGCTTTTTAAGTGTTGTGTATGATTTTTTTGCTTTGTTGTGTATTAAATGTTCATTACCAGGTAAAATTCTTGAAATAGATCCTAAAAAAAAAATCCCGCAAATGAAAATGTTCAAGAAAATGCAGTTTACAAGATTACTATTCGTTTTAAATTAGGTCTAACTTATAATGCATACTATTTAGCTTTTTCTCTTTAAAAAACTGCTTGCATAAGTGATTTAAAAAATTAGATTTTCGCTTTCAGAAAAAAAAAGTAGCCGTTGCATCAGAACTTTGAATGGTCTAAAATATTGTGATGTCGGATTTTCAGTACCTTTTCTAGTTTACGAGATCTAAACGGGACGGACAGACATTCCACACAAAACTAATAGCGTCTTTTCCCCTTTTCGGGGCCTCTAAAAGTGTCAAAATAAATATCTAAGGCTAAGGCCTAAGACGCCTAAGTAGATCTAATAAGTTTTATCTGCCGGCATGCAACATTCAATTAATTATGGAATTTTCTCTTCTTAAAAAAATGAAACCATATCTAGAGGCTAGATTTAGTCTAGAGATCTAGATCTATTCTACATCTAAAAATTTATTATTAATGGGATAGTTGCAAGTTAAGAAAACAAAGGTATATCTACAATATGGCATGTTGCATTTTTTTTTTACAAAGCCAATTTCTTATTTCTTTTAGGTATGATTTGAACCATGGGCATAGCCAGGGGATTTGGGGGTTCAACCCCCCCCCCTCCCCGCAATTTTTTTAAAAAAGAAATTAAACATTGAAAGGTCAAAATTTAAATGTCACTAAGATATTAAAGAATGTCTCTGAATCCTTTAGCAAGCCTTCAACTATTTCTTACCATCTGTGTATATATGGCGTCATGTGAAAAAATGATTTTTAAAAATATTAAAAATAAATTAAAGATTAGATACATTTAAGATAAGATAACTTTATTGATCCAATCAAATATAAATTCGGTTTGACTACAATTTACAACCTCAGCGTAACTACTGTTCAATAACAATATATATGCACAATATAGATGCATATTTAAGATCAAATTTAACTATTATTGAAAAGTTTTCAAGTTTGAAATGCAGAAAAAAACAAAACATTGTAATTTACTTCAGACCGCTTTGTTGCAAAAATGAACTATAGATGACTTGTAATTCTAATATAGAATCGACACTTCTTTTATAGTTATTTAACAATTAATTGATGTTGGTAAGTATTAAGTACAAATGTTTTATGACTTAACGGAAAAAAAAACGGCATTATTTTTGGCCCCGGGGGGGGGGGGGAGTTGACACCCTGAGCTGACCGCACCGGGTGACTCCCAAGCTAGTGATAATTCTATGAGCGTTCGTTGGTTTGTCGCTTACAAACAGCTAGAACAATTGAAACAATAAGACGTTTTATATTTTTACTTAATAAACTTATAAGGAATTTCTTATGTGAACAACTCAATCTAGCCTAACTGTTATTACAATATTCACTTATTTAACTTGAGATAGAGATCTCATATAAATGAAATATACTGATAATTTAAACGAAATTTAGCTCACCACAAAACAACGTCGTTACTCTTTCATACCTTAAGATTTCAAATTTGCATTTGCATTTCGTCATCCTCAAAGCATAAACACCAATCAATTGCTTAACCTCTTCTTACCGCCACCAGGAAACACACACACACTCTATAACACCCCTTTTTGTCAGGAAGTTGCAACCCCCCCCCCCCCCCCGCCCACCATGCGAGGTACTCGCCATCCCCAGCCCCGGGGGTAGGACCCAAAGTTTGAGAAACGCTGCATTAAAAATACTGATGATCAATAATGCAAAACAGAATTATAGTAATAATGTTCCAATACGGAATACTTCACAATTTTAAAAATTAAAACACTAAAAAGAAATGCAAACACCGTTATATATAACTTAAATATTAAGTAGTTCTTATATTAAATATTTATAAAACAGATTCCATTTTTAACTGATTTTACAACGAAAAGAAGATAGTTATATTTAATTTTAAATTTTAAATTATAACACTAAATTAACTTAATGTAGATTTATATCTACGTTCTATAATCGGCCAAAAATATACTACTCTAACAGCCATTTCAAATAAAAGTGACTATATTTTAAAATTGACTTTCTACTTACTAGATCTACTTACAAGGCAAATATCGCTAACAGCCCGCGCGTATGGAAAAACCCCTGGGAATATCTCTCGCGCCTTTTTTCTTCTTTTTAAAGTTTCCAAAATACCCCCATCCTTTCCGATTTTTTTCAAAGGATAATGGAATCATTAGAATTTAAATAAAATATTTAAGTAATTTTGTTATTATTATTAAAACAAAAATAAAAAAAAAGGGATGTACAAATTGCAAAATTAGTTCGGTTAAGAGAAGGAGGGTTCGTTCGGTTCGGTTCGTACCGAGCAGTTTCAAAGTTCGGGTTCGGTTCGGTCATAAGTGAGGTTCGAGTTCGGTTATAAGTGAGGTTCGAGTTCGGTTCGTGTTCGGTTCGTTTCCCATCTCTAGTTTAAACCCCCTCCTTCAGAGGGCTTTTTAAAGTTTAAAACCCCTCCTGATGGTTTTGAGTTTAAATACCCCCATTGAAAACCTCTCTCTTCAATTTTATTCTAAAGCAACCTGCAGTCACCTAATTCTATGAGCGTGGCTAAGGGCGTATTGAATTAAAAAAAAAAAAACTCCACAGATTTTTTTAGTTTAACCCCCCCCCCCCCCCCCGATGATCTAGAGTACTAGACGATAAAAATTCCTTTTCGATATAAAATTTTAAATCTAAAGCAAACTACAGTCACCTAATTCCAAGAGCTTAGCCAAGAGAGGTTAAAATTCTCTACCAGTGGCTCCATTAATAAAGTGCAGTGAATAGTCATCTGCTGAAATTGAAAAAGACTAAATGTGGCTCAACAAGGATGGCTAATACGGATTTTAGGAGTCAGTTATAGAGATGGGTCTCAATCAAGGAAATCCTATGCCGAACTGTGAGTCGACCTCTTAGTAAGGTTTTGACAGAGCGTCGCATGAGGTTTGCTGGACATGTTCTCCGACAAAATAAATTACGCTTAATAAGAGTTGTGATTACATGGAGGCCATTACGAGGAAAGCGCAAACAGGGACATCTTAGTACAACTTAGCGCCACACTTTCATGGAGGTCCTCAGAGAAGGTGGGAAGAGGCTTCAGACATTGAAAGTGAAAGATTTTTGTGGAAGCAGCTTGCCACCCAATGCGCCGAACGACGTGGGGAGTGTCTAAGTCAGTAAGAATAGCACATAAGGTTTAAAAAAAAACTTTTTAATAGCAGGATAATGCATGTAGATACCTCAGAAAATGAATTTTGTTGGCTTTCAATACCGGTAATAGTGCTTGGCTCACAGCGCTCCCCCACTAGCTCAGCTTAGGAAGAACCTATTCGATGGTACAATAAACAACTTCCGAAAGAATGAAGGGTCAAAATGTAATAAAGATTAATTATGTACGTACACGCACACAAGCACACATATTTTTTTTTGTCCCCGGGCGGGGGTGGGGGGGGGGGGTCGGCGAGAAATCCCCCCAACACTGCTTTTCATCAAAATGGGAACAATTTCATCAGTTGCAACTTATACTTAACACAGGACAGCGTACAAGTATCTCCTCCTTATCTAAAACCAGTTTGTTTCCATCAGCACTGAATTTGAGAGATGAGCCTTTTGGTTGTGGACCATAAACAGCTTTAGTGGGCTTAATGAATAGGCCTATTATTGAGTTGTTATTGTCTGCGTATGTCCGGATTTCTTCTGCCTTTATGCTGAACTACGACTCCTTCAAGAGTTTGTTTCGCTGTGCATGTCTTTTAGTATGAGTGTAGCATTCTGTTTTGGGGGCAAGCTGGCTTGCAGCGATAAGCCTTGTTGCAGTTTTGACTGTATTTCTGTAGCTCTTTGATTTGCACATTATTTTTATTGAACCAGTCTTGTTGCTTGCGTTTTGGCTGACCTAGGGAAACTGCTATCCAGAGTAAACTTAGTCCTCCAGCAGTGTATATGTTTGTCAGCTTGTAGGCTGAGCACATTTCTGAAAACAATACGCCATTGCAGTTGCTGGAATCAATGCCTTCTCTGCCTAGAACATTCTCCAGACTATCGAGTCGCCCATTATATATCTATTCTAGTCATTTTATTTATCAGAGATCAGAACTGTGTTGAAAGTTTCCTTGATATTATCTGGGTTGGGCAAAGTTGGGGTATATCCTTTATGAGAGTTCGGCAAGCTTGTTGACTAGTTTTATTTTCACTGCAAAGCCAACAGCAACTTTACATCTTTCCTCCCTTTTTTTTTGTTTTACCTATCCAGAAAAAAAAGTATAACTGCTCCAACTTCCGTAATTTTACCTTCATCTGCAAGAGGCTTTTGACTCAAAGCAGCAATATCTAGTACATTGCCACAAGGTCAGAGGGCCGATTGGATTTAGCATGCTCTAGAAGATTGTTGTAATTCCAACATCCGAATGTGAGTTCATGTACTTTGGTTGGTTTCCTATTTGGACTTAGTTTCTTTCGACATTTCTCGCATTAATGGGATCTCCTCCAGCTTCGGGAGACTGGTCATGGTCATATGAGACAGGTAACATTTAGGACACCTTTTCTAGCCCCTTCTTCCGCTTAGGAGGTAAGCAGTGTATACCTTAAAAGGGTTGCTTCGATGCTCAAATGGCTATCTCGGTCACTGGAAAAATTTGTAGCTATAGCTGCCAGTGTATCCACATCTTTCACTACTTGTTGACCAACGAAGATGAGATTGTGCTAATCTTGAAGAACGCCCTATTATTATACTTAACAGCCATTCCTTTTATCATTGAAACGCAGACAGGAGAAATGTTACATTACAAGAAACATTGCTGCCTCGCTAGTCATTACCTTTAGTAAGCAAGTTTAAAGACTTTTATTTAGAATAAAATGATTATTTTTCCATGACATCTTATTTTGATATTCTTTTAAAATTACTGCCAAAATTCTCGTTGTTGTGATCAACCTAACAGCCCTTCGTTATGGTTTTAGAAAAATAGATGTTATAAAAAAGCCTTATTAGTTGTATTTTAACAAAAGTCTACACTGATTATTACCTCTGTTTGTTATTGTCCTTTCATTTTATCACACCCTTGTCCTACTGTAATGCACATGGAACATTGATATTAAGTTGAATGTAAAATTGTAAACTATGTGTAAATTATACATTCAATTTATAAAATATCTTTGATTTTATCAGGTCATGCAATCAGAGAGAATGTTATATTTAGTCACGGAGTATGCCAGTGGAGGAGAAATATTTGGTGAGTCTATGATTTATTAATTTAAGAAGTACCTCTTCTAAACTAGTTTCAAATGAATAACCATTATTATTTTAAATTCTTTGGTTCTATTTTACCTCCAAAATATGGACGTTTCCATTTATGGACTGTAATTGATTCTAAAATGTTTTCATTTGATGTACTGGTTGCACATTGAAGCCAACACTGTATCTACTTGTAAACAGTTATATTGGAGCGTCTTCCAAATGGAACAATGATAAACGAGCTCAAGAAAAAGGCTGTAGTTGAGAGGTTACTGGTGGTGCTTATACCTTTGTATTATGTATATTGATTCCTTTGATGTAACATGTATTAATCTCCTCACTCCTTACCTTTCTAATACTGTTCGTTGTCACTGAATGAAAGTCTTGTAAGCTTTTCATTGGAACTGCTACACTAGCGTATTGAATTATATAATTATTGGAACATACGTTTAGATTTATTATGTTCTGCTTGGTCTAGACCAGAGAGTATATGGTGAAATCCTTCTAGATTGGATGGCAGTCAAATATTTTTATAGGTTACACAGTAAGTTCAGTCAAGCATGAAACTTGCATGCGCGAGTTGTTACATTTCAATTAAAAAAAAGGCTAATTAAAAAGTCTGAAATTTTGGATTACAAAAGTTGATCTGCCTATTTTTCATAGCCCAGTTGTGTGGCTTTAACAGCATCTATATCCTGAATCTGTTGTAAAGTCAATGTCTGTAGTAGAGTTACTGTTGTCTATAAAAATAGACATAGATGCTCTTTAATAGATTAAAGGGATGTTGGATTATACCTCTATCAGTTTGACAATACCATCCATATTTGTAAATGTCTTTACATTTTTGTAGTTTTTGTTTAAAGCAATTGTAACGTATTGTCTGTTTTACAAAGCTTTTATCAACTCTGACTAGTAAAAATTTAGTAAACGTTATTTCTCTTTTAAACCGAATCTCGGATTAAGCTGAAATTTTGCACAATTTTTTCTTTTACCAGACCACACAAGCATCAATTAAAAATAATAATGCAAAATAATTATGCTAAATTTCAACTTGATCCAAGAATGGGAAGTGTCAAAACGTAATAAGGGGACTAAATCCATATAAATATATATCCACTATCATTAAGTAGCATTTATTCCCCTTATTTCAAAATCAAAATAATTAATCACCAAGAATTAATTAACTAATTCTGTTTTGATTGATTCATGTCTTGTCAGGCTCAATGAAAAATTGTGCAAAGTTTTAACTTTATCCGAAAATGGAAAACGGAAGAAAAAACATGTTAAAACTTTTGACCAGACAGACAGAGTAATTTGATATCAGCTATGTAAAACTGATTGAAGCTATGAAGTTTAAACTTTCTTCCCTGCTATATAAATGCATTACTTGACTAAAAGAAAGAGCTTTAAAGACCTATATATTCCTTCAGTTTATAAATAAGAATAATACCATTGGTTCATGGGATTTTTTTCTCTTCTGTAATGAGGTAGTTCCGAATCTCTGACCTTCTTTATAAAAAGTCACGTGACTGTGGTCTTATACATGGCAATATCTTCCTATGATAAGATGTAGATCTAGATTTAGTGCTAGCCTAGATCTAGTAGACCTACTAAATAATCATAAAAATTAGTGAATTATTGTAACATACTTTTGATTACTTAAAGATGTATAGATCTAGACTATTTTCATGCTTAAATTACAATGAAATCAATGAGGTCATTAATGTAAACAACACACCCACGTGACTGAGAAGAGATACGGAACTACCCCATTAATCTGATATATAATATAAGGGTGCCAAGACATGCGCGCTAGTTGACGCCTTGGATGGCTTGGGCATGTTCACAGAATGCCACAAGGTTGTCTCCCATACGACATTCTGTATGGTGATCTCAAAGAAAGCAGGAGAGCTTTTAAGGTTTACTGATGCGAAAATGCGACATGAAGCTCTTCAAAATCGACAAACAGATGGGAGAAAGCGGAACTAGATCGATCCACATGGAGAACAAGCATACAGGAAGAGCCTTGGATTGTAGATGGCGTACACATTGTACAATAGCCCAACTTGTGACTGCAGTTGTCTATTAAGGATTGGCCTCTTTAGTCACATGAGACGTTGCAAAGGGAAAAGTTCGTTTCTCGAGAGGTAAAATGCCACAGAGCATCCACTATAGTATAATTTTCATCTTCATATTGAGGCTATTAAATGTCATTTTTCTGATAGTCCAACTTTTTCATAGTAAAGCACATCTGAATTTTAAAGATGTTCTCTTTTTAAAAAAAACGTAACACTTAAGCAAGAAGTCCTTGGAAACTATAAGGTTATTCAAGTTCCTTTTCAGACACCAAGCGTTCCTTGGAAGTTAAAGAAAAAAACATGTCTTTGTTTTAATTTTATCAACTTTGTATAGCCTTTATCTCGGGGTAAACAAAACAATGCGCGGCATGATCAATTAGCTCGTAGTTGCGATGATTGCGACTTAGTTGATTACTAATACAGTGACCTGCTATACATGTGTTAGTATCCTGCGCGTGTGGCATGCTCTGATAAAGAAACCCCTCTAGGACACTGTTCGATATCTTAACCCATGTTATCTTAGCTTGTACTTGATCCCGTGAATATAAGCATTTTTAAAATTTGATTGTACTTCCATCTCGCTAATGATGTGTACATTTGTTGTAGTCTTCTGCCAGTCTAGTATCCTGTGTGAACATGTCCACGTATTGTAGTCAAAGGCCAACACAATTACCTGTGTGAATTTGGCGTGAGTGTCCTGTTTGTGCCATTGTTTGATAAAGAATCCCCTCCCTAAAGAAAAAAAAAACTCGCTACCTTACGGCGAAGTGATATCTTTAAGTGCACCTGACCCACGACCTTAAAAAATGGTGCGTCCTTATAAGAGTGCACCCAAGGTTGTAAAAAGTTGGTCTGTGTTTACTACTGCTGATTTGTTACCGTGGCGTAGTGTAGTTTAATTTTCTTTAGCTTTCCATTGTTACAATCATATTTGGAAGTATATAAATTGTCATTAGTTTTTCTGTACATACACAATTCTCTTTGTTTGCAACAATGAACATTTATACACCACAGTTAAGACCAATTCAATCACTAAATGAATTCATGGTTTACAAGTACTTGAACTCCACAGTGTGTTTTCGACTGCTGTATAACAATACCATTATTTCGATGCTATAGTATGCACACTTAATGTGTATATCAACTTGATCTTCAATACCTTGGCATGATTTTAAATGTACACGAGCTACTGAAGACTAACTGAACAAGACTTAATACTTTCATAACTCGCAGTAATAGTCTGGCCCAGACTTTTAACGTTTGTTAAATCCAAGCCAGCATAAACATTGGGCTTGTTTGCCTTGATCCAAGAGAAAGTCCAGTATTTGTTGTCATTTAGCGTGTGTTCCTTGTTGGCTAAATGTCCTTGGACACCACATGGTTAATGTTTGTATGCTCGAAGATTTATTTGGAGGCCAAGTGCCACCTTTACCAATAAGGCCTAACTTTTACATCATTGAACAGACAATGTATTGCTTCATATAGTTTACCTATAAGATATGCAATATTTGTTAATACCCTTGGTTATATTACGCAAATATCAATTATGTATTTATTGTTATGTTGTATCTGTTCCTTTGCTCATCCATCCAACAGTTTTTAGATATCATCATGATTTTGTAATATATGTTTATATCATTTACTTAATATCATAAAAATAAATACCTCTCTTTTGACGGTTGACTATGGTAAAAAAAAAAAAAAGATTAAACCACATTTTATCCTATAGCAGTTCTAATACAGTTAGTGAGAGCTTACACTTTAATTTAATTATCAATATCTAAGAATCTCTTATTGGCTAATGTGTGTGTTACGTTATTATGAATTGGAATAGTTCAAGGGATGCAACTCGACGCAACAATGTCTGCCTTGAGCACTGCCTCTTTATTTATAAGTTCTATGAGCACAGCCTCTCTATACGTTCTAGACTTGGGCGGAACTCCATTATCTATGCTAACATCTTTCTAAATCTAGTCCAGGGGTCGGCAACCTTTTGAGTAGGAAGAGCCAAAAATGACAATTTACAAAATTTCAAAGTTTTTAAAAAACCACAAAGTTTTTTCTTGCCAATTATAAATATTACTGACACAATTTCTTTTCTCGGAAAAACACGAAAAATCACCTTTTTGAAAAAAAATATTACTTTCTTGCAATTTAACGTCTTTATTAATTTTTAATAGTTAAAAGTTAGTCAATCATCTACTGAGTACCGGCACCTATTTTTTTTTGTACAAAAAAGCACTATATATATATATATAGGACTTATTAGTCTAGGTCTAGACTAGTTGACTCTTAATTTATTTTAGGTCTATTCTAGATCTAGAACTAGAGACAACATCTAGAGTGACTAGAGTAAAGCCCTAGAAAAGGATAGATAATCAAGTAGATCTAAAATCTAGAATAATCTAGATCTAGTCATTAGATTTAGATCTAGTAGTAATAACAAATAAAAATAAATCTAGACTTGTAACATTTGAGTCTAGTCATTAGAATACATTTTTTTAGAATTCATCAAATAGGAACTATTGATTTCCAACAAAGGACATAATTATGAATTAAAGGTTTTCTTACTTTTAATTATACTATTTACATCTAATGTATAAGAATCAAACTAGTATTGTTATTAAAGTAATTATAATTGAAGTTTTATTTATATTGGGTACAGTATGGCTGACTAACATAAACGCGTGTATGTTCCACATTGGGGCCCAAAATTCCACATTTTCAACCTGAGTGTTCCACATTCTGGGTCTTGGGGGTAGGCATGTCTGTATATATATATACAGGGCCACAGCGAGGGTTGTGGCCGCCTGCGTGCGAAATAAAAAATGCCGCCCCCCCCCTTTTTTTTTCTAGAAAAAAATATTCCATTTAGACTGAGCTGGACACATTTTTCCAAAAAGTGACCTTTGATTTAAATCCATTTTTTTTTTTGTGTAGACCATTTCATTTTTTTGCTTTCATATTCGCACCGTATCCCTTAAGTACAACTATGAACCATGCACTATGAACAATTTCGGATATACGTGCCTACAGAAATCTGACATCTTGGTGCTTTGTGATAAACACGAAAAACGAATCTCATTCTGCCCACTCGCTTATTCTCCTGTATTTGCGACGATTATAATTGATGGAACAGCGTAAATGATCATGATCTATATACAATTACTCGATAATTTTGACTGCTTAACAGCGATATATGGTCTGGACGTGGATATGTTCACTTGTTTGTTATTGTAAGTTTTAAAGTATAAAAAAAAACACAAAAAAACTCGAAATACAAAAGCCATTGACAGTGAAACTTTTTCAACGTTCTTTTAACTTTCATAATAATGATCACGATTGCTATTTGAAGAGATGTGCATTGTATCCACAATCATCTGACATACATGGATTCAGATTTGCCTACAAATTTATCTAGCAATTGAAGCCACTCAGCGCTGAATATTTGTCTTAAGTTAAATACAAAGTCAATAATCCATAGTACAAGTCACTTTAACATTGACATTTGAATTGACATATATATATACAGAGAGAGAGAGAGAGAGAGAGAGAATATATTGCATCATGCATCATTTGATATGTATAGTTTTTATTTCTATAACAACTAAAGCAGTTAAACATTTAATTACAAAACTAATTCAATGGTTTTAAAAGTTTGGATAAATTCGGCTCATAGCTTGTTTTTAGTTTCAAACACGACTTTAAATTTTCATTTGTTAGTTGGCTTCTTACTTAAATATTAATCAGATTCATGCAAGAGAACGCTTTCTCGCACTAATATGTCAATCCAAAGATAGCACTTCTAAATGCCAACTTCTTCACCTCACTGTAGCAATCTGGAAGAGTATTCCAAGCGCCGAATCAGCTCGCGGCATTCCTTTTAAAGCTGTCCACTATTGTTGCGTTACGTACATACATTTCTGGACTTCCAACACTTGTAACTTGATTTTTTTAACTCTGTAAATTACCCACTCCACAAAGCTTTACTTTTTTAAATCGATAAATTGCATTTCTAGAGTATCAATTCCAAATGGATCAACGTGGATTACGTTAATATTGGTGTTGAAAGGAGTTACTAGGAATGCTCGAATTTTTTATTTTTTATTTGGTTTTGAACTGCTCAACTCTGTCAAGAAATGCATCTTTGATTTTTAAAAAAATTGTGCTAAAGTAATTTGTGACAAAAGTTGCACGGATTTTGTCGCGAAACTGAATTAGACATTCAAAATGAAAAGTAACTTGCGGCTCTGAATATCTTCTGCAAAAAGAATTAATTTTCCTTCAAAACAAACAAATTCTTCTGCCAAAGCATAGGATGGGTTTCTCTTTTTTCCTTGCAGTTTTAAATTCAGCTCATTTAATTTTATTGTTGTATATACCATAAAGTAAAATACTTGCAACCATTTGTCATTCTCTAATTCAGGGTGGTTAATGCATTTTTTTCATTTAGAAAGGTATTTATTTCATTCAAGTAAAACGTTTCAACCTTTGGAAAGCCACCGCACATTGGTGGGAAGAAGGAGGTCGGAATACTGAGTCTAAATTTCGTGTAAGAATTCCTTAAACTGACGATGGTAGAGTGCTTTTGACTAGATGATATTAAAAACCTTGATTATCAAATTTATGACCTCAACTATTTCGGTCGGAATCCTTTTTAGGCACAAAGCACTTCCCAATTATTCAGGAAAACGTAAGAATTTCATGGTTTATTTTGCTCCGAAAAATCATTGTTGCCCCTTTATTTTTTTCTGTCATATTTCTGGCACCATCAGTTGCTATTTAAAAGATTTTACTTAAATCTGTCTTAATGTTTTCAGGGTACTTTTGCATACAACATCTCCTCTAGTTTGTCAAGAGACAAGTTCTTCTCTTGGACCTTGGGAAGACATATACATGACTTGTGCCATGTCTTTTATGTCTCAAGACTCATCTAAAGCAAGTGATAAGACAGAAGAAAGTGTAATATCTTCAACCTGCAAATATGTTACTTTTGAAGACATTTTAGCTATTCTATCTTGTACTGTTTTAGCGTATTGTGGCAAATCTTTGATTTTTTTTTCTCAAAATTTCTGGTTTGTTTTTCAAATTACGAAACAGTTCTACGAAGCAGGTGGTCGATTTAGATTTTCTTTTTGCCGTCTGCGTCTGTCCTCGGCTGCAGATTTTTTTTTAGTCTCAAATGTGTATCCCACGGCCTTCGTGAGTGACCTCCAGCTGTCTCGTTCTGAGGCCGCATGCAACCAGGTGCTCTCTTCTATGTCAGCTTAGGCAAGTTGGCGCTTAAGCTGGTCTTTGAAGCGTTTCCGTGGGGCGTCTCTGTTACGTCGACCCCCTTTTAGCTCACCAAAAAAGACTGCGTTTGGCATACGTTCGTCTCCCATACGTGATACGTGCCCTGCCCAGCGTAACTGTCGGACCATAAGAAGTCCCTCTATACTGCCTATACCGGCGTTCGCAAGGACATCGTTGTTTGTAGTGTGGTCTTGCCACCGTGTGTCCATGATGGAGACCAAGCGCTCAAGTAGTCTTAGTTGCTTTCTGTATAGTGTCCATGTCTCAGATCCATATAGAATGGTTGAGAGAACCACCGCCTGATTTTTGTAGGCAGCCGGAGCGATTTATTCCGCCAAACTCTCGCCTGAAGGCGTCCAAAAGCGCTACTGGCCCTGGCCAGACTATTGTCAACTTCCCTTGAAAGGGAGTCGTCATTTGACACTATACTACCTAGATATGTGGTCTACCACGTTAAGAGGCTGTCCGTTTACGGTGATCCTTGGGGCTGACTAGGTTTTATTGGGTGACTTCTGGAACATGACTTCTGTTTTCCCGAGGTTTATAGATAAACCGAAAGCGGCGGCAGCGTATGCAAATTCGTTGACCTCGTTCTGGAGATCATGTTCATTGTGAGCTAGCAGGGCGCAATCATCGGCATAGAGAAGCTCGTTATGACCATCTCCTTTGTTTTTGTATGGGATAATAGACGTCGAAGATTGAACACATTGCCGTCCGAACGAAACCTGATGTAGATGCCTTCGTGCAATCGCAGCCTCATTTGACCCAGCATTACGCCAAAGAAGATAGCGAATAGAGTAGGAGCAAGTACACAGCCCTGCTTCACGCCATTTTCTATTGGGAAGTGTTCAGACAGGTCACCATTGTGTCTGATCTGGCCTTTTTGTCCCACGTGAATCTGCTTGAGAATGGATAGGAACGTAGGTGGGCATCCCAGCCTGGCCAAAATCCTCCACAAACCATCGCGACTGACCGTGTCGAAAGCCTTGGTTAGGTTCACAAAGGTAGCGTTTAGGTTCTTCTCTTTGCATTTTTCTTGTAATTGTCGCAGAACAAATATCATGTCAGGTGTACCTCTACCGTCTCTCAAGCCACATTGGCTCTCAGATAACACCTCGTCCACTAAAAAATTGGTTAATTGGTCGAGCTATACTCGAGCAAAGATCATTCCTGCTACTGACAGTAGTGTAATGCCTCGATAGTTGGAGCAGTTAGACTTGTCACTCTTTTTGAATAGGGATATGATTACGGTGTCTTGAAGTTCAGGTGGGACCACGCACTTCTACCAGCGTAGAGCGAATAAGTCAGTTAGCCTCTCGGTTAGGGTGAGACCACCCATTTTAAATATTTCATAAGAAAAGCGTGCCATGTGAAAAATGGCCAGCTCCTCTTCCACCAAAGCGAAAGCCACCTTAACCTGCGATATTTGTGGACGGGAGTGTCTCTCCAAAATAGGGCTCTACAGTCACAGGAAAAAATGCTCTAGATAAACCATAGTCCCTCTACGACTGTAGGAGGCAACCAACTCCACTTTACAAATACTCCAATATACCGATCTCGACACACACGCAAAAAAAAAAGACGCCTCAATCGAGAAGGAACATGTTTATAACAATGTAACTCCCTATGTCTGTGCTTCCCGAACATTCTCTCATTCATTCTTCTCCACACACCGGTAACAGGTATTCTCAGTGTACTCCCAAAAAGTACTACCTCGTCTTGGGATATAACTTCCCTGTTAAGGAATGAGCACTTCGTAGTAATGAGTTTCTCATTGCCTGTATCTATTCTAAATTAGTTCGGCCGAGTTCATTTTCACTGTCTGGCACGATGTCCTCTAGCAACAGTTGTTTAGCCTTACCGTACTGACAGATCCTCACATATATTTTCAAGCATACGATCTAGTCGAGAATCACATGACAAGACACTCGCTACTGGGCGCACTGTATCGCTCGTTGCAATTAACCTCACTGGACCGGATTGCAATTTCAAGTGTCTAGTTTCAATACCCGAATAGGTACACTGCTGTCTTCTTTAGGCCAGTATTCTCCCAACAGGCTACAGCATGATACCTTTGAGTGCTCTATGTGGCTTGTGATAATAGATACAGGATCGTTTTTTTTCTATTGTTGCCCATAAAATGGCTTCAGACTGTGCGGGCATGCTGGTATCTTCCGTTTTCCTAAGGAATGGCCTCTTATGTTCTGTCATTTGATGAAGTGCTTTACAGTCGGTGAAGAAGTTCTACACGAAACGTCTGTAATACGTACAAAGTCCCAGAAAACTTTTAAAATCTTGTATATTCGATGGGGTAGGCCACTGCTTCACAGCTTCAACTTTCTCTGGGTCCGTGCTGATTCACTCATCCGACACAATGTGGCCTAGGTACTTTACGCTTCTTCTGAATAAGGTGCTTGTCCTGTGAGCCAAGATTCATAACTGTGACTTGTACCTTTTGATCTTTTCCTAGCATGACCAGTTTCTTTCCTACGGCTACTCCGTAGTAGTCCATGCCTTCGACTAGCGCTGTTTTAGTCGTTGTAAGGCCATATTCTAATTTTCCCCAAATAATCAAATAAGGTTTGGCAGGCAAAGTCGAAGCCACTATCATTATTTTTCTCCTGACTAGTCTATTCTCTTCATCCTCATCCCCGAGTGAAGGAATTTCAAGATCTCCACATTTCAAGGTGCCTCCGCCAATATTCAGGGAGAAATCAAATTTCAGCATAAATTCGAGCCCAATAATAAAGTCGTCAGTGATGTCGACTATCAGAAATTCATGTTCGAATGCCTGATTCACCAGCTCGAGTTTAATATCCGTCAGTCCTTTAATAGGCATCAGTTCCCCGCTAGCTGTTTTCAACTTGTAAACCCTTACATTGGTTGTCTTGTTGACACTATCAGGCCGAATGACTGATCGAGAGGCACCGATATCTAGGAGAAAACCAAATTTCTGAGACCCAATTTTCTCTCTTGACTTTGAGAATTTTACTTTGCCCTAGCACGGCGACTGGGGTGGTGGTTGCAGGGGCTATCATTTTCCTGGTCGCCGGTTTCGCCCCCCCCCCCCCCCCCGAAGTCGGCGAGAGCTAGTTTCCCTGATAATCGTGAGGACCTGGTCTTGCATCCGTTTCTGATCGATGCTGGGCTCCTGCTTGTCTAGGAGACCTTTCTGCGCAATTTCTTTGTAGATAGCTAAGTTCACCACAGTTCCAACAACGTGCACGGGCCCTCCGTCGACCTTCTGTCAAAAAAACTGGAGGCTTTATTTTCATAGAAACTTCTGGTACAAATGACAACGTTGTCTCCAGTAAATTGGTCAGTTTACCTCGGACATATTGTCTTTATTTCTTCAAGGCGCGTATGCGCTGCTTCATGGTCAACACCTCGGTTTTGATTCCCGAATCCATTTAGTCTATCTTTTCTTTGATGTTTTCCTGCCCAGAGTTCATCTGTTCATAGCACTCAAGAGCTCCACCACATACGGTTCTATTTCGAACAAATATTTGTCTGGATCCTCATCTTCTTCGTGCTGCTAAGGCATCCTTGTTTCCACTTAGCTTTAGCCCTCTCTCGCTGAGCTCTCGCTTCAGTTCAAGAGGTTTCATAGAATTCATCAAAACATCTCATTTCTGACACCAGTTGTTACCATTCTCTATAAACCCTTGACAGAACAATAGGGTTAACGCAAGAACCTGACAACTTGGGGTCCGAATTAACGGGACACTTTAAATAAGTGTAATAAATAATGTAAAGTAAACAATCAAATACTTTACAATTGGCAGTAGTCAATGTCTGAATATAACAGCTATACACAACTTGTACTTGAATCTCGTTCTCGTTCTAACTCTCCTGGTTCTCTACTGTGTCAAACTCGCGTGACCCAACCTTGTCGAAACAAAACACACAGGCCATAGTCAGATAACCATAACACCGTTGACCTACGCTAGGACTTGGGCATCACTCTTGAGTAAATATATTTTAAGTCTACAAGCTCATTAACATAGTCCTCATCCAGTTAACAAAAGGTAACTACAAACAACATTGTACTAGTTCATGCTCTCATGGACCCACCATAGTAAGTTACTCTCATCTACATATAACAACAAAAAAAAACACTAAAAATACTTGAACATAAAAAAAAAACAACAAAGATTATATTAACTGTGATTGTTTCAATTAGTTTGGATCAGTCATGTAATTAAATTTGTAATAGATTTAGACAAACAATAATAAATCTGTGCGATTATAAATATTTTTACCAATTGTTTTGATTAGCACAATTTCATACTTTTAACTTTCTCAATGTGCTATGATCCTATCACTTGTCTGGACCAGTTGGGAAAAAAAAAATGGGGGGGGGGGAGGGGTGAATGTTACTGTAAACAATTTAAATAAAAAAAGGAGGTAGAACTTGAGTTTGAACTCAAGGACTCAAGCCTCTTCAAGAGGACTAACTCTACTTATGACTTATACCACCACAACTGTCAAGTACACTTTGAACCTTAATTATCGAGAGTGGCAGTTTCAGTGGGAGGCTAAGACCCACAACAAGCTAAGATGGTTGTGACGTATGTCAGGTAGCGGTCCAGATGTAAAGGTCTGACAAGGGTGGAAGCAGGACCATGTCCAGACTTAGGATTGGCCACACCTACAAAACACACTCCTTTGTGATAAAGAGAGAAGAGCCCCCACTGTGTGAGTACTGCGACTCTTATCTCACTGTGGAACATATCCTCCTTGATTGCCCCAGATACCAGGATATTAGAGGGAATTATTTTGAAGCAGACAACTGTTTGGTTATATCAACCCTGGGAAAATACTGGGCTTTGGAGTTGACTATGAAAAATTGATTTGAGATAGGGCAAAGTAATTGTAAATAAATATTTACAACAGATTTTTATTAAACTATATAAATTTTTACTATATTTACTATTAGAGCTATGAATTATAGACCTTATTTTTAATAACTTAGCTTTATAACATTTAGATCTTTGGCTGTGAGGGAAGTAAACCTTGAGGGTTTATGGGCACCACATGGCTTAAATTGTGCCAATGTGCCAAAAACCCAAAATATGAAATATCAAATTGAACTTAATTATACAATTTGCTTTTCACCTAATTGTACACTTGTAAGTTTGCATTGCAATGATAATTGAAATTTATAGAAATAGAATTATTTTTATTTTGTCCCCCATACTGTGTGTTCAATTTTGTCCAGAGGACTGAAAAAAAAACAACAACAACAAAAAACACTAAAAGATGCCTTCATCTAATCAAGAGACAGGTACTTCAGTTGACAAAACATTGATTGCAAAGGGGAATGTGTCATGACATTTAAAACCAGCACAAGTCTATGTAATTTTACTTACTAAAAAAAATTGCAATCGCCAACTTAACAATAATGTTAAGCTCTAATTATTTTACATGTAGAATTATTGCACTTCTAGCAAATGATTTTTAGTGTTGTAGCCTGTAAGATGTAAGATCTGATATTATCCTATGTTTCATATTGTACTAAACAGTTGTACATTGTTTTCCTCCAGTAATACACACTTGTTTAATTTTGTATTTTAGATCACTTAGTTGCTCATGGAAGAATGAATGAGAAAGAAGCCAGGAAAAAGTTTCACCAGATTGTGTCTGCTGTGGCCTACTGCCATAATCGAGGTGTTGTACATAGAGATTTGAAAGCAGAGAACTTGTTGCTGGATGCCAACCTTAACATCAAAATAGCTGGTGAGAAAATCAACTTGTTCTATATAAACAGACAATCATCTCTTTATTTAAAAATTTTTTCTAACAGTTTCATACAAATTTAATTGACATTTGTTTAGCTTAGTCAAACTCCTGACTTACTAAATATAAAGTTTCCCTTTGTTATTTAAATCCTGTTTTGTCATCCGATAACTCAAATGTTATCTGATCAGCAAAACAACTTACCACTTTAATGCTTTCTACCATGTTAGGTTACTATTAAAAATCCATCTTAACTAAGTCTACAGAAATTCAGACCATTGATCCTTATTCCTACAATAAAACCTTCTATTCAATTGACCTCCTGATAATTTTCTCTAATCTCTCTATCAAGATTGAGACTTGTTACACACATTTCTACTGCCAAACACACAACCCAATGGACCAACATTCAAATTTCTAACCTTCATTCATTTAGCCAATACATTGGTATCTCCAGTGTTAGAACATCCCATTTAGATGTACATGTGATTTTAAGGTGTCATTTAATGGTGCAGTATACTAAATATAACAATTGTACATATACATGCTAAATGCAAACACTGTAAATAAAAGATAGTAGAATGTTTTCTAAAAGAAGTTACCAGAATTAGAATAATGCATTGTAATTTGAGAGCAAAGAGATAACTTTTCTAAAATAGATATTTCTCTAGAAATGATATTGCTGCTTGAAGTCTTTATTTAAAAATTAGCTTAGCACTTTACATCAGGGGTGGGCAACCTTTTTCTATCGAGGGCCACATAAAAAAAAAAAAGGAATGGGGCTTCATATATATATTTAATATGTATTTACAACTTAGAAAAAATGCACTAGCTAACTATCTTTTAATTTAAATGTATTCTGTAATAAACATTTACATTTTTTTTTACACTACCAATTTTGATATTGTCATTTTACATCACAACATTTGAGTTGTACTTAATGGGAAGTATTTAGTTGTTTACACTTCTGCATAATGTTCCGGATCTGTAGAACTAGCTTACTAGTTCTTTTCCTCGTGACTGCTGTCAAATTACATCCAATCAGCATCGACCTGTACTTAAACTTGTTTATTTTCAAAAAAAAAAATCTTGTTCACAGATGTATGTGGACCCAAATAGTGTGAAAGTTTAGCATGAACATTTTTTAAAGTGTGGAAATACAGCTTCTGGCACCCATAAAATTTCTGCAGAAGAACTGACTGGAACTTCTCTTTCAGGTCACAATTTACTTGAAAGTTTTCCTCTGGAGTTAAATCAGCTTCAGCACTAAATCATGAACTAAAGCTATTGAAAATGGTTCTAATTTCTTGACGTCTTAAAATTTGCTTTCAAATTCCACAATCAAGAAATCCAATTTAGTCTTGTATTTTTCAACCATTTCAATAGAAATAAATTCACCTTTCATCAAAGGTTTTAAATTGTTTGCCTGTAGAAATGGGAAAGCTTTGTTTGAAAAGATGCACATACATTTCATGTGCAAGCAACCCAATTTTTACAATGAAAAAAATGAAGTCTGTCTTATTAGTAATAAGTAAAGAAAAAAAAAGTTCCCCTTCCAAACCTTGTGATCTATGGAGCAGATGATGTTAACGTCATCTGTTTCTTTGGCTAACAGTTAATGAGTAGAGTGTCATGTGGCTAGCACAACGACCAACCGCTTTTACTTTCCCCAACTAAAGTCAGGTACCCATTAGAGCTGGGTGGACTCGGGGCGCCCTAAAAATCCCAAAATTCAAAAGCAGTCTTCACGGAGATTCAAACCCAGGACCCTAGGTTCGAAAGCCAAGTGCTTAACCACTCAGTCACTGCACCCCCATTAGTAAAAAGTCACAGTCAATGTTCTTCAAGGAACATAACAATTTCTTTCTTGAGATCTCTTATTCTTCTCAATACCTTGCCCATGCTAACCAAACGTATACTGCTGTGTAACCAAAAAACGGAATGTTTAGTTTTCAAATCTTCATATACTTTTTGGAACTGCTTGTAGTTAAGTCCCCTAGCTCTGATAAGTTTGATCACTGAGAGTTTGGGAAATCAGAAACTCACCACAGCCACCAAAATGGAGGTCTACAAGGCATGAGTTCTTAGCACGCTACTGTATGGCAGTGAGTCATGGACTACCTACACAAAGCAAGAGAGAAAACTAAACTCATTCCACTTGCGCTGCCTTCGAAGGATCTTAAAAATAATTTGGAAAGAAAGAGTGTGTAATACTGAGATCCTTGCTAGAACGGGCCTTCCCAGCATCTTTACAGTCCTCAGGCAACGCCACCTGCGCAGGCTCGGACATGTTCGCCGGATGGAGGACAATCGCATCCTGAAAATCATTCTGTACGGGCAACTTACGTCTGGCTCAAAAAAATCTGGTCGCCCCCACCTCTGTTACCTTGATGTGATAAAAAGGGATTTAAAATCAGTGAACATTGATACTGACCATTGGGAAGACATAGCCTTAGACGCACTAGTTGTAGAGAAACGTTGACCAATAAAGTTATAGACAGTGAGAAAACATGGGCTTCAGCTCCTGAAGAAAAGCATGCCACACGAAAAATGGCCAGCTCCTCTTCACCAAAGCGAAAGCCACCATGACCTACCATATATGCGGACGGGAGTGTCTCTCTGAAATAGGGCTCCACAGCCATATGAAAAAGTGTTCGAGATGAACCATAGTCGTTCTACGACTAAAGGAGGCCAGTGATGAATAAGTTTGATATTCAATGCATCCTTGCACAAACTTGCTCTTGTAGAGTTTATGGTTGGGATAATGTTCTTTAATTTATTAAAAAAACTGTTTTTCTAAGTCAAAGCATTGGCTCCAGCAGTTGTTACATGCGCCATCTTGTTCCAAACCAACCTTAAACATTCAGCATAGTTCTTCATAGCGTTCAATAAATACTGGTCTGAGTTTGTGTCTTAGACTGAATATTTCAAAATATTGCCAATATTTATTTTTACAAATAATCTTCATTTACTTTAATCTTTGTAGAATGACATGTAGAGACAATGTTTCTTTAGCCTCTTTATCATAAGTGATAAGAATCAGACGTTTCATTAATTTATATAGATATTTGAAATTATTTAATTTATTTCCATTTTTTATGTTACATCTGATTTCTGTAGGTGTCTTTGGGCTGCATAAAACACTCTGGCAGGCCTCATGTGATCCATGACTCGTAATTTGATACCATGACACTAAATAATCCTAATAACTAGAAATAAAAATTAAAGATCCTTAGAAAATACAAAATCTTTTTTCTTGCATGAATGTGAGTTAAGACATGTTTGAAACATTTGTTTTCCTAAGTTGGATGTTCTACTCTAGTTTGTTTGTTTTGTAGATTTTGGTTTCAGTAATTTCTTCAGCCCAAAAACATTATTGAAAACATGGTGTGGAAGTCCACCTTATGCTGCTCCTGAGTTGTTTGAAGGTGTAGAGTATGATGCTCCTAAAGTAGATGTTTGGGTAAATAAATTTTTGCTTCTCTCGCTACACAGTTAGAGTATACATTTATTTCTATTCTATATTAAACACTCACTAAATATGTTGTTTTTCTCAACAGAGTCTGGGTGTAGTATTGTATGTGCTTGTTTGTGGAGCCTTACCATTTGATGGAAGTACATTACAGAGTCTACGTAACAGAGTTTTAGCTGGGAAATATAGGATACCTTTTTATATGACCAGAGGTAATCATTAGTCCTCACTTGGCATAAGGTTTTGTTGTATACCCTCATGTAACAGAAAAATATGACTGTGGAAAGGGGTTTTGTTAAAGAACAATCAACACTGAAGGCATGGAAGTCATCCATAAAAGTTGAAAAAAGACTAAACATGGCTCAGCGATGATGGTTGATAAGGATCCTAGGAATAACATGGAGATCATGTCACCAATAGAGAAGTCCTTACACACATTGGCACTTGATGCCTAAGTGAAATGGTAGTTAAACGTCACACGAAATTCAGGGGGACACATCCTTAGACAAAACTAAAGACGTTTACCCGAGTCAGCCATGACATGGAAGCCAAAAAGAGGAAAGCAAAAACAAGGCCGTCCACTTATAACATGGCCTAAAATCTTTTGGCACCATCTGGGAAGAGGCTATGGAAGTTGCCTTAAGCGCTGAACCTAAGTAATTGGGATATAGGGAAAAAAGATGTAAATTAGTTTCAAAGCAAACATTGCTTGGTCCTTGCTACACTAAAACAGCTTTTAACTACCCCTTGTATTTAAATAATCTTTCTTCCCAATACTGTAATTGTGTTTGCTTCATTAGAAGATTTAATGATAAATGCTTAATAATCTTTTTGTTAAGGTGGAAAGTATCTATAAATGTTTTTTTTACAAATTTTAAATCAACTCACTCTGTCTGGTAAAAAGTTTGTACACCCAATCTCTGATCAATCTGAAATTTTGAACAATTATTTCCTTTACCTGATAAAAGAAGAATCAATAAAAAAAAATTAACCAATTAGTTAATAAATATTGGTAATTAATTATTTTGTTTGGTATCTTGAACAAGGGAAAGGAATTGTACTTGACTAAAGTGGTATTATTTGAATTAGTGCCCTTTGTAGGTCACCGCTCTAATTTGAAACAAAACAATATATAGCTATACAATCTTCTCTAGTCATAAGTACCTCACTAGAAGAGTGGTTAGCACATTAGGCCAAGGAGATGTGAGTTCAAATTCAGGTCATTCCCCCCCCCCCTCCTTTTTTAAAAAAAAATGCTTTTAAAAACTAATTATGGTAAAATCCACCCAGATATCCCTTTCTTTCCCCCAATTTTACCAACTGGTCCAGATAAGTGATAGGATTGTGTATTGAGAACGCTAAAAGCATGAAATAGCGCTAAACAATAACAATTGATAAAAGTATTATTAATCACACAGATTTAAAAATCAAAATTTAATTCCAAACTAATGGATACAATTATGCTTTGTATCAGCTTTGTTTTTTTTAAAGAAGTGTTTCTTTATGTTTTTCTTATTTTTTTTTATCAGATTGTGAAAATTTAATTAGTAACATGCTGGTAGTAGACAGTGAGAAAAGGTACACCATAGCCCAGATAATTCAACATTCTTGGATGAGGGCAGGCTATGATGAATGTGATGAGTTGCTAGATAATGGAGCTTGTGATGAGGAACACAATACCCCGATAGACTCTGAGCTGGGACAACAGATCTTAAATCACATGGCCAGTTTAGGTCAAGATATTCAGACTACAATCAAGGTTATTAAATTGTAGTTGTTTCTTGTACATTGCATAAGATTACTTTCTGTGCAAATAGCTAGAGAAGGTAGTAAATAGAATCTTTCATGTGGTTACTAATAGTTGATCCTTATTCTTGTGTTCTTAGAACAATTTTTTGTTGGCCATTATGTCAGTGACTAATGTTGCCAATATGTAGAATGTTCCTATAAAGAAAACATGTATAATTTTACTGTCTGTATTAGTTATTTAAATTAACAGCAGAATTGACTGTATCAACAGTAATTTTTATATTTAGATTCCAACCGTAATATAGCTGTTTTTATAAATAAGAATAGTGTGAATAACTTGAATAAGTTAAGTAAGACTAACTGTTGAGGGAATGTCCATGACATACTAACACAGTATATTAACTGATATGAAGGATGATAATGAGATGTAATACTTCTTTACAGTCTGTGGAATCCAATAGTTTTGACCACCATAGTGCAATCTATCATCTTCTGGCTGACAAGTTTAGAAAACATCCTAGATCAATGGCGTGTAAACCTCAGTCTACCATCCAATCCTCCCCCCTTCCTATACTCACTAGATCAGAGAGACGGTCCAGTATTACAACAGGAATTGGTGAGTTTGACATTAAGAATAGAATTTTCAGAACTGCAATTGAATTTTTACAAAACTTGTATCAAGTTGGAGGTGATTTGGCTGAGTAGTAAAGCATTTGGCATCTGAACCAGTGGTGCCAGGTTCAAATCTTGGTGAAGACTGGGATTTTTAATTTTGGGATCTTTGGGCGCCTCTGAGTCCACCCAGCTCTAAAAGGTACCTGACAATAGTCTGGAAAAAGTAAAGGCGGTTGGTCGTTGTGCTGGCTTCATGACACCTTCGTTAATCATGGGGCACAGAAACAGATGACCTTTACATCATCTGCCCTATAAATCTGTCTGAAAAGGGAACTCACTCTCTCTGTCTGTCTGTCTCGAACAATTTTAGCACACTTTATTTCTCCCATACCCAAACTTTACACTATTATTTATTGTACCTAACAAAACATAAATCAATTAATTAAACAATTAGTTAATTATAGTTAGAGTATAGGATATAGAATACACCAATGTAGAATTTTTTAACTTTGATATACTATACTGTTGCGATTCTGTAAACACTGCTTAACAACACAACTCTAAAAAACATTGTGGTAGTTTAATAACTAAATACATCAACAGCCAAGACAACACAATTGGCAACACTAACTACAAATGCTTTCTTGTACTTAACAGAACTGCCTACTAAACACTACTAGTCTCTTTGTCTACTCCTGGACTAGTACAGCTACATTCTTAAGGACTCACATTGTAACGCATTGTCTTTACTGCCTAGCTGTCCTGGACTGAATTCCCCTTTCTTACACACTGTCTCTAATCCACAAAGGCTTTTGATTACATGATCATAACACTAGTCATATTTGCGTGTACTAGCAGTACTGTCCCTTGTCCATTGACAGTCGTTGACCTATGAGTTTTACCTGAGTCACGTGTGTCAGAAGATCGAACACACATTAACCTTATCAGTGCACCACTAGAATTACAAGAATACATTGATATAGAATGTTTAAAATTGATATAGCATTAACAAAATGTAGAATTTTTTATCTTTGATGTAGTATGTCTGAATTGTATGTTGATAGCACATGTATGTATAATGTGTTTTATTTACTTTCCAGTTGAAAGGGTTGAAGCTGAGAATACAGAGCAATCATTAACTATTCAGGCTACATCATCATCATCATCACCCGTATCATCAGCCTCACCAATTTCAGCACTATCAGCTCACCTAAGTGCTTTAGCGGCTTTCCGCAGTCAGTATACTCAGGTGGGTTCATCTTAACCTTTTTGTTTTATTGAGATTATTAATTCCTTTGATTAGGACAGATTACATTTTTAAAAATTTAGTCAGTCAACAAAACCTTAAGTCCTGACCATTTGGGAGGGGTGAAGTGGTTCAAATTATTTTACAAGATAAAATTAAAAAGTTGTATTCCATTGTAGTTATCATCGATGTTTGAATATTAAATGTCATTATTATTAATATTTAAAAAGTTAAAATATTGTAAGTTAAAGACTTCATAGAAATTAATAGAAATTAAGGACCACTTAAAATGTCAAACGTTTTAGCAAAATTTTTTGCAACAATATTGATTCAAAACTTTTTGAATTTCAAATCTTTTCCGCTTATGTGGTTCTTCTCAAATCAACAGAATGGTCAAAATTCTCTGTAGTGTTTAACATCGTTAAGTTGTGACAAAGACTAAAAAGTTTGCTTCAAGGCTTCTTATTTAACACGAAGATTATTTTAAATTGTCTCAAGACATGTGCACTATATGTACCTTGAACATGATTATATTGGCCAATGCTGACTCCTTCTTTATTACACTTATTTTAGCAACTTTTTTTCATTAGGATGAATATATTGCGCTCTGATTCCAAGAAAAAATACTTAATTAGCGTAACTTTCCAAATACTTTAACGTTGACATGTACTCTTCTTACTATGGGAAGAAAAATGCATTGAAGACGACAGAGAAAGAATTGATGAAGCTCAGAAGGCAGAAAAAAGCTTGGCGGAGCTAACGGCCCTTCTCCTGACTACTTTGCTGCTAGAGAGGGAACCTGATGCCTCTCTAATACTATCTCCAAAAAGAACTTTTTTTGGTTATCAAAAACTCTTTAAAATTATTAAATTTCTATCTGGGAGACAAATGTAAAAGTTTGAGAAACACTTTTTCATTTGTCTCTGATGAAGTTGGATGTCTCACATTTCAGATACACCCAGTCCCACTCTTTCGTAAATTAATTTAATTTTAAGTGACTTGCAATCTTCTTACTTTTAGAAATAGAATAATCTAGACTTAAGGAGAATGAGTTTCTGAAGCTTAGAAATGCTTTAAGCGCTCCTCCAGACCTATTGCTGGCTAAGGGTGGCAAACATACATTTTCTGTCGAAGTTTGAACAACATTTCATAATGTTTAATCGTTTCCATCTAAAAGCCTAACAAAGGAAACGTTTTCAAGTTATGTTCAGTCTGTTAAAAAACTGGCATGGGACTTTATAATAGAATTAACACTTATTTTACATTTGTGCAACAATCAATGAAAGAAGAAAATCAGCTCACTGTATTGGTTCAACAAAAAGAACGAACTAACAATAGTGTTTATTGGGAAAAGTTTGGAGAAAGTTGATGGGGGGGGGGGTGACACTGACCCTAGTGACGCAGCTGCTTTCAATCTACAACTATTCTTTCTTCATGTATACATGTATGCATTAAAAAAAAAAAATTGAAATATTATTTTATTATTATTATTATTATTATAGCTTTTATATAGCGCTACTTTCATGCTTATAGCATGCTCAGAGCGCTTTGGTCCAAACTCATTTGTGGACCAGTGTGTGTGGGGGGGGGGTATCTAGGAGTTGCCTTTAGGCGCTCAGTAAACACAACTCTGCCCGAGTCGGGTGTCAAACCTCGAGCCCCCTTCTAGGTAGCCAAGACAAGCCAAGTTCAAGCGCACTTAGCCACTCGATCACATTTTCCACTAATTTGGTAATTTAAAAATGAAAGTCAATAGCTTTATTAAAATGTTTAAACTGTTTTGATTTCTGATTGCTTTTAATTCCATTCTTAGTTTGAAGACAGTAGCAATCAATCAGATTCAGATGAGGAGCCCTCTCCAGAGGCTCTTGCAAGGTACCTTGCCATGCGCAGACATACAGTAGGAGTTGGAGACCCCAGACATGAGGTCACTGATGATCTTCGGGTCAAGTTGCCCCCTTATTATCCTCTGATGCCTCAAGCAGTAGCCTCCCCTTATCTTCCTCCTGTAGATATTGATGTTTCTGAGGTAATTATGGTGTCTTTTCTTAAGGTATTTCTTTGATATTAATAAAATCTTATTCTAAACCTGCTTTTGAAATATATGGAATGAAGATTCATTATACAGAAGCCTCGTTTAGAAGCAACTATTGATTCTCCCCTTTCCACACAACTAATGTGTATAAAGAAATGACGGAAACTGAAACAGTTAGGGATCAGCAGCATTGTAGGTTCTGTCAAGTTGTAGCACTGTGCTGCAAGTTGCCTTAAAGTCACCAGCTCCTGACCAGGTCGACTTCCAAAGCCTTTCTCTTATTTGAGTAAGGCCACAAGGCAGCAAAGATTTGAATCAGCCAAGCCTTATGAGCCTCCTCTGCCTGTAGATTATTGGCTATGTGCCAGTTGCTTGCCTTTGCCCCCTTCTACTATCAATAATAATAGTTCCTCTGGAACTAATAGCTTGGCCACATAAAGGCCAGTAGTTGGACTGGCTGTTGAAGGCTATTAAAGCATTTTTTTTCCTAAAAATAATATTCTGCTGGCCATTATTAAGACCATGGACACATTTGCTATAGCAGTATTGAATGAAAACTTATATTTAACTTGAAAAAAAAAAGGAAATGATTTTTCCATGTGTGTTTCAGCAGTCCCAGTGTCTTCCTGTCATGTCCACTTGGACACATAACCCTTTACTAATGACCACAAATTATCTACATCCTTCTGAAAACTCCAATCTACTTAGACCACCTGTAGTCTTTGGACCAGGTAAACTTTTCTTTTGATTGATACATACATTTTTATAAATAGTTACTAGTTCTTATAAAGTTGATTTTGTTAATAATATCAAATTATTTCTTGAGAAAACTTAATTAAAATATTTTCGCAGCAGAAATATATTGAGATTTGTTTTGCTACATGAATGTAAATCTGAAACTCAGAACTTCTCACATTTAATTCTGTATCTAAGCATATTATTATGAGTTTAGTAATTAAAACAAGTTACTTGAAACTTTGATTTATACTATACCATACCTATTTTTAAAAATTAATTTAAAGGAAATTAATTGTGCTGCATATTTTATGTTTAATTCTAATTTTTTTTCTTCTAATTAAATATGTAGCTTCCTCTTTTCTCGGCCGTCGGGCATCTGATGGCGGGGCCAACATACACCTCTTCTCTCACTTTCAACGTCAATTTTATGCCAACAGTCAGCCAGGTAGTCATGAGGGACTTCCACAGGTAAGTAGTGACACTTGATTTGTAAAGAGTCAAATCATAACATATCATTCCTGCATACTCATGCCTGATGCTAATGAACCTTGTTACACTAAACATTAGTATCTTTATAACTATTTTAGCACTCGACACTGGGTTAAATGTAGGATTAAATATAGATGTTTGTTTAACGACTTATATGAATCTTGTCAATCTTTACAATAGAGTTAAATTAAAATTAAAGACTTAATGCATCTTTCTTCACCTATTCCTTAGTCTGTTGGACTGTTTGGGCTAAACACAAGATCTGACAACTGTCTTTCTCCATTCCTATGTCTTTTGCCTTGTATAAAATCCCCAAGGCAGTGGAATGGACAAATCAATACTTGAAAGATCTTGATCTCCCAATCTCAAGATGGGAGCTGGTCTAGAACCAAGTTCTATACTCAATTATATCAGTATTATCTACAGTGACAATTGAAACTCCATACAAGAGAGTTTTCTGGTTCAATCATAAATCATCCTTAGGGATATCTAACCCCACTTGGCTATCAATCACAAGTTGAGTGCTGCTGAGAAGAGAGAACACTCCTTGAAGCATTATCCCCTCACGGAAGAAGTTGAGTTACTGATTTATAAACCCAATATGCTGTTGTGTGGTTGGTTACCTAGTGGTAAAGAGGAGAGGCTCTAAGACACAACAAGTGAACCTTTGTTCTTCGTTCAGAATGAGGATGAAGACTGAACAAGTCTAGTGTTGTTTATCTATTGTACTACTTATATTGATTACATAAACTAGTATTTGTTTATCAATCATACTACGGATACTAGTGTTTATGTTTACATGTTTTGTTATTGTCTAAGTATCTTTCATCAGTTCATGTGTTGTTCTAGCTTTTAGTAAAGCCTTGTTTTAGGTTTCTCTCAGTCTTAGTTATTCTTATTACACATATGCTGGGAAGTCTTTTCTATGCGCATCACCAAATCAGCTAGTTCTTCTTTGGTTCCTGCTAGACCAGTGATTCCCAACTTGATTCGACCTGCAGGCCATTTCAATTTTCGACACTCGTGTCAAAGGTCACATGACTGAAAATGTACAAAAACTAAATGATTTTCCATACTTTTGTCGATGTTTTTGCGGGCCGGGAGAAAACTTGGCATCTGGCCCGCGGGCTGTATTTTGGGCATCACTGTGTGAGACCATCTAAGTCGGTCGCGAAGCACAAGTAATATTTCTTCCTCCAATGCTTACAGTACCTTCGTAACCCTTGAGGGCATCTTCCTTTATCCATTCAAGGAAGACATTAAAAAAAGTTGGTGAAAGTAGGCAGCCTTGTCTTACTCCAAATGTGGTTTTAAACCAGTCCCCATTGTTATTGTTCTAATGCACTGCACTATTGGCCTGCTTGTATAGGCTCTGTATTTCTTTTACTATGTTTTGATTTATATTGTACTTTTTCTTTGTCGCCTAGAGTGCCGCATGCTATACTCCTTCGAAAGCTTTCTTTAAATCAATAAGGGCATGAAAAGGATTCTGTTGGGGTTGAATGTATTTCTCGCGGAATATCCTTAGGTTGTGCTGTGACCTTGTCTAAAACCCGTTTGTTCTTCTGATAAATTTTTTTTCTGCTAACGGTTTTAGCAGATTTAATATTATTTTAACAGGACTTTGCTGGGATGGCTGATAAGGTGCAGTAGTTTTGATAGAGTTGTAAATTGCCTTTCATTGTAAATTGCCTTTCTTTGGAAAGGTGATGACGAGAGATTAGGTCAGGGCTTTGGGCCATTTTCCTGACTTCCAGATCTTATTGAAAATCTTAAAAAGTGCATCTATCATGGTTTCTTCTCCAGCCTGTAGAAGCTCATCTGGAATGTTGTCAACTCTGGTTGATTTGACCATTTTCAGGGATTTCACTGCTGATGCTACTTTTTAGCGAAAAAAAAGATATTTGTCAATGTTGGATACTGCCAGGACATTTAGTAGCTCTAAATCTCCTGAGATTTCAAAGTTATTCCATCCTTTTATCACATCCTTTTCCTCTGTTAAACATCTATTTTTGTCTTGTGTTGTGTTAGTTCTTCCTTGCTGTGAGGTAATGAGATACTTGACCAGTTGGTGTGCTTTTTTATTGTAGTTTCTGTTCAGTCTCTGCTCAATTTCTTGACACTTTTCTCTATCCAGTTCTTCACTTCTTTCATTTCCTACTTAATCCGTATGCTGACACTTTTGTGTTCGTGGGCATATTTTGGGTTGGACATATTTTTTCCTTTAAGCTCCTGTCCCTAGTCACAAGCTTGAGTATATCCTCTGTTACTATGGGTTTTATCTGCAGGTGTAGCTTCCCCAATATCTTCAGGGCTGTATCTTTGTCTGCGCCTTTCTACATGCTACTATTATTGTTTCCAGTATTTAATATGTGTTGTTTTATCTGTTAATGTAATGCCAATGTTTCTACAGTCGCTGTCACCTACAGGAATACCTCTGCCTACTCCTTCCCTACACAACAGTGTTACCGTAGAGGAATCAGAGGAACCAGATTCAGACTCTATACTTGAGTAAGTACAACTCTCTTTTTTAATTTTTACTTCAGACAAATTAAAAGAAAAATAAACATCAAGATACCAACCACAACCTACAAAAAATCAGAACTACAGAAACCAAAACAAAGTCTACAATGGAAAAACAAAATCTGATCACACAAGGATTTTATGGCCTCGTTCTATTGTGAAAACAACTATGGATTATCTTATGAAAACGTGCATAAGTTGTGGTTGGAATGATGTCGCCCACATACCAGTTCCCTTCTCTCAACGCAGCTGATGTATCCAATGGAGCAGCAAGAATCAATAGAGTTTGGGATCAGCAACATCGTAGGCTCTGCCAGGGTGTAGCACTGAGTGCTGCAAACTGCCTAAGGGTCGCTGGCTCCAGATTTTTCCTCAGGGTTAGCTCCCGAAGCCTTTTTCATGATTGGGTAGCAGAGGTTTGAGTTCTGAGATTTCCTTCTCCTTGGTGGGTAGCCAGCAATGGCAAGCCTATCCTGCCCAAAGTTGCCTTCGCCCCTTCTCCAGTTAGTGAAAACAGTTCTGCCGGATTCAATATCTGAGCCACACATGAAGGCCAGTAGCTGGACTGGTTGTCAGAGGCTATTTGAGACACATGCCATAAGGAAGCATCTTATAGGTAGTAGAGTGCTTATATTCTTTCCCACTTCTGGCAATGACAACCTTGCGAAACCACACAATAATTACTATAGTTACAAAAACAAAGGGTGTAGAAGTTTATCCAGGTTTGGTTGCAAGTCGGCATGTCCAAGATGTAAGAGATACTGGTAAAACATTTGTTGTAGTCAATGAATCACTTGTTATGGTCATAGTGCAGCATGGTGTGAATGACAAATGGTGTGAATTAGGGTATTTATTGGAAGGGATGTTAAAAAATATGGAACAAGAGTTTCAAATATTATGATTACATTATTTATAAGAATATTAAATAAAATAGAACCTTAGAGTGTCTGCTTACTTTTAAATAGTCTTCTGTCTTAACAAGTGGCGATCAACATAAAAGGTAAGATTTTCGTTAGATAAGTATTTAACTCCTGTCTACTGACAGTCAACGTATAACCACCAAATTTCTAGATCTGTTAGTATTAACTGAATGAGAGTCATCTGGCCATCTAAATCTATGTGCTAAGCTCATTGGTAAACATAAACCTATATTTGAAATTTAACTAAAATTGGTGAACGGGCTATTTTATTGCTGAGTTAACCAATTGGCTTAACATTAAAATCTAGATTTATATCATTAGGTGCCCATTTGTTATGAAGGCCAGTTGTCCACTTGTAATAATAAGATTTGTCTACATTCACTAATGTGAAAGTGTCGGGGTCTACCATTTGATGACAATGTAACTTTGACTGATTTTTCATACCCAACTACACAGTAATAACAGAAACATTGACAAACCTATTGAAGAGTTATCAACTTAACAAGATACCATATTCAATAGAACTGAAAGAAATTGTATATAGTTCCTCCATTATGCTTTGATGATGATCACATTCATCATCCTGGGGGCTGAGGGTTTCGCTCTGCAGTTTTGTACCTCCTCATGGTGCTGGTGAGACCTTTGTTAGCCCAGAATGTTCCACTGCACACTGGCAGATTAGTCAGCTGTCTTGATTTTTTCTTTATAAAATTTTTCTTCTGCTAGCGATGTTCACTTGTACTCTGCAATTTTTATGCCAGTTTTCACCAACGCCATGATGCTCTATCTTGTGCTTCCTTCTCCCATGTGGCAAGTTCAATGTTATAAGCTTTCAGAAATACTTTTAAGGGGTACCTGAAACATTTTGTTTGTCCACCTTGTGATCGCTTTCTTTTTTTTAATTATCCATAAAGCATGCTTTTAGGGATGTGTGAGTCTTCCATCCTGCAAACTTGGCTTGCCCATTGCAACTGAAACTGCATCAGGATTGTGTGAATGCTTTGCTGGCCCACTCTTTGGAGGACTTCAGTGTTAGGTTTTTGTCTTGCTATTTAACATTCAGTATTTTTTCTGAGGCAGATCTTTTCATGTCTTAAGTATACTGTCCACATTTCTCAGGCATAGAGTAATATGGGAAGAACAAAAGCCAGATAGACCCCTCCCTTCCTGAACACAAGCTTTCATGCCATAAGTCTCACCATGGTTATGAATTTTTGTGGACATGATCTTTCAGGGTCCTTCTCTGTCATTGGTTTCCCACTATTTTCTGAAACTGCATTGGCTTTCTGCTGTAGACTTTGTCCTAGATGATACAGAGAGATAAGAGATATTCCACTGTGGTTGTCACAGATTTTGCACTTGTGTTGATGGATAATTGTGGCATCTTTTAAGTCTTGTGAGTTATTAAATGGCAACATGAAATGATTTGATAAGATATAAATTATGATTACTACTTGCTTTCTACCAATTGGGAAATACAGATTTTATTGGTATATTAATTTGTAGTTATGCTAAGGAGGTTTAGAGAAGTCTAATAACATGGCTTCTATTTTTGCATTATTATCTATCCAAATCTTCAATATTTGAGTCTAAAATGAACTCAGTTTCTTACAACTGAAATGATATAAGCCTAGAGCAATATGTTTGCCTAGGTGCTTGTTGCTTAGTCCTTGAATATATGTACTTTATACATTTATATCATGCTGGTAAATAAACTGGTCTGTAATTTTCTTTTACCACACAATATCATAGTTGGTGTACTTGGATTAGAACTTTAACCAATTCTTTAAGATATAGCCACAAGCTAGTACCTATGTTCAAAGTACTTTTGCAAGCAGGGCATTGTACTTAGGGACTGGAAAGAGGCTAATGTCACTCCCCTATTTAAAAAAGGAGAAAAATCTGATTCAGGGAATTACAGACCAGTATCACTCATATGTAAAATACTTGAACACATAATATGTAGCAACATCATAAATCACTTAGATAAAAGTAATGTCCTCACTCCATACCAACATAGCTTAAGGAAATATAGGCCATGTGAAACTCAACTAATAGGATTGATGATTTTTCAAAGGATTAGATAATAGTGAGCTATTAGACACAATTTTGTTAGACTTTTCTGAGACATTTGACAAAGTTCACCACCTGCATAAAAACTAAAATACCTTGGCATTAATGGTTCATTACATCTAATAGGAAGAGAACAAACTGTAATAATAAATGTTTCAATATTTACACCAATAATAGTAAACTCAGGTGTACCTCAAGGAACAATCTTAGCCCCACTACTGTTTCTAATTTACTTATTTACAAATTGCATTAGTTCAGATTATTTGCAGACAATTGCATAATATATAGTACAATAAATACAACACAATATATTGAAATTTTACAAAAAGAATTTGAAGAATTACAGAGATAGAAATCAGATTGAGTATGTCTTTCCACCCAGAAAAATGCAGTTATTAAGAGTAACAAACAAACTAAAACAAATAAAAACTATTTACTTTATTCATGGTAAACCAGTCACTAAAAACTCAAAATATCTAGGTGATAAGCTATCATGGAATCCCCATATTAATAAAACTATTAAAAACTCAAGCATTAGGGTTTATTAAAAAAAATAATTCTACAAATCAAATAAGAACTTAAAACTTAAATGTTATTTAACCTTGGTTAGGCCAATAATAGAATATGCATCCTCTGTTTGGACCCCTCAATAGAAGAAAACATTAAGAAACTGGAACAGACACAAAATAGAGCATGGAATCCCAATATTGATTAAATAATTACAAAAGCAAGCGAAAATTAGGATTTATCAAAAGAAATGTTTACAAATTAAACAGGAACATAAAACTAAAATTCTATTTAACTTTAATTAGGCCAATATTAGAATATGCATCCTTTGTTTGGGATCCCTCAACTAAAACAAAACTAGAACAAATACAAAATAGAGCAGTGAGATTTATAACAAACGAATTTTCCAATTTGATTAGTGTAGCACCATTAGTAAAATCACTGAACTTAGAGAAACTTCAGAACACGAATAAAAAATAAAGTAGCTATAATACATAAAACACTAAACCATAATTTACAAATAAAAAAACAAAACCTAATAAAATACTCAGAAAGACACAAAGATAGAGACACATTTCTTATTACTTATGCTAGAACAAAGTCATACAAGTGCTCGTCTTCCCTAGTGCCATTAGAGGTTTGCCTCAATCAGCCAGGAAAACCAAGACTTAGCAGAGTTTAGGTCATTAATTAACATGAATAACTAGATAGACACATGAAAAGGGTAGGACATAATTATCTTTTTTTTTTTGAAGTAATGTCTGTAATATATTATAAGATAAGATTTTTATCTGTCAAAGACATTTTCCTTTTTTTTAATCTGTTTTATAGGAATTTAATTTTTATCTCAGGTACATGTCTACCAGAGGTGTCAACAAACGTCACACTCTAGCAATGGTCAGTGCTGAAGAACTACAGCAGAAACTATCACTACAGCAGCCAATGAGGTCACGGAGATCTTCTGGTCTTTTGTCCCCATCAGAGAGGACATTCTGTATGTTCTTTTAATTTATGAAAATATTATTTTGGGTTTCAATTTAGCTTCTATTCATGTTTTAACTCTGGAATTATTTTCCACATATGAACGAAATTATTTTTTTTCTTTTTTTCAGAGTGCGAAAGATGCTTTGATTAAACTTCTATTACTTTTTTGTTTGTTATTAGAAAAAGATATATTTGGTATAGAATCAAAGGGGAATGCATGCCATTTTTATATAGCACAAAGTAATTTTCATAGAACAAAAAATTATTTTAATGTTAATGTTTCAAAATTAAAATGAAAACTTAACTTTGAAAGTCTCCAGGATCTATACTTGATCTTGGAAAAATTGTATTATCACTATTGGAAATAATTTTTTTTATCATGTTAATCCATATTGTCACAAAACTTTATAGAGAAAACTCATCTAAAATGCATAAAATGGAAATTTTGAGTTAATAATTCATAATACAAAAATTAAAACTAACCACTGTGGACAAGTCAATAGCTCGAGGTCTAAATTAGATCTAGGAAATATATTATGATCCAAAGTAAAGCAAGAAAATATAAAAAATACTTTAAAAAAAAAAAAAACAAAGCTTATTTTAAGCGCAATTGTATCAATTACCTTGGACCAGTCATGTAATTAAATGTGTAATAGATCTAGACTAACTAGATAAATAAATCTGTGTGATAAGAATTTTTTTTTTTACCAATGGTTTTGTTTTGTGCAATTTTATTCTTTTAGCTGGGAAAAGGGAAAGGGGGGTGAGAAAGAAGTGGATATCAGGGCGAATGTTATCGTGATCCTCTTTTCAATGTACCAGGTATTTATTTTTAAAAAGTAGAAGGACCTAAATGTGAACTGGAGGGCTCAAGCCAACACACTAGCCACTGCACCAGCTTATGAAAATAGAAGGTTTTATAGTTTGTTCAATTGTTTTGTTTTGTTCAAACTTTAAAGCAGCGACCTACAATGTACAAAGGGGGCTAATTCATTTTACACCACTACATCAGTCAAGTATAATTTCTTTCCCTTGTTTGGTATCTAACAAAATAATTAATTACCAAAAGTTAATTAACTAAATCATTATTATTTTTGTTATTGATTCTTGTGTTGTCAGGTAAAAGAAATAATTGTGCCAAATTTCATCTTGATCAGAGATTGGGTGTGGGAGAAATAACATGTTTAAATAAAAATAATAACTTTTTACCAGACAGAAAGAGTGAGTTGATATAAGCCTTGTAAACAAAAATTATTTACAATATTTATTCATATTTCCACATTACTTTATATGTAAACCATTTAAAAACACATAATCAATCATTGTCTTGAGATAAAACACATTGAAAGAAGGAAGTTCTGGATGTTTAGCAAAGAAAAACTATTTATGATAATGTTTTAAGCAATTAAAAACATAGAGAAGATAAAAATTGAAGCAACAAAAAAAAAGGAACGACCTTGCTAGCATTGATCCAAGCACTATGGTTGGGTAATATCACTGATGGGAGCGTTGTTGCTGAGTCAAAGAGTGAATGGACCATAAATGGACATGTTTTTAACAAGTGAAACTATAGAAAAGTTTTAAGTACTGATGTGATGACATATTGTATAGAAAATCTATTTTCAAATTTAGAATTACAATTTAGAAAAAAGGGAATAATTTGAACAAAGAAAACTGCAAAAAAAGCAGCTACTTCTCACTTTCTCTCTATAATCCCTCTTTTTGGGCTGAAAAACTATTTTTATTTATTTATTGCATGACAATGTTTTGAAATAAAATACATTTTGAACTGAACATTCTCATGACCTTTAGGACATATTCCTTACTCATAAAAAAAAAAGGCTTTTGTTTTAGTCATAAATGTTGCTTTTCATGAGCATCAAGACTTTCACTAGCTAACTCCACCTATTCCTTACTCATTTAAGAAACAAACAAAAATGTATTTGAATCCTGTAGATTACCTTAGAGTTTGCCTGACACTTTCAAACAACATTGAAATAACTGGTTTACATATGTTTATTATTGTGAGATATGCATTTGTGTCTCTCCTTCAGTTTAGGTGCATCAATTGAATAAACATGTCTTTGTGGGAGATTAGGTATTTATATTTAATTTCCATTAAGGTATTCTTAAGTGAAGACACTAGTAATCATAATTTAAATTTTAACCCCTCAGACCGAGACTCATTTAAAGACGTCCATGCTTTACATCTACCTAGTGAAAGGTTCTCACCTGTCAGACGAGCCAGTGATGGTACTGCAATATCTGGAAAACATCAGGTATTGAAAATCATTCACATTCATGTCACTGTTTAGTAGTTCTCTTCTTTAGTTCACTGACTTTTGTAGCCCTATCAATTGTTGAGTTTCTAGCATATAGGTGTGTATCTACTTATGTTACAGTCCCACTTGGAGAGCCTCTACAATCAAACAGTTAGTCATGGAACCAGCCAACCAACTACTTCACACAGCAGCTTGAAACAGTTACAGTTAGAGTGCCATGAGCTGCAGGTATGTTAGTATCAAGTACACAGACTAGTGAAATCACTTTTTTTTTAAATTCTATAAAATGCCTGTGAATTTGTTCCATTATTGTCATCTCCAGAAACAATCAGGTTGTGTCCCAGCAGAGAAACAGGCAGAGTTACAACAGCAACATGCCCTCCATAGATTACAGAAGCATTCACTACAGGTAACTACAGACATTTCTTACTGGCAGTGTTTTTAGATCAATATTACCTCATTGACAAAACACTTTTTGGTTTGATGGTTTGTAAATAGTTATAGAATAGGATGATTAAATTCATTACTGGTACCCAAAATGAAAAAAAGGATCATAGTTTCATATTTGTAAAGCAACAAAAAATTAAACAGCAGTCCTACAGAAAGCTCATTCAATTTTAAAGAGCTTTCAAAATGGTTTCTCACAGCCAAGGAAATTAATATCATCTAGCACAATATTTTAAGCTATTTTCATTGATTTAAAACTATATATTTAACTAGCTATGCAATTAAAGATTGAGGATACAAATATATGAAATAGATACTGTTTTGTTGATAATCATAGAAAAAATAACTTGTTATTTCGCCTGTTTTATTATTTGTTTCTAGTGACTATTCTCAAAGGCCAACACTATGGTGGGTTTTGTCTTTGTTTCTTCATGCCTAATTTATTTTTCAAATAACAGACAATCACTGGCATTATACAACAGAGGGATTTCCATAAATTTAGTTGTTGAATCAGTATTAGTAGATGTCTTAGACACTTTTAATTCCACATTTTACAAAAACACTTTGCCTTACCAATCCTAATCTTCTATTGGCTGCAATGAACTCAACACATTATAAACACAGATTATAGTAATACAATTTATGGATGCCTCTCTGATTACTAACCAAACCTATCCTGCTTTATCCTTGGCTTGGTGAAATACTCCCTTCCCTTGTTGAGGTCAACAGGAAAGCATTATGCTACTGGTACATGGACAAGGTTTATCATGTAGGAAGATTGGCAGTTCTATTCTGCATTCAATATGTATAATATGTGTATTTGCCAGCTACATTAGTTTAGCATTGGTTCAGTAAAGACAACCCTTTTCATCTGTGAAACCTCATGTCTGCTTTTGAGCTTTTCAGGAATCCTTCTTGGAGACATTTAAAACTTATGATTTGATTATTCTTTTTTATATACATTGATTACATGGTATGTTTCATTTGAATGTGCAAACATCAGTTTATTTTTAGATTGCAAAAAAAAAAAAAAAAATGTAACATCAGTGTATGCTAATCAATTTGAGAAAAACTTTTAAATGATTTTTTAAATACAATATTAGGGAAAGTAACTCTTAGAAAATGAAATTAACAATTGTTTTTAAAATGCATGTTACACTTACTTTTTTTTACTTAATGAAATTTTCCAAGCTGGTTTTTTTTTTCAGAAGTATTCTACAACATTAAAATATTCTACAAAATAGCTTTCAAAAGTTGCACTATAAATGTAACCTATTTATGCTTAATTTTTATTTTGTATTTTCCAATACATTCCTAATTTAAAATTAATTTTAAATTTCACACAAAAACAGTAGATCATAAATATCAAGCTTAGTGGCAAGTCTTGTCTTTTGTCATTAGTATTTTGATTAGTTAGTCTCTTAGCTGGCAGTTCTCACAAATGTTTGTATTTGTCTTTTCCAGACCAGTTTGTGTGGATCACCAATTCCATCTCCTCCTCCTTCCAGCTCTCCTTCCTTTGTGTCCTCTAGACCACTCTCACCAGAGTCTTCACTATTGTATCAGCAGTTGCAACAGCTTCAGTTGCATCACATAGCCACTGCTGGTGGATCACCATCAACCTCACCTACGCCCTCAGGGCTGCAAAGAGCATCACCTCCATTGCTGTCTGGGGGAATAACCTCAGGTTTTCCAATCTCAGGAATCAAGCCTTCAGCAGGAGGCATTACTTCAGGCATTCCTCATCAATTTGGAGGGATTACTTCTGGCATTCCACATCAGTATACCATGAAAACTGGAGGAATAACATCAGGCTTGCCAATTTCATCTGTACTAGGGTCACCATCTTCAGGGAGCATAGTCTCTGGCATTCCCAGTCCAGCAGCTCTTGGACAGAGCCCTACAAGTTCCTCCAACTGTGTGAGTGCTGAGCCAGGCTCTATTCCTGCTTATAGTTTCACACAGATGATGCAGGGACTTCAGTCTGGCTCAGATACACCCCCAGAGAACTTTTCTAAGTTGCTTCAGACCTTGCAGAGCCCTCGGCTATCATCGTCTGGTAATGTAGGTCAGAACAGCTACTTTGTAGATCCATCTTGTGGTAGTGCGCGCTACATCGGAGGCTTTCAGAGAAGCTCAGACTCTCCACCCCATCTGACTGCTGGCATATATCCTGGTATGCTTCAGAACTATGTACAGAGATCCTCACCCCCATCAAGTTTCCAAAATTTACATATGATCAGAGAGGATGCAGGGGATGTCATGGACAATGGAACAGAAGATTTTGAAGAAGATATTGAGGAAATGGAAGACTTTGAGGTTGATGTCAGAAGTGGTGAGTTTTCTAAAAGGAAATCAGTCATACAACACCAGCCTCTTACACCAACTTCATCATCAGAGCTGGATCAGTACTTCCAAGAACCAGAGTCTCCTGACCAAGCTCACCATGAGAGATATGCTTTGTCTAGGAAGCATCACTATGCTAAAAATCCTCAAATCAGCATCACAGATGCTCATGGTCATGTGACAGATGTGATAACAACTGATCCTAGTGACATGTCTGATGACCGGTTAGACAGCCCCAGAAATTCTGTGACAAAGAACTTGTCTGGTGTGGATGTGTCTATGTCTAGTGCTGGTTCTCAGTTCCATCAACTTCATCAGCACTGTGCCAACCAGCAGAAACTCAAACAGCTCTTTAACCCATCATGGGTAAACACCAATCTGGCCAGCATACCTGGCACTTCAGTTACAGTGACATCCATTGGCCAGTCCTCATTCCTTCCTTACACTCCTCCCACTTCCAGATCAGATGCTTTTGCTGGCTCATCCTATATGGCAATGCCAGGTGCTGGGTCAGCCATGAGGCATCGAACTTCTGCCTCTTGGTTGCGGAGGCATGCCAATGGCTTCCATCACCACCATTCGCATCACCACCAACACCAGCTTGCTTCAGAGGCTTCATGTGATATATACAGTCCACTCTACGTTCCTCAGATAAGCGATTCTTTGAGTTTCATGTCATTTGGAGGTGAAGCAAGAAGCTACCAGAACAAAGCCATCCCTTTATTATCAGCACGAGCAGTTTCTCCAACATGTTTCCCTCCAAGCCATCTGGACAATGCATGCTCCACCAATGATATCTCCATTGAACATTCCATGAATGTATCAACACATTCCTTGCCTTCATCACCAGCTACATCCCCTGTGCCAGTATCTTCCCCGCTGCATGATCGTTCACCATTGCATGATCGTTCACCTTCACCACGCAGCTCCTCTTCACCGTCCCCTCCACAAATAACTCCATCTTTCAATACTTTATCCTCTTCAAGGCCTTCGTCTCCCCTCTTTCCTTCTGTTGGACCTTCTCCATCTTCATCATCCCCCACTTATGGTTGCTACTCACCTGCAACCTCACCATTCCCCACTCCCACCAACACACCCCGACCTTCTATTTGCAACACTGATTCTGGCCACTCAGAGATGGAGCATGATTTATCTCCCTTTTCTGATGAACCCAATATGTCCTCAATTCTGTTGGAAATTAAAACAACTCATAGGAAGAGTGTTGAAGATGTTCTTCAAGCTGTAAAGGCTGCTTTAGACTCCATTTGTCCACAAGTTGACTATCAATGTTCAGAGACTTCCTTTAAACTTAATGGACACAGTGATCTACAAATGGAACTTGAAGTCTGTAGCAACAGAGATGGTCATGTTCCCGGCCTTCAGGTACGAAAACTCTCTGGAAATAATTTGGAGTATGCCAAATTATGCAGCCATCTAATGGCTTGTGTCAACAACTAATTTTTTCTGTACATACTCCACCATGTCTGTTGGCATTACTGATACTTTGAGCATGTGCAGTAATTGGATAGCATTAGACTGACTCAAATCAACATGGCCTTTGTTAACAAATAATTTTGAATCATGCTTTCAGTTTCAGAACAAAAAAAAAGATATTTAATATGTATGTGGGGAAAAGTATTTATGTGTATTCATTGGATTTCAACTTTGACATCTTTTTTTAAAATATATTTTTTATGTTTTAGTAAACTGAAACTTGACTATTAAAAAAAGAAAAAGAAATACATTTCTTCCATGGTGCTTGGAGCACTAGAAACTAGTCAGTCAACAGAGTGTGAACTAAGATCATATTTGAAACCTCTAGTAGTCAGAAATGTTTTTTTTATGTTTCTTTATTTCTTTGTATGCTACAACTATTGTCTTTAAACAAAATCCAAAAACAATACAATTCAGATTTAATCTTTGTCTTTTATTTATTTTGTTTTTCCTCAACTTCAGTTGTTAGTGGATCTGAACATTTAGAGAGCATTAATATTCTGAAAAGATGCCTTATACAATTTTTTTTTATGTTTAAAAATTAGCATATTAAAATTATTGAAAACTGAAATAGGACTAATTCATACAAAAGTGGACACATATTTATATGATTTAATTATTGTGTACTGTACTTAAATTTTAAAATTTACTTTGTGTTTGTAATAGCCTTTTTATGTCCATTATTTTTGTCCAGATAATCTGACTTGAAATTTTAATAAATAGCTTATCAGTCATTTTAGATCAAGACAGAAAATAATGGGCTGTAAACTTGTTTTAGAGTAATGCTTATTTTTGTATTGTTTAGTTGTATGACTTATTATTGAAATAATGAAAACCAAAGCAACTAAATGGCAAAGACAAACTTTCACCAATGAACTTCTGGCAACTTTCTTTCTTCTGCATTAGGTGTTTAGTAAGATTAGTTAGTCCTATTCACTGGTCATTTAATTTTCTCTGAGCTATGTACTGGGGTTTTTAATTTTTCAGCATGAGTTCAGAGTTTGTCAACCAAATCCCATGTCCAACTTAGCACTAAATTGTGCTGCCTAGAGATATGAGACTATATCTGCAGTTCTATTGGTATTTTGTTGTTGTCTGTCTGAAGAAGATAATGTTTTGTGTCAATAAATTTAAATAGTATTAATAGTCTGTAAACATTGTCTATAATGGCAAGATTTTTTTTTTTATTTTTTAATAGGAAGTTATGAACATGAAATGACACTCAACATTTATTTTTTAATTTGTTTTTATTTATTTAATTAGTTATAAGGTTTGATGATAGCAATATAGTTTCTGTTTAACATTCACATAGAACAAATTTCTTGATATTATAAACACTATTGTTAATTTTCTTAGTGATTTGTAGTTTTGCTGTTTATTATATTTCTTAAATCTTTCATTATTTTGTTCATTATTCCTAGCCCTAGGTTTTGTTGACCTACAGGTACTAACATCTTACTTAAATATCTTACCAAGAAGTGAATGGGTTGTCAAGAAAACTAGCACTGAACCACACGCATCAAATTATTTCTTTTTTAACTAGTGACTTGATCTAAAGAGACTGTCTCCAATCTCATCCTAATTTCAATGACATGATAAGTGTGATCATTTTTGTTTGCTTTAACCAACATGTGTACATTGTAAGAAAACTCTCCAGTTATGACTTAAGGCTCTTTCAGATTCATTCTTGGAAAAAAAAACTTTTGGTGAAATTTATTTTATTTTGTTCTCAATACAGTGGTGAACCAATACCAGATCTCTATTTTGTTAACAAAAGCACCACATTATGGAGTGGATACTATACATTAATTGATATATACTTCCCACTAAGCCCATAATTATAAAAATCTAGTTTTTTTTATTTTCATGTAAAACAGGCAACCTTATGCCATGTTGTTGTTTTTTTAAATGACTATTTCACTGATTAACCAACTGTGTGATACATTAGACTGTGAAAAGAATATTGATAGTCTCACGGATTTCAGCTATGGCATCAAAAGTTCATCAGTTCTAATTTTTGAGATCTAAACAGATCAAGTGCCAAACTATTGTAATTTAGTACTGTCTGAAACTTCACTGACTGTGCTTAAGTTAGCACTATGGCTTGGAAAATTGCCTGACGCCACCTAAATTAGTTGGAGTTTTGTTTCTGCAGTATAAGTATTGAATCCGATATATATATACAGTTCTAATGGATAGATGTGTATTGAATGAAATGATTTTGATATGCATTTCTTGTTGATCCTTATGTTATGTTATGTTGTAATGAAACACAAAGATAAAGATCACATTTTTAACTTAAATGTCACAATTATTTAAACTTATTTATTTATTTGTTCTCTTTGGTAACTTAACAAAAACACTTTCTTAATAATGTGCCTACATTTTGTTTTCTCTTTGAATGAACCTCTTTGCAGTAGACAAGTCAACATTTGACTGCAACTTCTACTTGTGGCTGTGTACATTTGTGTGATATGTTTTAATTCAATTACTTTACCAATGTTATTCAAAATAGTGATGATGGCTCACTGAATGGTAGGGAGGTTACTCTGTGATATTCAGATTTGTTTCTAAATTTAGTAGACTCCAAATACAGTGTAATAAGAAACTATAGATTGTTTTCATCTATTAAAAGATAAATATTCTTATGAATTTCATATCATTCCATGGGCTGGCACTACAATTCAACTTGTTTGTCTAAGATGTTCTAGAATTTGTCCATGTACTGGCAACAACTAGTTGCACTTGAACTGTATCCTGCTGTGAAGTTACATCAGTATTCAAGTATGTACATAGAATTTTCCATCACTAATATAACTGTAGAATCTAGAAGTTTGCTTTGATTTGACCCAATTTGGTCCTCAAAAGAAATGATCCAGTAAAATTTAATTTCCCATGAACTATGACCTGAATACACATATGACTAAATCATTGAGGGTGGCCTAATACACTAATGGGATTAAGGAATAAATGGTAAATATGTCCATGGAACCCACTGTACACTGGATTATGACATGTTTTTAAACTGCTCTGTTCAAAATTTAAAATTGACTGGCTACACTTAATGTTGTTCATTTTCTAGCATTCTCTGGATTTTTTTTTTTTTAATATGCAGAAAATTAAACATATTCAGGTTGCTTATTAGTACCATATACAGAAATTAATGTGTGTTAGTGTATGGTACCAAATTAGCCATGTGAATTACCTTATGATATTTACTCTTTAAACAAAAAAATGGGTTAGTACATATTAGTTGTTTGCAAGTTGAACTTACAAATACATCTGTATATAAACATTAATTTCTTTACATTTAGATTCACACTTATCTGGTTAGTCTGCTAAATTAAATTTGCAAGATTTGCCTTCCAGAGTGTCACAGTGCAGCAAACAGAGAATATTCTTATCAGAATACCAGTATTTATTTACACTCTTAAATTCAGATTAACGAGTATGTTTGTTTGTTTTACATGTTACTTCAGAGTAGAAGGTAATCTTCATCCTAGCCCCAAACTCAGACAGGGTATGAACCGCATCATACCCCAGACCATCTGTCAGGCAGCCATCCTTTTGAGCAAGCCCCATTTCACCATTCAAATTTTTAAAAATTGGAATAATGTTCTACTGGGAATTATTCCATATTAGAAGCCCCAACACAACCAAAAGTTGTTAATGTAATGTATTAGTATTATGATAGTTTTACATTTAAATATGTATGCAATTTATATACGACTTAAATCTAATTAAATGATACATTTTATAGTTTGGGTTATGTTGATGTTGTTTGCTGATGATGTACACAAGTTTTCTAGGTTTTTTTTTTTTTTTAATATATATTTGCTAATAATGTTAGTTAGCAGGGGCTGGTCTAATAGGTAGACATTGTTGATTTTTTGGGTCTAAAGTTCTGGTATATGTTAGTTGATGGTGAAATGAATGTTGTAACTTGGTGAAGGGGACAAAACTCACTTGTCCACACTCTTTTGAAACTGTGCACCTCTACTATTAAACTATATGGTAATGTTTTGAAACAAAATACATTTTGAACTGTACATTCTCATGACCTTCAAGACTTCCAGTGTATAAAGAAACAGTTTTACACTAAACACTTAGTTTATTTTTTGTTCCTGTTGTCACTGTCAATTTCATATTACAAATGTGACTAGAGAGTGGATATAAACCAATCTGCTAGAACAATATATATATATAGTCTACTGTATCAAAAACTACAGTAACATTGTTGGGACTACTCTTAATCAACAAAACATACAACAAACTTTTAATTTTTGAAACAGACCCTCCAAGCCTATTTGAAATACAAAGGCTGGCCTATATGACCCATACATCAATCATTTTATGGAGAGAAAATATACTAAGAGAGTGAATTGCTTAGTCAGTTTTGACATCAACAACTCATTGATTGCTTTGATCAACAACAATAAACAGTTTCAATGAAAGGTGATCAGATGCTGGAGTTAGCAATGAAAATGTGAAGTGGATGAGTTAAGGGTGTGGGGGAGAACCAGCTCCCTATGAACACAGTATAAGGCTCTACTGATATGTCAGTCCTAATATCTGATGAATAATGGGAACATTGAATAGAACTGGCATGGCAAACACATTCACACAAGTATATTTTCTAGTTTGTAGTATTTCATTACATCATTAATTGCTATGTTCCAACATGGCAAAGAGAAAATATCTTATATTACAACCATACATACATAGTATGTTCACTGAACATGACAATCACAAAAATACTTTTTGACAAATTTGTACCCAAACTTGTCCTAAATAAATCCTAAGTGAACTTATGAATCACAAAAAAGTACAGGTGAAAATAGAATAATAACCAAAATAACCAATCCAATCCTGTTCTTAAGCAAATGCAATAATTTACTATGTACCAAACAAAACCTCATTTTATTGCAAAAGTCTTGAAGGCTCTACACCAAATGTGTAAACAGGGATGGAAAACAATGGCTATCACAAAACGATCCTATCACACTTGTTCATGTAAATCTCATTAACAAAGACAAGTTTGAGACCTCTACCAATGTAAACATTTACCCTACTATTTAAATGAACAAGTGTGGTCAGTACAATGATTTTAAAACAATGAATTCTGATTATGGAGATGTTCATATCAAAACTTTCATGACCCTGCAGCACAGAACCCTATATATAAAGAGAGAGACTGCATGAAACTATTTTAAAACTTCTTTGTTGACAAAGCAAATAGTTGTCTAGCAATTTTTTGTATATCTCATATCTAAACATGAAAAGATAAAACTACAAACTTTTACCAAAGGATCCTCAAACTGAAAAAAAAAAATGTCCCCCCCCCCCCCCCCCCTTTTAGCAAGCTGCGGTTGGGGGAATTATTGTAAGCTCCCACAGTTAAATCTGCTAAGGTCTATTTTAAAGGATGAACTTACAACATTTAATTATAAGTTTTTCTTTTCATTTAAAGGTTAAATGCTTGATACCAAGTTTATCTTATCTTATATGATACAGACATTACTTCAAAAAAGAAGATGATTAGGTCCTAAGTGTCATGTTTAAATAATGAATGTTATATTTATGATTCTTCTTATATTAGCTTGCAAGTTCATCAGTAGAACCCAGGCACGGAGTTTGAAGACAGCTCTAGCGAATTTCCTCAAAATTTGATAATTTATGTATATCTATCTGAAAAACAAATTACCAGCCAAACAGTGACTTAACTATTATGATTTTCCGAAGTATAATCAACTCAGAATTAAATGTGGTCTATTTTGAAAACATCATGTGAATTCCCTCATGCATTTAATAAAGATTTAAATGAATCACATTTTGAAATGTCTTCTTCAAAAAGCTGAGTCAATATTGTTGCAGATTTTCATTTTTAAAACAACAATCCTGCAGTTACAAATGAAAGTGAATCTTTTGTCCCTTAAAGTGAATTCTGCCAGCCGCCTCCTCATCCCATATCATCAGGATGCAGTGCACGGGGGTGTAACATGATTCTGAGAAACACTGTCTTAAACAAGAAATATGTCATAAAAACCAAGTAAAAGAAATTTCCTAGATTGATTAATACCATTACATAAAAAAAAATGCTATGATGTTAAAATGGTTTCCTTAGAAAAAAAAAGGTCCAAAGTCAGTCTAGATATCTATATAAACATCATACAATTAATCACATTATTCACAAGAAAGAGAAAAAAAAACTATTTAAAATTAGTAATAAAATTTTGCTGAAAAAATTTTTTTCACCAATGAGAAAAATCCAAATGTGAAAAAAGATAGTTACTTGCTGTAAAAATTCATTTGAAATAAATGGCTTAAGTTCTACTGAATGTCTTAAAGGAATTTGTCTTTTATTTCTGTTTGATACCTTAACAAAATGTACACCAACCCAAAATCGACTTAGATATAATAACAAAAAAAACACAAAAAAAACAAGAACAACAGCTTGCCAGATAGATGCATAACACTTGTGGATAGCATGTCACCCAGTCCTACAACATTTGAGCATGAGTTTAATGTGTTCAATATCACTGTGCATGTATCAGGACATGTCCATCTGTTCCTCACTCTGACTCCATCCAGAAATATGACTATTTCCATCAACAGACATTGATAAATGGGGTTGGCAGAAAGGTCCAGCACTAGCTATCTGAGCTAATGTTGGGTTATGAGAACAAGGTGGTGCCTCAATGACACTGTGACAAGAGAACTTGTCAGACTGCACTGACATTGGTGTCATCTGACAGTCCCCATGTGGGGCTGACAAACTCTGGCTTAGAAAAGAAAATTTCTCCTGATTTTGAAAAGGATGAACAGCCATGAAGACACCTGTACGTCTGTGCCAATGACCTTGAGCCCCCACCTCAGTTGATTCATTTTGAATTCCATTATCTTTGGAAAATGAATTTTTGTGTGAAGATCGAGCAGGTAATATTCTTGGACTTGTCGAGTCATACAAGAGTTCGTTGTTGGCTGGATGTGTCACACTATGTTGGTCAGAGACCAGATAAGTACAGTATGATGGAGGGGCTGCATTACTACAGCCATCATGTGATGCACTGGAGGAGTTGTCTGAGCCACTGTCTTGGAGGCATGTGGACGGAGATACAGATGGGCTCATCCAAGATTGCAGCATAGTGGCTGGATCAGCCTGACCTGACTGATAGTTTGATGAGAAAGTAGCAGAGAAAACAATATTATTGCTATTGTCAGAGTCTCCCACAGCTTTGGTCTGAATGTTATTGCTAATCCTTGAAGGGTCACTGCATCCTATATCCATATCTACACTGAACATCTTGATGGCTGTATTGGTCTGATGAAAGGAACAGCCTACACTGTTAGAGACTACTAAGTGCTGAAGTTGTTCTCCTATGGGCTGGTGTGAAAATGAGGACATAGCCAGTCTCTGTTGGAACAAGCTAGGGAAGCTCTCCTGTAACCCTGGCTGTGGAGTCATCTCCCCCTGGCTGTCAACTAGACCTGTTGGATTGTAGACAGAGGATACATTGTGAGCAGCTATGGTAGGAGGAGGTAATTTGTCCAACTGCTCTATGTTGCTGTAGGTATGGTTTAGTATGTCTGGCTGAACAATGGTGGGAACAGGAAGTTGAGTGGAACTGTTCACGTGATCTAACTGTGTCATGGCTTGACTGAAGTAGCCTGGTCCCATCTGTGGAACAGAGAAGTAAAATTAATCAATAGAATAAAATTAATCAATTAAGTTAATTCTCATTTAGAATAGAAAAACTGGATTTGAAACAAGAAAAACATTTTTAAAAATATTTTTTTTTTAAAACAAAGCGTAATTGTATGAATTAGTTTAGATCAGTCGTGTAATTAAATTTCGAATAACAACAATAAATTTGTGCAATTAATATTGTTTACTAAGACTAAGACTGCTTTATTGATCCTTACGGAAATTTGTTGTGATTGTGATTTGTTGTGATATTGTTTTAGTTTAGCACTAATTTCATGCTTTTAGCTTTCTCAATATGCTATGATTCTATCACTTATCTGGACCAGTTGGGAAAATAGAGGGGGGGGGGGGGGGGGGAAAGGGATATCTAGGTGGATTTTACAATAATTATTTTTTAAAAGTATTTACAAAAAAGGGTGAACGACCTGAATTTGAAATTGTGGCTCACACCTCCATTGGGCCAACATGCTAACCACTCTGGAAGTGAGGTACTTATGACTAGAGAAAATTGTTTAGTGATATATAGTTTGTTTAAGCTTAGAGCTGCGACCTACAAAAGGGACTAATTCAGCTTACACCACCACTTCAGTCAAGTACAATTTCTTTCCTTGTTTGAGATACCAAACAAAATAATTAATTACCAATAGTTCTTCTTCTTCTTCCTCATTCTCATTATTATGTTGGAGCGTTCAGAAGACCAGACCAATATGCAAGATGAACTGTGCAGTGGTTTCCAAATCAGAGAGCTCTCCATATAGTTTTCTTTCTATGGGGTGTTTTGGGGCTAGTGTCTTGTTCAGGCCTCTTTATAAAGAATGCAGTTTGAAAGACACGGTCAGCATTCTCTGGTTAAACTTCACATGGGCAGATTTTACTAGTTCCAAATTTTAACTTACGAAAAATATATCGTCTTCTGAGACGAAAGATTAGACATTGATCTTTTCCAGATAGCTTATAATAGGTCAAGCTTCACAAATGGGTGAAAGGTGTAGACACATTACTGATAAGTTCATTAACGCAGCCGGCCTGTCATGCGATCAGAATGCCTAGATATGCTGCTTTTTAAAATAATTTTTTGTTCACATTGTTTAGCAAGAAATAAGCAAAATTATATTTTATATTTTAAAAAAATATTGGGAAAATTTTTTAGGTAAGTGGACAAAATGTTAGGAAAATTCTGGCAATTTTCCATTTATCTTGATGCTTGGATCCAAGTAGGCTTTACCTGGAGCAGACAAATATAAGAGTCTTTTTTGCGTTTATAGTGAGGCCAAAGTCTGAATATGCTCTTGCAAAGTCCCTGATGATGCTCTGCAGATCATTTTCAGAGCAGGCGTTTAGGGCATAGTGGTTAGCAAATAGGTCCCTGATTACTGCTATTTTAGTTCTGAATTTGCTTTGCGCTGCCTCGAGTTAAATAAACCAACATAAAATCTATACCTTACATTTATCCCGTTATTATTTCTATTTGTGAATGCATCTGTCAGCAGAGCAGAGAACATAATACTGAACAGTGTTAGTGCTAGGACACAGCCTTGTTTTACCCTGATTGATACTTCGAAGGGCTCTGATGGTTCTCCACTTTTCTGAACATGAGCCTTCATGCCATGTCATTCAATCCCCAAGTTGAGAATCTCTGTTCTAGATGATGCATGAGCTGATTTAGTAGGATGCATGCAATAGAGAGAAGAGATATTCCTCTGTGGTTGTCGCAGATTTGGGAGTTGGCTTTTCGCTTGGACAATTGTGGTATCTTTAAAGTCTTGTGGTATTGACTCTTGTTCCCACATAATTAAGAGCAGCTCATGAAGTCTTTCAATCAGGGCTAATCCACCATATTTGTAGGCCTCTGCGGGAATGGAGTCAGCTTTTTCACTTGCGAGCTGAAGATCGGTTTCCTATAGCGTTGGGAGGTCATCCATTTTCTCATTTATTGGTACTTGCTTTAGCCTGTCTATGGCCGCTTCATTCATAATGGAAGGTGTATTGAGACCTTTTCAAAGTGCTCTGCCCAGCGTTTTAGGATTTCTTCCTTATCTGTCAATAGGATTGTCCAATCAGCATTTAGTAGAAGGGATGAGCCTGACTTTGTGGGTTCAAGACCTCGTTTATGGCATTTAAGAAGTTCCATATCAAACTATCAGCACTTATGTCAGCACTAGCCAAGAAAACCTAATAAAACCATATAGTCAGACAATGTGAAAGATCAGACACATTTTCTAAGGACAGTATTCTTAAACTTCCAAATAGAAACAGACCATTTCATCTTGTTACAGGCGCTTCTTCTACAGCCATAGGAGCATGTCTCATGCAAGAATATCAAGGGACTTTGCATCATGTATTTTTCATTAGCAGGAAACTTACATCAGATGAAACCAGATACTCCACAATAGAGGGAGAGTGTTTTTAGATATCTCACATTTTAGTAACATATCTGCTAGGAGCTTGCTTCACTCTACTCATTGATCAGGCACCATTAGCATTCTTAAATGCAAGGAAGATGGCAATAGGACGATTGACTCATTGGAGTTAACAATTTGAAGTGAAGACCATTCCGGGGAAAAAAATGTTTTTGCGGAAACTCTATCAAGATGTATATAAACAATTGTTAATTTGTTTTATTTTATGGTGTTACAGATATATACATATAGTTGTAATCATGTGTTTAATTTAATTTTTTTTGCAATTTGTCATTACACTCAATACCATTAAGTATTTAGACTAAATAATTATTATCAAAACATATTAATGTAACATAATGTTATCATTCATTATCAAACTCATTTATTATATTTCATATTGGTATGTTATGTACCCATTTTTTATTTCTAACCAAATGCTAAAGAGGTCAGGGGGGTAATATACCATATAACATAAAGCAGTGATTGTAGTAAGTTTATTTGTAGATGTATATTTGCAGCACAAGGTCATGGTTTGTATGCTGTTGACTAGTTTATTTAAAATGATGATGGTTTTTCCATAAGCTCTAAAAATAGTTTGGACATTTTTAGAAAGGGGGCAAGAGGTAGTACTTAAAGAATTTGATATTTTTTTCAAAACAGAGACGGCTAGAGTAAAAGAATTTAATATGAATTATATTGTACTTTTATGTAGTGTGTATATTATTAAAGTAGCCACTGGAAATACTGCATTCCTCATTAATCTTCGGACTCGAAGACAAGCTTTATTATTATCATATTATTTAAAGTGATTCCTAGTTCCAGAATTAATGCTTTGTATTTATTTGAAAGAAGATTACAGTTTTGAATTTATACTTTAAATTGAAAGTAAAGGCCAAGAGAGATGGATATTTGCATTAATAGATTTATAATGTAAACCTTAATTTTTTATATTCAATAACTCACAGGTGGACCATATATTGCTGTACCACAAGTGTTAGTCATTAGGTTGAGCTGCTGAAACTGTTGGGCCAACTGGCCATGTTTCTGAAAGGTTTGTCTTTTCTGCTGAAGTCTCTGCTGGTCAGTAGAAATATCTCCAGTTCCAACAGCAGGACTTTGATCAACATTCTCTTGACTGGTAGCTCTGACTAACTGCTCCTCTACCTACAAGCCAAACAAGAGATATGTACCAGTATAGCCTATAAAGCTAAAGGACAGTATCCTATTGAGCAGAAATTATTTTGTTTCAATTTTGGACAACTTTAGATTAATTTTTGTCAACAAAAGTTTTAACAATATTGATTGCAAAAAATGTGCACTTAATCAAACAAAATTTTTTAATTTTATAAGTTTTTTTTTCTAGCAACTAACCTGAATGGCTTGTTTCAAGGCTAGTAACCTGTGAGGTTGAAGGTCAAATGTTTCTGATGGTAAACTCATTCTCTTCATTAGTGGTCGTCGCCTCTGAGGAGACTGTTCATCCAGTGACCACTGACGGTATCCATGGTGAGGTGCTGAGAGTTTGCGGTGGGGTGGAGGTGGCTTGCTAGCTGCAGAAGTTGACATGATGGTTGTAATGGTACAAGTTGTGGCTGTAGTTGTAGAAGTTGGGCTGCTCATTGCTGGGGAGCCTGCTATTGAACTGTTGTTAGCAGATGTTTTTGGATTGTACATGTTCTGTGCAGATTGATAAAACATGAGAAATATAAAAGATACTTATTGAAAAAAGGAAGGTTATATTAAGTGTAATTTTATCAATTAGTTTGGTCCAGTTGGGAAGGTAAAAGGAGGGGGGGGGGTAGAAAAAGGGGGTTCTGGGTGAAGGTTACAGTGATAGCTTTTTTGCCAATGCGCTAACCACTGTGCCAGCAAAGTGAGAAGGTTTCATAGCTATTTTAGTTAGTTTAAAACTTTTAAGTGACAACCCGATTCTCTATAGAAGGTATAAAGGGGACTAATTCAACATATATATAAACACCACTATATATGTTAAGTACTATTTCTATCCCTTGTTCAAAACCACACAAAAAAGTTCTTTAACATTAGTTAATTAGCTAATTGGTTAATTGATTCTTGTTTTGTCAGGTATAAGAAATGTTTGTGCAAATTTCTACTTGATCTCAGATTGGGTGTGGGAGAAATAATGTCTACCAAAATCGTACTATACAGGAGGATAGATTGAGTTTATAGCTATGATCAAGTAGCAATGTGATCCTAATAGATACACAAAGAACTACTCAAATAATAATCTTTACAGTACAAAGAACTGGATAGTACATTTAATCCAATGAATACATTTGTTGACCTGAAAAAAACAGACATTTGGTAAATAAGTAGGTTTAAAAAAACAAACTACTTTCCTCAGACAATCAAATAAATTAGTAATGCATTAATCCATAATTACTTCACAAAGTTATCAGGGAATTTACCATTATAGAAGCACTGATAACAAAGTGTGGCCCCCTTGCAATTGATACTTGCACTCAAAGGATGCTAAAGCCAGTAGGAGAGCAGCAGCAAAAACAAAAAATGTTCTTGCTTAAAAGAATTCTAAACTACCTGCAGTTGTTGGTGTTCCTGTCTTAGTTCCAACATTCCTTGAGCTCTCATACTTTCCTTCAGCTTCTGTTTGAATGCTATGATACCCTGTGCCACAAGACCATCAGATGCCCTGCGACCTTCGCGAAAGTTGACAGGTGAACGTGTCTGAGTTCTATCCTGTAAGAGCTCTTCGGGTATTTGTGGCTGACGCTCTTCATGGTTCACCTGAAAAAAGAGAATTAATGGTAGAATCAAGTTGTATTTGTTAAATATGCCTTCAGTAACTGGTTTTGCATTATTTAATTTCCAGTAATGTGTTTTTATATTTGTGTTTGTTGTTTTACATTTTTTGTATATGGCCACTATTCAGGTTGCACTCAATTTTTCTTCTTTTATAATTTATTATTAAAAATACAATTAGTATAAGTATATTAAATATATTATTTTTAAAGTAAAAATCTGTATATATAATTTTTTTCATCAATTGCAGCCTTAAAACTCAAACATTCAATCTTTCTCACATAAATAAATCCAATACTTTCTAGGGGCTTACACATAGTGTTTTTAGGTTAAATAGTTTAAAACATTATTTTCAATATAAGTCATAGCAGTAAATAAGAAATGTGCTCTACAGTTAAATTTGTGAAATTCTGTAAGTTAACTTGACTTTGTGTAGTATTTAAAGAACCAGTATAAAAAAAATATAATATCCAAACAAAAATACAGAAAGACAAAATCTTAGCTATTGATATCAAAGTACAATGATTACCATTGTAACCTTACTTAGATGATACATTTTGTTTGAAAAAAAAAAAGACAACTTGAAGGGAAAAAAAGGCGTTCAAACTAACAAATTTTCAAGAACAGAAGCGAATTGAGAGAAAAACAAGATAAATGTGTTCATGTGTGGTCTTTGTTGGTCAGTTGTTTGGTAAGTAATGCAGAAGCAAGGCAGGTTTTGATATTTTGTTTAGCATAATAAACATGAGGGAGAAATTAGACAACAATAATACTTTTCTTTTTTTGACATAAGTGAGCTATCATCTTAGTCATTGTTAATATTGTAATGACTCACTATCTAAGCTCTCTGCAAACTGCTCCACACGACAATACTAACTCAAAAACTCAGGTCACCAAAATAATGTAACAGTTTAATGTCCAATAAATCACAGCCAATTGTGTACAATTGGCAACATGTAACACTGACTGTAGAAATAGTTCTTTATTAACCACACCATTCCAATATTAGCTCATGTACAGCTATATCAAAATCTACTGGCCTCTCTATAATATGAAGCCTTTAGAGCTTTTTAATTCCCTTTTGACACATTGCTAATAATTTTCTACTGATTTGCATACATTTGTGCTTCACGTTCATAGTTATCAACAGGTTGTCTATGTTTATTATGATTTGTTATAAGATGATGATTACTCATTGAAACATTTGACACATTGTGGCTGATCATTGTAGCCTTTGTATGATAAAAATCAGAATATTCAGGAGCAAATTGCCTCTCTCATGGCCTCAAGTTCATTGCCGCTATTTCCATTATCCTCCTACTCTTCTTCAGATGTCTGCTTAGCCTAAGTTTCTATTACTTATCCATAATCTAAGGGTTAGGAGGGCATGCGATAAAAAATTTAACTAACATGAATTACCACTACATAACTTAATAATTAACCATAAAATATGCACAATTAATAAACAGACTGATGTTTCGTGGAGTCTCAAGGTTGTCGGTTGGAAATGTAAAAATGAAGCTTGGCCTAGTTCTTTGAATGGCACGATATAGCAGAGAACATTTGTGGTGGTTGATTGTCGTCATGGTGAACCGTCATCACGGTTGACCACTTGTGTAGCACTGAGCTGGGGTGATTTACATAGGCTGACCACACATATACCACAAGAATTATAACAATATAAAGAGCTAACCATATCTTTGAATTAACAGAAACTACAAGAAACCTTTGAACATTGAACTATCATCCTCCATGAAAATTGTTTATTTTTTTGTTTTGTTTTACATGCAGACATGGAGATTAAAAAAACAAGTGATTATGAAATTTGTTTTGTTTTTTTAATGCATGCATACAATGCATATTTTTTTTATGCATAAAAAAACATTTATAATTTTTAAATACACTATTTTCGAAGATACTATTTTGATAAACTATCAAAATTTAATAAAATATTATTTTAAAAAAAAGAAAGAGCACAAAAAAAATAGTAATAATATTATACTAAGAAAGATTTATTATTCAAAATCATTTAAAAAATAGCTTATGCTTAAAAAATTGTGCATTGCATATCTAATTGTACTAATAAAAGGATTTAGTTCTAAAGACCGAAATTAGCTTTTGCACCTATTTAGAGATAAAAAAAAGACAATTGTTACATCAGATTATTAATAGTGCTTCTACTTTGTGACACCTATACATGACTTAAGGACAGACAGACTGCACAAAAGCTTTGTTCCAGGGATTTAACTGGAAGCCATTTACTAATTTCTATCTTAATTGAAATAGTTAATTGTTACAAGACAAACCTGTAGGAACTGGGTTCCCATAGCCATATCTGGTCTGAGTGCCATGGCAGAAGGACTCCCTGAAGGGCCACTGATTGAGTAGCGTCCATGTCTGGGCATACTGCAACCACTAGTGTTTGTGAGATGAGTTAACATAGAGCTTGGATATAGAGACAGAAGATGCTGATGTGGATTATCATGAGCTTGACTCATTTTACCACTGCCTCTGGAGCTGATGTAATTCCCTTCCTGACTGAAAGCTAGTACAGCAGCACTAAACTGTGTGGATCCTTGTTGAGAGAAGTCCACACCAAGACTAGAGTCTACACTTGTACATGGAGATAGATTGATAGATGTGGCACTTTGGTTGTGTCCACAACCACTTGACATGCTAGATCGCTGGCTCATGCCCAGTCCAGAGAATGATCCACCTGTTCGGTAACTGGCACTGCTGCTACCAACAATTGAGTCAACATCAGAGTCTCTTCTGTCTAGTAAGTCCACCTCTACACCTTCATCAATAGAGGTTGTAATAACGCTTCCTTGTGGAACTGCTGGTGACTTGAGGAAAGACTGGGGTACAATTTCAGACATACAAGGTGGGACTGTTGGAGGCTGGGGAACTACATCCACTTCATTCAATGGATCACTCCTGTGAGCATGAGGTGTATCAACAGTTCTAGAAAAGCCACCATGTTTGGTGGTTCCTATCAATGGCCGGCCTGGTATGTTCTGTAGCATTGCTTGTTCTGCAATAGTACTAGGACGTCTTCTTCGAGCATCTATTCTTCCATCATTAGGAAAACTACTTCTGTGGTGTCGCAGTCTGTCTAGCAACAAATAATAGATGGCTGTGTAGTGATCATAAGCATCTTTACGTAATGCCTGTAAAAAGAAAAATACAGGTTAGGATAATAGACATTACTTTCAATACATCTCAATGATCCAAGCTTGCACTAAGAATTTTAAACACACAATAATTTGAAATTTAAAGGAAATAGAGCTACCACTACAGCAATTTAAGCCATTTTCATTTCAGTTTCAATAAATAAATATTTCAATTACTCAATACTACCCTTCTTTAACCAGCAGCTAGACCAAAACAAAGCATTCACCTGATGAATACCTATTCAAAGAAACAAAAACTTGGATTTTTGAACAGAATGCACTGACCTCCATAGTTTTCTTTTGGTCTATTCCTAAACTCTGCATGATTCTCAGGATTTGTTCATTGAATTCCCCACAACTAGCATTGTATCCAATTATAGGAGATGGGGGAGCAGACTTTGGGTAGCCACCTTCCATCTGCATCCATCTATGACTCTGTATCTGAACAATACTGTAACGTTTACTAGGCTCCAACACCAGCATTCTTCGAATAAGATGCTCACATTCTAAGGACATAAATCAATATTGAAACCAATAAAGCAAATCAATTAGGAAATGTTTTATTCTGTTATGATGTCTAGGTCTCCATTATCGTTTCTTTAATTCTTATTTTAAAACTCTATCAGTATTTTCTTTTTGCTTTTAATTCTTTCTGACTAAGCAAAGCATGTTACTTAAAAATGTTTCTTACCTGAAGACATAAAATAAGGGATCCGAAAACGTCCAGAGAGAACTCTGTCTCTTAAGACTTGTAGATTGGCACCATCAAATGGCAGGGCTCCACAAACCAAAACATAGAGCACTACTCCTAGACTCTGGAACATAAATAAGTTACCTTGCATATCATCAGTAAAAGTGCACATTTAAGACTCACAGTAAAGAAGACGTGTTAGAGTTATTTTTTTAACAGCCTCAATCAAGTTTTGGATCCAGTCAATTATTTGTCATTTGACACATTATCTACAATTCATGCCTAATAACATTCTTATTAACTCCATGAATCAGCTTGAAATTAGTGTTGTTTAGTATAGTACATATAATTCTAATAAGCTGTTCTGGAAGATATTTTTAAGATTTCACACTTGCTTTGTGTCTAGTTTTTTTTTTTCTGCATTGATTTGCATAGGCAATACATAGTGGTCATATTTAGGAGCATCACCAGCTTAGCAGAAATGTTAATTCTCACTGACTTTCACCCTTTTTTTTTTTTAAATGTGATTGCTGGCTTTAAATTCCAAGAGGACAATTGACTGCTCTTTAAGATTGGTAGATGCAGGATGCTTGAATTTCCTATGGTTTGATAACAGTGAATGGGAACAGACTTTAAAAAAATTATAAAATTCAGAAATTTATTCAGTAACAAAATTCAAGTCTAGCAACTGTAATTACTGGTTTTTAACTATATCAGTCAAATGATGAAAAAGATTTATCTAACCAATGACTCAGAAACTTACCCAGATGTCTATTTGAGGTCCTAAGTATTTCTTTCCTTCATAAACTTCTGGAGCAGCATAAGGAGGACTACCACACCAAGTGGCTAACTGCTCATTGGGTTCAAAAAAGTTACCAAAGCCAAAATCTAAGAAACAACCAAAGTTAGCTTAAGCAACAGATCCTATTGTAACTCTTTTTTAAAGTATCTTACTGTGTGTATTGGGTATTTAAGGTATATCCACAAAATTTTAACTGTGTAAAAGAGAGCTAAAAAAATATCTCACCAGCTATCTTGATATTCATATTGGCATCTAACAACAAATTCTCTGCTTTCAAATCTCTATGGACTATTCTATGATTGTGACAATATTCAACAGCTGATAAAATCTGCCAGAACTTTTTTCTGGCTTCTGGCTCAGACATTCTACCATGCTGGGCAATGTAATCTATTAAACAAAAGAGCATTGAAATTACATTAATGCATGATATCTAACTTGATTATCAATTTTTACATTTCTAAAGTAAATAAATACCAACAACAAAAATTATTATTGTATTCAAAATGAAAGTGGTGTTCTTTTATTCATTGAATGCTTGCTGATATTCCCACTAATGATGCCTTCAGTCCACTAAAATAGTTGAGATCTGGCATAAGCATCTCCCCCATACCCCGTTTTTTTTTTACAAAGCTTATATCAACTCACTCTGTCTGTCTGGTTTGTACAGCTTAGTGAACAGAAACATGAAATAGAAACAATAGACAACTATACAATCTTCTATGTTCATAGACTCTTTGCTAGTAGTAGTCATCATGTTGGCTTGAGAAGCCTGAGAAAGCTTTAGCAAACAAGTTCGAATTCAGGCTGATTCCTTTTAAAAAAAAAATACATTTAAAAAGCAGTCACCCAGATACCCCAATTGGTAAAAAAAAAATTTCTAATCAAACAGATATATTATTATTGTTAGTCTAGATCTATTACATGATGACTGATAAAAACTAATGGATACACTTAATATAGGTGGTTGTTTTTTTATTTTTTTATTTTGCTTATTTTTAAACTGTCAATACAAGATCATCTGATTGACTAAGAGTCTGAAGAGAGAATGATCTTCAAGGTGCTACATAAAAACAAGCTGCACACATACAACATTCTTTGATTATCTTCTCTAGTTCTAACAATAAACATAATTATAGGGGTGGGAGGAATCAATTTTAACCGTTTGGACTCTAGGCAGTGTCTAAATTTAATTGTTATTGCCGATTTTGGAAACCTTTTTTCCATATATATATATATCAGAGTTGCAAGGACAGAACTATCTGGAACAAAGCTTCAACTGAATCACTAATGTTGCAGACTAAGAGACAAATGTTCATCAATGCTAAATAAACTGGGTTGATTAGTTTTTGGGAGTGGATATTTTTCTTCATTGATTCCTATATCTAAGTGTCACATTTATTGGAGAGTACTTTTGACCTATGTTTGTCATAGTCTCCCAAGTGAGTAAAACTGACAGTCAAATTGACTTGGTGCTCATTTCATTGGGACATATCTAGTCACTAAAAACAGATATCATGGTTGGTGTAAGTTCTATAAAAAAAAAAATTGCTGTTGATTAAACATTTTTAGGACTAGTTTGATCATATTTCATTCCCTAAAGCTACTTCAAAATCTTTGATACACCTTTCTTAACCCTAAACTCAATCAAACTCTGCTCATTAAACTAGCTAATCCTAACCTGAAAACCTTAATTCACATACACATATCAAAGTTTCTAAAGCATATGCATCGAAGCTGTTAATGTAACAATATTATTTCAACTTGTGGAAAGGGTTGAGCTGTGCAGACATCAACTGTCAACTGACAATATCACGTCAAAGCACAGCACTGTGCTGATGTCAACTGACAATATCACGTCAAAGCACAGCACTGTGCTGACGTCAACTGACAATATCATGTCAAAGAACAGCACTGTGCTGACGTCAACTGACAATATCACGTCAAAGCACAGCACTGTGGTAGATCCCAATACATAAGTGTGAAGGTGCTTCACGGCTGTCGGAATATTTTAAGCAAGGATATGCTGTAACTGAAATCATTCTACTATTGCTGAAGTGTAAATACTGAAAACATCTTTTGAAAAATTGACGTTTTTATATGGCTTATGCATTGAATTTCAGCACAAGTCTAATCTCTTTATTTAGGATCTATCTTGTATTGATTCTGAAGTCAGTTGCGTTCTTAATCAGATGAGCGTTACAATTACTACTAATGATACATCAAATGGTTTCATGAGGAATGGCGCAGCTTATACGCGGATATTTGTAAATGTTGTATAACCGCTTCTAGCTTACATCCCCGTACAGTTCAATTAGTACTTGGTTACACTATTTTTGAATTCTTCAATCGAATAGCCGGCATTAAAACGTTCCCTTCAATCACACTTTTTTTTTAACCTTTGAATTATAAAAAAAAATTTGCCCCCCCCCTTTTTTTTTTTAATATCAAATCACTCAGTCTGTCTGGTAAAAAGTTTCTACACATTATTTCTCCCATGCCCAATCTCGAATCAAGCTGAAATTTTGCTCAACTATTTCTTTTACCTGCAAAAAAACAAGAAAAAAGAAAAAAAAAATTAACATTAGTTAATTAACTATTGATAGTAAATTATATTTTTTTATTATCTCGAACAATGAAACAAAATTGTATTTGACTGATGAGGTGGTATAAGTTGAATTAGTCCCCTTTATACTTTGTAGAGAGAAAAGTTTGAAACTAACAATACATAACTATAAAAAAAACTTCTATTTTCATAAGCACTTCAGAGGCACAGTGATTAATGTATTTGTTTGAAGAGGCTTTTGCCCTCGAGTTTGAATTCAGGTCGTTCACCTTTTTTTTTATATAAATGCTTTTCAAAAGCAATCACCCAGATACCCCCCCCTCCCATTTCCAACTGGTCCATGCTAAAAGCATGAAATTGCGCTTAAATATTTCTAATCTCTCTGTGGCATTTTATGTCTTCAGAGATGATCTTTTCCCTTTGCAACTTCTTGTGTGACTAAAGAGGCCAATCCTTGATACACAGCTGTGGTCACAGGTTGGGCATGTGTAATGACCAGCCGTTGCATTTTCACCCTTTTTTCTGCTGCTGTTGTGTATGGCATCTGCAATCCAGGATCCTTCCTTCATGCTCTCTCTCCATGTGGATCTATTCAGTGCCACTTTTTCCAAGCTACTAGTGTCCATTTTGAAGAGCGTTTGCATACATCCATACACGGTAAAGTGGACGACAAGATTTATTATCGCTAGTCTAGTTCTATTACACATTTAATAGAACTGATTCAAACTACTGATACAACTAGGCATAATATAAGATTTTTTAAAAAGTTTTTTAAAATTTTTGTTTCTTGTTTTGTCTCTTCTTGTCCTTCAACGAAATGCCTGCAAGCCGCTAATTTAGACTACACAAAAACACTTCTTTGGCCTAACAGTTGTAGTCCTAATAAAAATGCATTTTCAGCAGGCCCGCATTTAATTTTGTATCTTCCAATGAGATCACCCCTCTCCCACTCCAAACCACACGCTTTTTGGTCATTGCATTGTTCAGTAGAACCCACACTTAAAATATGCCTACATATTAACTGTAACAATTCTTTGACCTTTAATTTTGGATTTAGAACAGATCAAGCTCTATATCTACATTTCATAATGTATTTTTACCACACACACAATTAACTGCAGCCGCTTCGATTGTGAATTCTAGCACTTATCTCCACCTTAATCCAAGTCCATTCCCCTTTAAAAAAAAATAGTCCTACATATATTCTCCAACTATTCTTCAGCTTCTCAATTTTGCATGCTTGTGAATCTTGGACGCTAACCGCAGAACTAAAGTGGAGAATCCTAGCAATGGAATGAGATGCTATAGGAGGATCCTAGCTCTCACCTACAAAAACCGCATCACAAATGAGGAATTTAGAAACAGAATCACATTAGCAATCGGGCAATGACCTGCTGACCCCTGTCGAAAAAAGTAAACAAAAACTTTATGGTCGTATAACAAAGTCCTCTGGCCTTGCAAATACATTCCTTCTGAGGTACCAGGAAGACAAGACAAAGAAAGCGAGGGGAAGACAACATCAAATAATTGAGATTGTGGTCGACAGGTCCACGTGATTGTGTGTAAGGGTAGATGAGATGTGTCAATTTTTAGTTCGTAGAGGACTAGACTCTGAGAGAGTAAGTAACTGGAGACTATAGTTGAGTAAGTCGAGAGTTATTTAGTAGGAAAGTTTTTTTTCTTATGGTAGATATATACTAGATTGAGTTCACACTGACGCTGTATTTAGAGTTATTTGATGATCTGCATCAATGGTCTTCAACCTTTTTTGGCCTACAGCCCCCTTTTCGTATTTTTTCTTTTAAAAAATCCGCCAGCGCCATCCCTCTAAGAAAAACACGTATAAAGTAGCGTGAGAAGGCAAATTTGAACAAACTGTCATTTATTTATTAATTTTTATGATGTCAATAACACTTATCCCACATGGAAGACGACCGCATGCCAAAGGCGATCTTCTTTGTAACGCCGTCCTCCTCTAAGCTCGCCATAGATGCCCCCCGTAAACACTATAAATATCCACTCAGGCGCCATTTCGCCCTCACTGGCATAGAGGAAAGTACCTGGCAGCATTCTCTGGCAGCAGATGGTCTCTGAGAGAGACAGTTGGAGAGCTCTCACAAAAGCTGCGGGACAAACATTTGAGACGCAAAGAAAAGCCATTATTGAAGACATGCGCAAAAGAGGGAAAGAAAACAGCAGACGACTTTGTCTGCGAAAAATTCGGGAAAATATGCAGGTCGCAACTTGGTTTGCGTAGTTGTGTGAAACACTGCACTCAGCCTTAATATTCGGAATCGAAGACATTGCCATTATCATCATTATAAAAAAATTATGTCAAATAATTTGCAGTGATTATACACAAAAATTACTCTCATTGTCATGACTTTCTTTCAAATCTTTTTAAATTATTGAATTTTATGGCATACTGTTTTTAGGTTAAATTGTAAATTTAGTTTCATTTTTAATATAAATATTAATATTGCTGATTTCACTACAAAATGAAATTAAGCTAATGGGAACCTTGTGTCTCCTGCAGTCTGACAATATTAGAAATTTCAAGCTTTAATTAGCCAAAGCAAAGCGCAGGTCTCCTTCTAGTGGCTACATCCAGTCTATTTCTTTGCTTATTCATTTGGTATGTTAGCACGAAATCTAAGTTAACCATGTATGTTGGTGGAAAAGCTAAAACATAATTCCATTTTCGACCACAGTTTTGTAATTTTACTGAAACATTTAAGTACAGCCATATCTCTGTTGTGCCTCCTATGTTAACATTCTTTATATTGAAGACATAATTTTGTAGGAGAATGATATAACCAATGAAAGTCAATTTCTTTCCTGCAGGCGGAGGTTGGTTTCATTCATTTGCGTTAGCTGTCTACCATGTAAAACATTTTTTTTTAGCCTGCTTTAAGTCATCGCCAATCGTTGAATCTTCCTGTTTCTCACCAAAAATTCAATAATTGTATTTAAGAGCTTAACAAAGCAAGCAATAACAAGCCCCTTTCGAGATCCAGCGAAATTCAGTTTAAAACAAGTGTATAACATGTTGCTCATCATTTATTTCGCAAAACTGTTGAAAGATGCGTTTATTTTCAGCATGAATTTGTATTTTATTTACAATTTTTATAATTAGATTCAAATAGAAATGAAATTGCGGGCTAAACTTTTATTAAGATGTTGCCTGTGTATCAATAATTCACAAGGTGAATAGTTGATAGATCTGCTATTGATTCTATATTATTTATGAAGCGATTGTAGCATCCAACCACTGATGGTTCCCTATATATCGTCATAAGCTACATAACTAGACAACTTTAAAATAATATTTCATCACTAACAAAAAAAAGTCTTTTTGTGTAACAGATGTGTTTTGAAAATTTTTTATTTAGTATTAATCAATTTTCAAACAATATCATAAGACTTAAGTCTATGCATTTTTCTAAGAGGCCACTAAAACATATCTTATTTTGCCGTTTTGTTTTATATTGTTTGAATATTAGATTTTTATAATTGTTCATGGATATTCTTACTTTATTTTTGGATATGTCTATATGTTTGTGAAGCCGACATGGTTTCATAACCTCATCTGAAAATGCAGTATTCAAATTAGAACTTTGGAATACTTTTTATCTGGTGGCAATTCACTAAAACTCTTTATTATATATATCTCCTTACTTACCAGCGAGTTTTCATAACAACACTGTCAATGTTTTTTGTTTAAAAAAAAGGTTAAATTATTCTATTTGAAAGTTAGCTTTAACGTTTTTTAACATTTACATATCAATATATTAAAATATGTAGATAAAAAAAATATAATCTAAAACGCGTATTATCTAGTTTGTTAATCAAATCATAAATGTTTACGTGCGCAAGATCTAAGGACAAGACATGCCCTCTGATTACAGCAATAGAGTAAGAAATTAAAATAGAAAATGGGATTCCCGAACTCAAATTCTAACATTGTTTCTGTTCTTAAATTAGAAGCAAGCTAACTATAATTTGACTATATTTAGTTTGCCAGCTTTATTTTTGAAGAATTATTTAATTTGTTTTGTTTCAGTGCACCTTTAGTTTCTTCTTTCCCCCTTTTTAGCGAGCGCCCCCTTACCGCCCCCTATTGTGCCCAGCGCCTCACTACCGCCCCTTTGGCTCCCAGCGCCCCCAATTTCACGAAAACGTCCTTCATGAGGCGCTAGCGCCCCCCTGTTGAAGACCACTGATCAACATAGTACTACTAGTGTAAATAAGTTATAGTTTTAATAAAGTTATTTATTACTACACATATGTGTAGAGTCTCTTTGGAGAGGATGTTAGTGCTCCATTAGTAAAGTTAAGATTTCCTGTCGTCAAAAGATTGAACTGGGACTTGGAGTTGCTTCCCAGTGATCCAACCCCAAAACAACGACCATCACAAACAGCCTGGGCTACCCCCATATATAGGCGGATTGTGGAACATGCATATTTTTCCTAATTTTAGGAGAAAAAAATCACATTGTTCGTATAAAGTTTTATTAGAGAATTTTTGTGCTTAAAATGCGAACCTATCAAAACTGTTTCTTAGCAAACAACTAAGAGGTGAGAAGAATGGGTGTGCCAAATTTTATGTAAATCTGTTCGGCGCTTAACAAAAATTTCAGAATAAATCAGTGAATTAGTGGTATTTGAATTTCGCGTGGAAAGACATCAACAACAGGATAGCCATGGCACGAAAAGAGTGTGGGACAATACGTCTTAGTATACGGACCTGTGTGATGAGCATTCTTCTATACCATAATAAAATACGGTTCACCTTGTCAGAAAAAAAAAAAACTGAATATCTTCCACCTCCAAGGCGGATTCTTAAAATAAGGTTGCAAGATGAAATAACTAATGAGGAAGTGCTGCAAAGAGTGCTGGATAGATCCACATGGAGAGCAAGAGCATAATGAAAGGCTCACTTGTCACAACTTTACGCTAACGCATACATTTCTTGGGCAAGCAAATTCTAGTGTCTATTAAGTTAATAGAATAAAATATATATTTAAGAGCAAGATAGAATATGGATAGATGAGCGGATGGATATTGATATATTATTACAGATTGTGTACTTACCAAATATTTCCCCATTAGGAGCATACTCAGAGACCAAATACAACATATTCTTAGTTTCCATTACCTGGAAAGAAACAAATAACATAAAAGAAGTTTTTTTTTTGTTTTTTTTTAATCAATTTCTCCTTTATGAAGCTGATGACTTTTTGTAAGAGCAATCACTTCGTCCATAACATCTAATATATGATAAAAAAAATTTATAAAAGGAAAAAAATACCCCGAATTAATTCTAGCAGTCTAGCTAACGATTTTTACATAAAGATGAGCAAAATGTTCATGTACGTCTTTTTATTCATCGAACACTCAAATGAATATAAAATAACATTTAAGTCGATTGCGGAAATTACAGCAAAATTAAAAAAAAACAAAAAACAAGGTAAATCTTTATTACAAACGCAAAACACCACAGACTGACTGATTAAAAGATTTCATTAAGTGTTGTACGGATTCCCATGAAATTTCGTTCCTTTTACCTCCTAGACCAAGGGTTCTCAACCTGTGGGTCGCGACCCCCTTGGGGGTCGAATGACGATTTGTCAGGGGTCGCCTAAGACCATCGAAAATATGGATTGTTTTTGTCTATTCTTCTATTGCTGTATGTGTGTGTGGAGGGGGTCGCAGCAGAGTGGGGGATTGTAAAAAGGGGTCGCCGGGCTTAAAAGGTTGAGAACCACTGTCCTAGTCGCTCACTAAGAACTGGTTTTGATAGATTTGCAACCTGAACACAGAGATTGGCTGGAAAAAAAACAACCTAATCCTAATAGCATAAAAAAAGATACAGTTTTTAGCGTTCCCCTAGACCTTGAGAGTGAGGATGAAACTTGCTGTATTTCCAATTTTTCTTATTAACGAAATATAAATGTATACAAACAACATTTTTTGAAAAAAAAAAACAAAAAAAAAGAAACGAACAAGCTTTAATAAACATTTGAATTTTAAACATTGTGGAAATATTAATGCAAAACAAAACCCGAAAATCGTTATAACTGTCTTTCAGTTTAATGTTATTTATTGTTTATTAGGAGGCCATTAACATTGCCTCATTCAAAATGGAGGTGACCTCTTTGCTGTTGCAACATAGCAACACAGACGTTCTCAGCAATAAAATTCTTGCTAGAAAAATTTGCTGGATAGCCATGCACTTCTTGTCTCAGGCCATCTGCACCCTAAATGACGGAAGACATAAAGACCGTCAAACTTATTCGCCGACGTGCGGAACGTGCATTTCAAAAGACAAGTCTGACGATACATCGACAAATCTACATCAAAGAAAAAAACTAGGTGAACCGCATGATTAGAGACGCAAAAGCTAGTCATATTCGACAAAAAATCGAAATTTCTGATTCTTCAAAGGAGCTATTTAGGATCACCGCTGCAATGTTAGGGGGAGCAAATAACGAACGTTTGACGTCATCTATCCCAGTATCTGAACTCCCTGATTCCTTCATTAGATTCTTCATTGGCAAGATTGAGCAGATCAGAAATGACATGCTATCCCTCTCATCACAGCTTGACCACTCTTCAATGTTTCAAAATTCTCCTTTTGGCGAGTTTCAGTGTGTCTCGGAAGATTATGTCAAAAGTACTATTTTAAAATTGTCAAATAAATCATGTGACCTTGATTCCATTCCAGCTTCCTTGCTCCTTGGATGTTTAGATGAGCTAGTACCTACAATTATTAACATTGTGAACTCTACACTGACTTTAGGCATTTTACCACAGCAATTTAAGCATGCACTTGTCAGGCCCATATTAAAGAAATCCAGTCTTGACCCGGAATGTCTAAAAAAAAACTATCGCCCGGTATCATATCTTCCGCTGTCAAAGGTTCTGGAGCGCAATAGTGTTAGCGCAAATTCATTCTCATCTTGAACAGTACTGTCTCTTGGAAGAATTTCAATCTGCATATAGGAAGTGCCGTAGCACAGAGACAGCAGTGATCAAGGTACTAAATGACTTCACAATTCCGACATAGGCCACATATCAATACTTTCCATGCTGGACTTGTCCGCAGCCTTTGATACTCTAAACCATGAAATTATGATGGCCAGATTCTCTGCTACTTTTGGTTTAGCAGGAATCGTCCTAAAGTGGCTTGGATCCTACCTGAACGCACCCAAAGTGTCGTTGTCAACAGGAAAGAATCAGCAAACTGAATATTGAAGTACGGACTACCCCAGGCCCAGTACTGTTTACTATGTATACATACCCACTCAGCGGTGTCATACGGCCAACCTTGGCCAGCATCCTATACCACCTCTTTGCCGATGACTCACAGTTATACGATTCCTCAGTACCCTCAGAGGTGTCGCATCTGGCAGAGAAAATCAGTGGTACCGTTGCAAGGGTGAGCGATTGGATGGTTGAGAATAAGCTCAAGATGAACGAAGACAAGACAGAAATAATTAAGATTGGCACTCGGAACAACATACCGAGAGCACAGATTCTCTTTTTATCACGAACTGCCAGGTTCCTTATGTCCATGTGGTGCGGAACCTTGCAGTTTTCTTCGACTCAACACTATCTTTCGACCCATGCATAAGTCAGCTCTGCAAGGATCTTTATCTGCAGCTGCGCAGATTAGATCAGATCCGACCATATCTGACAACGGAGTCAACAAAAAAGCTAGCTGTGGCATTCATTCTCCCCCCCTTGACTACTGCAACGCCGTGCTAGCAGGTATACCCGATGACAAAACAGCCAAGCTGCAACGTATACAGAACAACGCCACTCGAAAAGTCCTTAGAAAAACAAGACGAGATTCTGCTACTACTCTCTTGCGCACGCTCCATTGGCTTCCCGTGAAAGCGAGAATCGATTACAAGGTCGCCACACTTTGTCATCAGTGTATATATAACAATGAAATGCCCCTAAACCTTAGCGAACTGATCACTCCATATGTCCCTCAGAGAGTCTTACGCTAATGGGCTAAAGTAACTATATTACATAAAACACTAAATCCTAATTTACAAATAGAAAAACGAAACTAACTCAGAACCCGTGCAGAAGTGTGGCTTGTTTTCAGCCCCCCTAATTAAGATATATCTCCAAGTAAACCAGCTTAGTTCTCTCATAAGATGGATAATAAAGATTATTACTATTATAATTATGTTAGAAACGAACGAGTATTCATTCTCTGACGCTGCCAGGGTCGAGTTTCGTTAAAGAGAAACAAAATTCATTGTAGTCCCTTTAGCAGTGTCCACTGAGGAATTTTCTGGTGATGTTGCAGTTCTGATGCAGTACCGTATTATTATTAGTAACTTAAATTTATATTTAAAAACTAAAAATACTAAAACACATAGAAAAGTTAGAGTCAAAATTAATACCACATTTTTACAAAGATTATATCAAGATTATCGACTCACTCTGTCTGTCTGGTAAACGTATGTACAGGTTATTTCTCCCAGATCCAATCTCTGATCAAGTTGAAACTTCGCACAATTATTCATTGGCATAGACCAGACATGAATCATCAAAAAAGTAACCAATTAATCAATTAATTACTGCTAATCAATTATTTTGTTTGATACCAACAAGGGAGAATAATCCTTCAGTATTCAGAGATATTGCTAAAATTGTTGGGTTTTAAACAAGGTTACAAAGACAGTTTGTTTGGAAACACAAACTCAGAATCCGCCCTCAAAGTGGTCCACCTTGAGCCTTCACCAGGATTCGATCACGGGACTTCCGGTTCCAAGTGCTTCGGTTCCAAGTGCTTTACCCTTCAGCCACAGCATCTCCATATATTCATTTAGCGTACACTTATATTTTTTTAAATAATAATTATTAACCTTATCCATACATTCAAAATTAATAACATGTTACATTGTAACAAACAGAAACTAAAAAAGATTTATTCTTCTTACAAAATTAAATAAATTGGCAACACGAAAAAAAAAATTCTTGACCTACTTTAAGATACAATCTTGTACAAATGACTTGACAAGAATTTCCTCTCGCAAATAAAAATTAATATCTCCATTGTCATTTGTCATAGAAACTAGACATAGATCCAGCTAGATCTAGCCCTAGTTTTAGCTCTAAATCTACACAAAAAAACTCTGCAAGGGTCTTTATCTGCAGCTGCGCAGATTAGATCAGATCCGACCATATCTGACAACGGAGTCAACAAAAAAGCTAGCTGTGGCATTCATTCTCTCCCCCTTGACTACTGCAACGCCGTGCTAGCAGGTATACCCGATGACAAAATAGCCAAGCTGCAACGTATTCAGAACAATGCCGCTCGAATAGTCCTTAGAAAAACAAGACGAGATTCTGCTACTACGCTCTTGCGCACGCTCCATTGGCTTCCTGTGAAAGCAAGAATCGACAAGGTGGCCACATTTTGTCATCAGTGTATGTATAAATGCCCCTAAACCTTAGCGAACTGATCACTCCATATGTCCCCCAGAGAGTCTTACGCTCAATGGACTCAACGCTTTAAGTGGTGCCACGTTTTTCCCTCAAGAGCTAAGGTCTGCGGGCTTTTTCAGTGCACGGATCAAAGGTTTTGGAACTCACCCCCATTGATCTCAGACAGACAACATGCTACTCAACTTTCAAGAAGAACATTAAGACCTATCTGTTTAAAACTTTTTTAGATTAGTTTGTCATGTTAGCTCTTGTGTTTGTAATGTTATAACAGCGCCTTGAGCCTACATTTTGTTTGTTAACAGCGCTTTATAAATAAAATTATTATATTATTGTCTTTTTCCTTACATTCTTAAAAACCCTCCCGGATGCCACTGTGGGAGTATACAGCTCTCCTCAAGGTTTTCAGCAGGCTGAGGGGGGGGGGGAGCGCCACTGATAAAAGTTTGTAAAAACACTGCCTACAGTTTGTTACAATTAAAAAAAAAAACAACAACAGTATATGTGTATACTTCTATCTTTTCACTAAAAATGCACTGAAGAAAGTTTTGAACTCATAATTTATACGATGAAAACAAAAAAATTCTACCCAAAATTCTTGTTTCGAGTGGTTTGAATGTGTGTTTCATTTTGGAGTAAGAAACTAGATAAAAGGGTCGCGCCTTCAAAGAAGACTTGGGCTGGAAAGAGGCTGTGGAAGTCGCCGATCTCTGTGGAGAGACCTTACTGCTCTATACGACGAACGGCGAGGGAGGACCTAAGACTAAGTAAGTAAAGAAATAGTTACCCATTTAAAAAAAAAAAAAAGGAGACAAGATGAGTATTTAGAAAAGTATCCATTTCAAATGGCTAAAAGGAATATTCCACAGCAGCTTCTTATCGAATTGAAGCTCATACAATTGGAGAGACATTCTTTCAGGTATAATGTAATGTGTACTTAACGAGGAGACAACTACTACTAAAGCTATAATATTGGTATTTGTTATCAAACTTTACGCCTGGTCGTGTGATATGCGCTTCGGATTGTCGTCACATAGGTCCCAATGTCGAACTCTACTCACTTCCATCTCCTTCCACGCGTCCTGCACAAAACAGAAAACGTGATAGAAGTATTGTGGGCATTATTTACAGAGACATACAGTAGGAAAAGATGGATTCGATAGTATTTATGTCTACATTATAGATCAGGTCAAAGTATAGGAACAAGATCAAAGTCACACCAGACAACAGAATTCAACAGACAAATATTGTGCTCGATAAGAAGATAATTCAAAGAATCCAAAATTATCAAAATGTTTTTTTTCTTATTTTTTAAAAATATTTCATCTCGTTTTATAATTCATCATCAAAATCACCATACACCATTAGAGTGAGGACTTGAGAGGCTCAAATCCTCTTTTGTAAAAGTCCTGGACAGAAACCCAGAGAACATACAGGACGAGAATTTGTGGTTTCCCAGACCTGTTGAGACGGAGATAAGCAAGACTTGGGCAGTCAAAAGCAATATGAGACACGGTTTCCTCTTCCCCACAGCGGGGGAACCGTGAGTCAAAGTTTTGACATAGCCGTGAGAAATATGAGTCATCAAAACAGTGGCCTGTCCTGCCTCCACCATGGGGAAGTGCGGTCAGGGCGCCTCATGCACTCCCAGACTCCACGGGCTTTATGAGACTTGTCCTATCACTCAAACCACTTTTCCAATTTTTTTTAAATTGTTGACAGAGCATGATGAAAACTCAAAGCCTGCTCGGTAGGTGCTGTTAGTCCTTCCCGGTGAGCCAGAGTCTACAAGGGTGTAGCCAGTCACACCTATGTGACTCGGTACCCACTCCATTATTACAGGGGTGCCATAGCTTTGACGTTCTGAAACGGGCTATTATGCACAGCATCTATGCTCTTCTTACACAGAGAAGACTACGCTGGCTCGGTCATGTCACTCGCATGCCAGATGGAATAATCCCTAAAAACTTCCTTAACGTTAAGCTTGCAGAGAGAGTCAGACCCAAGGGAAGCCCAATAATAACCTACAGAGATGTCTGTAAGAGAGAGATGAGAACCACGGGCATCGATCAAAGTATGTGGGAGGAGATAGCCCAAGACCGGACAGTAAGGAGACAGACTGTACGTGCTGGTACGAACTTCGCCGAGTGCAAAAGAAACGAAGCTGCATCAGTCAAGAGAAAGAAGAAGAAAGCTGCCTTGTCAACTAGCCCTAGGACAGATGCATATACATGCACGAACTGTGGCAAACACTGCCGCTCCAGAATTGGTTTGATCAGTCATACCAGATTCTGCCCAGTCTCAAGACGTAACCAAAGCCAGCGACTCACATGGTCGCATCCACTATCTTCCGAGACAGAAGGAACCATAGCGTTGATTTATGTTGTGTGAAGCCATCCTTCCCACACAAGACGTGAGTGAGATGGGCCTGTAGCCCTCAGCAGTGGGAGCATCCTTTTCCTTTTTTTTTTTTTTTTGTTTAGGAAAAATGGTGGCACGTATCCAGGCCCTAGGCAGATGACCATGGTATCTTTCGGTCTCTTTTTTTTATCAGATTTAAGAGCCTTATCAATGGCTTTGGAGTTTGGGGACTTCTTGGCAGCCTTGAAGATTTTAGCAAAATATTTGTTCAACAAGGTGGCCATTTTCTTCTTTAAGGAAATGGTTACCCCACTGAGTGAGAATAATGGTGTTGCTGTTTTCGTACGCCCAACATTTTCAAGATATCTCAGAAGACTCGAGGCCTTAAGAGCTATCCCTGCACAGTTGTTGGTCCAACGTTCACGTTTTCCCCTGTCAACAGACTTTTTTTTGTCTAGTAGTTTTATTATTAAAAATGGATAATAAAAAAGTTTAAATTTTAAACAATTTTTTTTTTACAATGTTCCTTTTACTTTTCGAAGTACCGGTAGCATTGAAATCCGTTGCAGAAAAAGTTTGAGACATCCTGGTCTAGAATCAGAGTACTCTTAAAGTTTAAAATAGGGATAAAGATTCTATTATTATAAAATCATACTTTTAAAAAAAAGTTTGTGCCTTCACCCTTCCGAACTCTTAATTCGGAGCACTCATTTCTCTCGTGCATTGTTTTTCTCTTCGAAATGACGCCAACTTGACGTCACATATAGAAAAATAGGAGTCACGGTTAATCTGATGAATACACACTAAAATGATAATAGAAAGAGCGCTTTCGCATGCTCACTCACACACATCTTAAGAGAATATCCATTTGTAATGAATAGTTTGAGTTTTGAGTTTAGGCACATCGGCGCAATTTAGGCCATGTCGTGCCCGTAATCCTTTAAGGATCATTCTCCCTTTACATAACAAGGGCTAAATTCTATACACTTAAATCATTAAAAACAAGGTCTATTCAAAGTTAAAATAGTAAAGGTAGTAAAAATTTAATAATTTGGTAAAAATCTTATGTAAATATTATATGTTCACAGTTCAAAAATCAGATCTTCGTAGACAACCCCACCTCCCGGACAAAGCCCAGTACCTTCCCAGGGTCGACATTGTCGAATAGTGTTTTCAAGGTTTGTGTTCTAAAACATTTCTCCCTGACATCCGGGTATCTGGGGCAATCAATGAGAATATGTTCCACGGTGAGGCGAGAGTCACAGTACTCACAAAGTGGGGGCTCCTCTTTCTTCAGCACAAAAGAGTGCATGATGTAGGTATTTTGTTCCGAAAGGAGCAGGCACACGCGACTTTTCCATCCATTTTAGATCGGTCTGTGTAGATGGTGCCACAATCTCCGTAGCTCTCCTGCAGTTCCCTAAAGTGAACTTGTAGTATGCTTGGGTCTGTATGGGTTAGGGAGGGATACATTTAATTTGGGTTTATTCATTAGCCAAGGAAATAAAATGCGCCAAGCAAAACCAGGACATTTGTTTAAATTGTACAAGTGAGAATAGGTTTTCTCAAATACATCCGTCTAATTTGTTAGAAGACAAATGAGTTGAAGACAACATAAACCCCTAAATTGAGATGTATAATTGAAACGGATTTTTCTGTTGTAAGTTATTTACAGTGGTGCAAATGTTTAAAAAAAAAAAGATATTCGAATAATAAAACTTTGCATATATACAGTTTACATATATATTTTTAAAATTTTTGAACAATAATAAATACGAATGCTTCAACCAAAAAAAAAATCATTTACATTAACAAGTTCAAAGAAAAATTTATCTTAAACAAGGAAATATGTCTTTAAATACTTTTTAAATAAAAGCATATATTAAGTGTACTTGTATGAATTAGTTTGGATCAGTCATGAAATTAAATTTGTAATAGATCTAAACTAACAATAAAAAACATTTATAAACAAATATTTTAAAAAAGGTGAACAACCTGAAGTCCAATTCATGGCTCAAGACCTCTCAGGCTTTTCAAGCCAACACGGTAACCACTCTGCTAGTGGAGAGCTTATGAACTTGGAAGATTGTATAGTTATCTTTGTTTCTATAGTCTCGTCTTATTTTCCAGATTTTTGTTCACTAAGACTCAGACGACGACCTATAAAGGAGACTAATTAAGCTTATACTACCACTTCAGTCATTTACAATTTCTTTTCCTTATTCGAGACAGCAAACAAAACAAAATTACCAATAGTTAATGAACTAATTGTTTTTTTAATTGATTCTTGTGTTGTCAGGTAAAAGAAATGATTGTGCGAAATTTCAGCTTGATCAGAGATAGGGTGTGGGAGAAATAACGTGTACAAACTTTATAAGCTTTGTAAAAACGGGGTAGGAGGAATGATAAAAAAAAATCTGAAAAAAAAAAAAGTATTATAGTTATATTTACAGCTATATATCTCAATATTGTAAGATATATTTCCCTTTTCATATATCAAACAAATTAAATTTATAACCACTATTTAATTAACTGTTGTTATTTTTAAAAATTGATTCATGTTTTGTCACTAACAATGAATAAAAGTTTCAGGTTGATCCGAGAATGGGAAATAGGAGAACCATGTTCCAAATGAGTACGAAAGAGAGTTGATTGAAAAGAATGTTAATGTAAAAAGAAAACTAGTAATCAGTTTTGAACTTTGTTAAACAACGAGACATGATTTTAAAATAATATCGCAACAGCAATTGATGATGTACAATTCTTAAATACGAGTTAAAAAAAAAAAACTCTTTAGAAACTCCAAACCAAAGTGTAGACGCCATAATTGTTCAAGCTTTGCAGCCAGAAATATAAGCACGGAAATAACGCCCTTATACTGTTGCTGCGAAGAAGGCACAATGTTGAGTTTTCTAAAACTGAATGTCCAGCATTCAGTTGGTGATTCAACTCACCTGATAGAGTTTGATGATATGATTATGACTGATGAGTTTCATGATCTGGACTTCCCTGTACACTTTTTTTAAGTTGGCTTCATCTAGTTGGGTCTTGTCAATTATTTTTATAGCCACCTGGGAAAAAGAAATCCATCTTATTAAACAAACAACCACAAATGTGGTCCTACTGAACTCAATAGGTACGTTTCAACACATACAGGTTAACAATATCCCACTAACACAAACAATTTAAAGTCAAAAACTACGTAATGATATCCGATGGACTAAACGTATCAAGAATGCACATGTATTATACAGAGAATTGTATCTAGAATACACATGTATTCACAGAAATGCCAATTCGGAAATGAAATTATCATCTCGATAACTTTTATAAGATTTAAAAAAAATAGTATGATTATATGGCACATCGGAACACTTAAGCCATGACGTTCCTTTATTCTTTCAGGATTCTCTTTCTCCTCAGTATTAAAACGATGTGATTTATGGGATAGTACAGTGTTTCTCAAACTTTTACTGGTGGCACCCCCCCCCAAAAAAAAAATACTCGCGCCCTCTTTAATCAGCTGGTGACCGTAATGGGCGCTGTAGGCTCCCACAGTAGGATCCGGGAGGATTTTAAGAATGTAATGAAAAGAAAAGAAACTTAGACATAATTATAACATATTTGAGAAAACAAAGAAAAAGAAAATTTAATGCTTCTTTGTATACTAGAAAAGGTTCTACTGTGGAAAAACAAGATTTCGATTGGAGGTGCAGCAGGCTCTCTACATCCAACAACGAGATCTGAGGGAGCGTTTTAGGCTCCCCCAGCGGGGTCCGGAGCCACGGCGCCAAGCGTTTCGAGCACCCCGAGCTTCTGAAATTCTTTATCCTGGTGTCTGCAATTCCTTTCCTCATAATAAGAGCGCATGTTAAAAAAAAATATTTAAGACAAAAAAAAGGGGGGGGGGGGTGCAATATTGACGAGTTTTCTTGCAATCAGAGCACAATATTCATCCTGGAAAAAAATTTTGAGTCGATACTTTTGCAGACGCCTCTCGCGAAAACGATTTAAAGAAAAGATAAGGCTAATTTAAAAATTGTATTTAAATTTTGTTTTACTTCGTTAATATTGTAACATGGATTAATTATTACAATAAAAAAATTTGTCCCACACAGTTTGACAAACGCTAGGAATTTATTTGACGCTAAATTATTAACATCAACATAGAAAAAGTGTCGACTCGTTTTGCAATTTTTTCTTATTGGAATTCCTTACTCTTGTGGTGCATATAAATTATGTATAACCATACATCAGTGGTCTTGAACCTTTTTTAGCTTACCACCCCCTTTTCGTATTTTTTGTTTTAAAAAATCCGCTCTAAGAAAAATACTAAAATAAGTGTGAGAAGGCTAATTTGAATAAAATGTCATTTATTTATCAATTTTCATGCTGTCAATAACAGATAATTTTATAACAATTATAAAAAAATTATGTCAAATAATTTATGGTGATTACAAACTAAAAACTCAAAATTGCCCCGGAAGTGGTCCACCCAGGCAGGTAAAAAGGCAGGTCTAAAATATTGTGATGTCGGATTTTCACTATCTTTTCTAGTTTACGAGATCTAAACGGGACGGACGGACGGACAGACCACACAAAACTAATGGCGTCTATTCCCCTTTCGGGGGCCGCTAAGACATCAGTCACAAAATTCCAGCCATCCACCACAATTTCATTTCGGAGGGGGGGGGGTGAACCCAAAAACCCTTTCCTGGCTACGCCCGTGAAAAAAAAAATCTAGTTGAAGGTTTCAAAACAACTTATTAGGGACGCGTGGATGAAATAAAGTTTCGACAAACGGGTTGATTCCTGGTAAAGATGTTCTCATCACAGAAACATCTAACATGTAAGTTTTAAAACTAGCACAGTGGCATTATCCAATTGATTTTTGTGAGTGTGTGTTAATAACTAAAAATGAGTCTATGGCTAACGGACATTACCGTGAATTATCTCTAGTTTTCATTCCAGTCTTTTAATCAGTTAACAGATTTCGTGAATATGTTGAACTTTGTCAATAAATAGATTTAAAAATGAAACCAAGATGGTAGAAAACTTGGGCTTTTCTGACCTTTTCATAAACAAGTTATTGCCGGAAAAAAAAGTTGTATGTGTCAACTGTGACGTTTTTGTGACGTCTGTAGTAAACAATGAAAATGATTGAATCCAGGATTCACTTGCCAGGGAAACTCCGCATTATGCAAGCAATGCTAACTGTAAACGTTCGGCTAATAGCAGCAGTTGAATAGTTCTGTTATTAGATAAATGGTAGGTGCTGCTAGAAGGAAAAACTGAGAAGAATGCTCATACATAATGATAATAATTACCAAATATCATATGGCCATTTCTAACGACTAATTCATAATGGTAAAACAATGACTTTCGTTTAAATCTTTGACATTCAAAATAAATCATAGAGACGAATGTATAACAAACTAGTCGACCCACGGCGTAGCATATGCCGCTAATTAGTGACGGTGAACAATTCCTGAAAGACACAGTTGTCCAAATGGGGTGGGTTGGGGCAAACGACTGTGAGTGAATCAAAAGAAGAAACTTTGGAGAGAGCAACATACAATAGTCCATGACTGAAAGCAGGTTTTGGAAGATAAAGGCATATCTTTTTAAACGTTTGGCCTTGTGCTTTATTAATTGTCATGGCAAAAGCTAATCTAATTGTCGTGGCAAAAGCTAGTCTAACAGGGAATTGTCTGCGCGTAAAGGTAAAAGGCAAATTTGAATCTGATGGAGTCAGTGATATCCGGGGAATAAGGACAGTTTGTGAGGTAGTAGCTGCGATAGTTTAACACTCCAGTATGTTGCGGTGAATGCAAGCGCTGATTAGAAAGGGATATGGAGAGACGTTGACCCTGATTGTAAATTCGAGCAGGGTCAAGCGGACGTTCTCGGAAGTGAATAGTGATAGTAGCGGGAGGTATTTGAGACTTCGCCACAATTTCAGCCTCGCCACCATAAACGCCGGAAGTATGTAGGCAGCGTATTGTCGAGCGTATGACTATGCTTCCGTGAGTAAGAACAACGGACAGAGTGTCGCCATAGTTATCCCAATGTTCGCAAACAAAGCTTACAGCCATCTTGCGAAGTTCGAGAGCAACAGTTTTGTCGATGACATTTTTCATGAAATATACGACCCATAGAAATAAACACAAAATCAAAACAAATGTACAGAAAAAACATGCAACTATTTTAATGACACCAGATATTGACATGTGTAAAAAAAATACACACATAAATGTAGTCAATATATTTTTTCTGGGCCGTGCTCTCTGTCGAGGCGAAAGCTACGTAGGGTAACTCTAGTCCGATTTTAGTTTATGTAGAGACGCAGCATAATGGACGGATGTTGAACACGATTGGTGACGTTATGACTTAGTTGGGTTAGAGGCTACTTAGAGACAGAAATTAGTTGGTGATAGGATTTCATAAGGGTATGACGTATTTATCGACAGAGACATCAAATGTGGCCTTTTGTGGATTAAACTTTTATTTAAACTATTCCAACGGTGTTTGGACTCGTCTCTTAACTTGTTCAAACGGATGTGCTTGTTTGCTTGGGAGTTAATCGCATTGAAATACACCCGCACAAGAAACCCAGACATCTGCAGAGTAATCTGTCGTAATCAGACAGGCAACAATTAACTACAAGACAGATAGGCAACATCACAATAGATAGCTAGATGTTGTACAATTATAAGACAATGACATTGAAAGATGAAAATACAGCTTATAGAAATAGGCATTAGTGTTCTCATGAGATACATTTTGTATTGTGCACTGATCAGGTACAACAATACATGTATACACAATCAAGAACTATTTTCATTTTAATAATGTAACAATCGGAGCAGGACAATTTTGGTTTTATATTTGATGATTTTTTTAGATTATAATTCTGACTTATTGATTTCAAATTCAATTATTTTTCAAACACGCTCTGAAAGATTTGCACAGACATGGTATAATTAATAATTTTATTTCTTTATGACGGTTCTCAATTTCAAATTTTGAAAGACAGAGATTAAGACTAGGCCCTATATTTCACGTTGAAATGACTTAACGCGAGATCAACTAAATACAGCGAGCAAAGCAAGAAGAAGGCCAAGTAAAACGGCTGAGTCGTCAGGAATCCCATAATTCTTAAGCTAATGACGTTGGCAATGACGTCATACAACCACTGTCAATGCTAGTTGACATTTACAAAACATTTATTCCGTTAGAAAGCTGTAACGATTCCTCCCCTGCCCCCGTCACACCCACACGAACACCCTAGCTTAAGTTGAGTGCGTGCCATTGTCTCCCTAGAAACCAAAAGATTGTGGACTAGGGAGATGAATGACGGCATGATAGAACGAGGAACTCAACAATATAGAGTTTACTTGACAAACGATTTTGATCGAAATCATTTCTCCACATCGATTGGGAGAATAAAAAGTAACTCTTGCCAGACATTGCGCTGCTCTCTGCAGCGACCAGTTTGGAAAAATCAATAATGAACCACCTTTCAATTAAATTATTAATCTTCATCGAATATGTTTAATACACCAAAAAGTTCTACAACCTGTTGTTGTTTTTTCTAATTTCATTCCATGTGTGTATATCCAAGTCGTTTGACAAGAATAGGTCGGAGGAATGACAAGTTTGGTTTACAAAACAAATTTACACTTGAAATATAAAATATACGTTTTAAAAAACAAAGCTTATATTAAGCGTAGTTGTATTAATTAGTTTGGATCAGTCGTGTAATTAAATTTGTAATAGATATAGACTAGCATTCTTAAATCTAAGCGATTAGAAATATTTGACCAATTATTTTTTATCGCAATTTCTTGCTTTTAGCTTTCTCAATAAGCATATGATCCCACTAGTTGCCTGGACCAGTTGGGAAAAGGGTGAATATTACAATGATCGCTTTTCAAATGTATTTATTTATATGAAAAAAAGAACCTGGATTCGAACACAAGGGTTCTAGCTTCCCCAAGATAACACACTAATCACTGTACTAGAGATGTGCTTATGAAAATAAAAGGCTTTATAGTTATCAAATGTTAGCTTCAAACTTTAAAGAAAAAGTATGAATGGAACAAATTCAACTTATACCACCAGTGTTTGAAGGTTAGTTCTATTAAATAATGAAATCCATAGACTATATTTTGTATTTTCATACTATATTTTGTATTTTGTCATGTGTCAACGTAAAAAAACTATCGGTGCAAAGTGTAGTTCTTAAAATTAGATCTAGATCCTTTCGATCTTGTCTCGTGTAAACATGGCCTATAATCAATGAAATACTTTATTACTATACTTTCATGGAGTTTGGCAACTTTTTTTTTTTGAGGGTCTTAAGTTTGTTTTAGGGCTACTATACATAGGTACGGTTCCAGTTAGTACCCAAAGGAACATTTATGCCAAGTTTTATCAAGATTGGTCAAACGTTTTTGAGATTTCTATGCGGGACATACATACACTTTACATTCTGATTAATATATATATATATATAAGGCTGTCCTAAGATAAATAAGGAATATGCAATATCTCCCGTGGCTACGCAGCCCCAGCTGTCACCTACATATTTTGCCACATCCAGGGCAAGCATAACTATGTCCGCCGAATGTCGATTAAGATTTTCTTTTCGCCGTCTGCGTCGGTCCTCGGCAGCGGATTTTCTTTAGGTCTCAAATGTGCATTTCGCGGCCTATCTGAATTAGATTCTATCAGTGTTCAAATATTTCCTTCTAATAACCTGGTATCTGAGGCAATCAAGGAGGATATGCTCTACATTGAGGTTATAGCTACAATTATTCCGCAGTGTGTGTGATGTAGGTGTTGCCAATCAAGGCCGGCCTTAGGCACAGGCAAACTAGGCAGCCGCCTTGGGCCGCCGATTGGTTGAATGGCCCACAATGACTAAACAAACACCACGCCATGCAGCAGTTTTGGAACTAGTATCAAGTGATGTTTTCGTGGTACAACGCAAGCATATATTGAGAATTGGGTAAGTTATGAAACAGTGTTACAGAAAAGGCAAAGTATTATTAGGGGTCACTTAAATAAGCCAAGCGTAAGGATCATAGCCTATTGAAAAATAAAACCAAAATAGATGCGCGTATATCAAAATCCTTACTAAGTGCGATAAAAAATGATATGGCTATTTTACGTTTTCAAACAAATATTGCAATTAAAATGAATGCAAGAAGAAAGGCGAGAGTAACAGAGGCAACACTAAATATCAAAATATTAAAGGTAACCGGTGGTAAGACGAACAAGGACGCCCTCCCAAATACTTAATTACAGTATATCTACAAATTAGTTGTTTTCATTAGATTTCAAGATGATTAAGAGTTTCCATGATGTTAGTGAAACATATCAAAGCCCAAAGATAATTCACAAAATAATGAAACTGTCAATCGCCAAAGACATAAAGAATACTAACAGTCCATCATCAGTTCAAAAATCTGAAATAGATGCCAGTAATTCTTCTCATAACGCCCTCCTCTCGTCAAAAGAATAAAAAATCTGTTATTAATCAAATCTAGTCCCACAACTTACATGGCCTTAATAATTTTGTCAAATCTAGTTTCAGAATTTACAAGCTATCGTTGAATTTAGTCTTACAACTTTCAGAAATATTACAAGAATCAACATTTGGGATCTTAAAATTAAGTGAAAAAAAAACGATATGGCTATTTTACGTTTTCAAACAAATATTGCAATTAAAATGAATGCAAGAAGAAAGGCGAAAGTAACAGAGGCAACACTAGTCAATATCAAAATATTAAAGGTAACCGGTGGTAAGACGAACAAGGACGCCCTCCCAAATACTTAATTCTCAATAGTTGTGAAATGTGATCCCTCAATACAAATAGCTTTGCATGAAATCACTTTAATGTAGATAAAATAAAATGCAGTTCTTTTATAGTGAAATCCGATTTTTTAAAAATAATAATTTTATTTTGAAATGGGGTAATATTAGGTAGATGGGATGAAAAAAAAAGGGGGGGGGGGGAATTCAAGTACTTTCCCTGGCGGATGCGAATGCGGATCATATTAGATTTTTAAAAATTAAAACATTATTCAAAAGCTCATAAAAATAATACTTACGCTACTTGTGCCTCGATTGTCGGTCACACTTCAGTAGCAGTCCTTTCCCCCCACGTTACTTGATTTTACTTGATTTTACTTGATTCGACCTGCCGTTTTTAGTAGGATGATTTATGAGCTTTTGATGTCTGGAAAATGCCTTTTTGCCGTTAAGATTGCAAGAAAGCGCTTTGCGGGCTAGGGTTTAATGGGCGTTATAGTTAGGGTGTGGGAACCCCCCTCCCCTCAAAACTGAAGAAAATCAAGTAAAAGGGTAGGAAATCAAGCAGACTGGGCGGTAAAGAACTTAACTTTCGAACCGAGGGGTGTCGAGTTCAAACTCACGTGAAGACAGGACATTTTGAAGGCTCCAAACAGAACACTCTCATTGGCCGTGGATCGCAAGGTTTTTGAGAAATCTAGAAACTAGTTCTTAGCTGAATGTCATGGATATAAGCAATAGCTTGTCTCAATCCGTACCAGAAAGGGGAACTGATTCTTAATCACTGGAATTTGGAAGATCACATTAGAACAACTGTACTTAGCCTATGACTACCATAGAACAGATAAACCCACCATCCCCTTATTGTCTTTTTGGCTTGTCTACGGATTTCTCAATCGCAGACATAATCTTTCTAAACAACCGACATCTCAACCTACGGACATATACAAGTCAAAGCGTTAAAGTGTGGGCAGTTTTATTGGAAGTGAAAATAAATCAAAGGAGGAAGGTTCCGTCCAGAATACTATGTGGAAGAGCGTTACCAAGCGCACGGATGCAATTAGTAAAAAAAAAAAAAGGGGGGGGGGGGGATCCCGGACAGTTCTACTGGAAGTAAAAAAAAAAATTAATGGGAGGGCTGGGGCACCGACTAAAAAAACAACAGAACAAAACAATATATACCCTAGGAATAAATCTAGATTATGATTATCTGGCAGAAAAATAGTCAGATATCGTATGAAGGACATTTTGTGTGTGCTGGAAGTGTGAAATTAGAACTCACGGGTCAAAAGTATGTGTGTGAACAAGGGCGTTATAAAGCGGGCTGTTCAATTTCATCGTAGAAGATACCACGGGCAGTATGTAAAGGAGAAGGGTTTCGGCCTGAAAATAATAATTAAAAAACTGTCAGTATCTCTTTGAGATGTGAAAATAAGATGTTTTAAGAAGCTTCGATAAATTTCCCCACAGTATTTAAGATAGTCACACACTTTTCCCATGATAGTACTAAAAGTAGCTAAGAATGTGAAAAGTAAAGTTCTCTTTTATTCTACGATATTAGAGAAGCTCATTTCATGCTTCATATTAAGTCTTGTTGTTTTGTTTTTTTTTTGTGAATCTATAAATCGAAAATTCAGTAGAATCATCTCATATATTATATGTTTATTTAAATTTGATGATCAAAAGACGATTTCTGTTGTTATAGAGTTTGATTTTTGAGTTTTTGGCACATCGGCACAATTTAGGCCATGTCGTGCCCGTAATCCTTCAAGGATTACTCTCCTTTACAAGAGCTAAATTCCATACAGTTAAATCATTAAAAACAAGGTCTATTCACAGTTAAAATAGTAAAGGTTACAAAACAATGCATAGCAATACGGATTTGTTCTTGATTAGACATTATTGTACTTTGTGTACTTTGGAAATAAACATGTACATGAAAATAAATAGGATATAGCACATACTATATCAAAATATTTCATTTCCCCATAATTATTTCTGCAGATGTGTCCAAAGGAAATGTGTACCAGAATTATAGCTGCGAGAATCACTGTAATGATGAAAAAAAGTTCACCCTACCCCCAGAAAGAGGCAACAAAACAGCAACAAAACAGCAACGTCTAAGTTTAAGTTGATTGCTGACAAGCGAGCGGTGTGAGTAGTATTTATGGAGTAGTTACTCACATTACAGCATTAGCCTGACGTCAGAGACTGGAGTCAATAAATCAATGTCAATCTTCTCACCGCCTAGACTAAGCTGCTGGTTGTCCAAGCAAGTACTTACACAACTGACACACGACATGGCCCCGTAATACTAAACTCTACACGGTCTGTGTTCTAAGTACAATCCGTTTCAAGAAACTTGTGTTCAGTTGCCCCTAACTTTGTAAAACACTAATCACGAAACATTCTTTCTACCACCAAAAATCTCACTTGAACATAACTTCGAATCACCTATACGATTATGTGTGTCTTATGTTTCCGTAGGATTAAAAGCGTTATGCATAAAAATGTTGGGTGCCTATCTTCACCAACAAAAATGTCTGCTGTCGGTTTATTTTCGATGCATTTTTTCTTAAAGGGAATCTCCGGTGGTTTTGATAATTTTTGATATAATATGTGTTTGTATGGTGGACAAGAGATTTGCTATTCGCGGACGACGCAGCGATAGTGGCACATTCACACAAGGAGCTTCAGTCACTCTCAGGCTTCAACGGCTTGTAAAGAGTATGGCTTAACCATTAGCACAAAGAAAACTAATGTTATGGGACCACCTGCTACAGCACCACCCTCCATCCTCATAGACGATAACATGCTAGATGCCGTAAATGAATTCTGCTATCTCGAATCTACAATTCAAGATGACCTGTCTTTAGAAGGAGATAAGAAAACGCATAGGGAAGGTCGCATCGACTCCAACCAAGAGTTTGGGAAAACCAGAAGCTCACTAAAGCGACCAAAATGGAGGTCTAAAAGGCATGCGTTTTTAGTACGCTACTGTGCAAGAAAGGGTGAGCAATACTGAGATCCTCGAGCCGACGGGCCTTCTCAGCATCTTTACAGTCCTCAGGCAACGCCACCTGCGCTGGCTACCTACCCAAAGCAAGAGAGAAAACAACTCATTCCACTTGCGCTGCCTCCGAAGGATCTTGAAAATAACATGGCGAAAAACAAAAAGAGTGTGCAATACTGAGATCCTCGAACGAAAGAACCTTCTCAACATCTTCACAGTCCTCAGGCAACGCAACCTGCGCTGGCTCGGGCACGTCCGCCGGATGAAGGACTATCGCATTCCGAAAATCATTCTCTACGGGCAACTTGCATCTGGCTCAAGAAAAACTGATCGCCCCCACCTCCGTTAAGTTGATGTGATAAAACGGGATTTAAAAACAATGAACATTGATACTGACCATTGGGAAAACATAGCCCTAGACCGCACTAGTTGGAGAGAGAGACGGTGAACAAAAAAGCTATGTACAGCGAGAAAACATGGGCCTCAGCGCTTGAAGAAAAGCGTGACATACGAAAAAAGGCCGGCTCCTTTACCACCAAAGCGAAAGCCACATTGACCTGCAATATATGTGGACGGGAGTGTCTCTCTAAAATAGGGCTCCACAGCCACATGAAAGTGTTCGAGACGAACCATAGTCGTTTGACGACTGAAGGAGTCCAACATGTGTTTGAATTTACAGCTAATGAATTTTTTTTTCAATAATAACTTAGTAATTTTTCTACGCATCCAAAGCAGATTTTCACCGGGTCTATGTGACGTCAGACTTGGCCTACATGTGTATGCATATCTGACCAGATTGTCAAAATCAGCTTATTTACTTAATTTTTTGGGGGGTGAGGGGTTAGAGATTAAGTTAAAATTAAACTTTACATCAAAACAGTTATCGTATATCGATTTTTTTTTAAAAGTATGTAAAACTACACCAATGACAGGTAGCCTTATCCCATGGACTATGCCTAACAGTAACAGTAAATATTAAGCGATCGTAACCTTCGTGACCTATTACGAAACTGCCAGAGCGATGCAATTGGCTAGATCTAGAGTGACGTAGACATGTTTTAAAAACAAAATATATTATCCTTTTTTTTTTGGTTGGGGGGGGGGGCAGGATATGAAGAATTTAATGTCTAATTTCTTAAATATAATTATTTTCAAGCATCTAAATAAAAAAAAATGGTATGTTTAATTTAATTTTAAATGTCAATAGCTCAAATTTCCCTTTAATTTTGTTGAAAAATTTCCGGTGAACCTTAGTTGTCCAATTTGGCCGGATAGTTAAAATGGCCGGCTATTCGGCCGGAGCCACTATGCGGTGACCCTAGTTGTCCAACAAGTGCTGACAACTGCAGATTTGTTCTTGATTAGACATTTAGTTTTAGTGAAGTACTTCTATAGAGGCTATTTTTATGTGGTCATAGTCACCCTTTTTTTGTTTTGTTTTCTGACTTTTTAGTCATTGGTATTAGATTGCCAAATTTTCGATTTCGACCTCATTTCTGCTGACATAAATAAATTTCATTTCATTCTGCGGTATGATGACTTCATGTAGTGAAGCCAACTCCTGAATAAATGAAACGTACGCCTTAATTGTTAATTATAGTAAATTCCAATTAGGAAGGGTAACATGAAAAGTTTTAAGTAGCCTACATTTGTTAAACGAGATTTGGATCTATGAAATATTTCCTTGTGCGAATATAGCATATCCACTATACGAATTTTGTGGACAACTGCAGACACTAAACACAACAACATTTTCACACTGTGATCTGCTTATTCCTCGGCGCTCTGCTTATTCAGAAATAGTCACTTGGGGAGAGATTATGCATTATTCATGACATTTCCTTACTTTGGTATATGTCACTGCCTCATTTTAAGTACAGATTAAAGTGAAATACGAGACAAACTGCAAAACTGACTCAAGAGTGCGATTCATTTTGCAGGTGAAACAACTGACACAATATGTAACGTACTGTTCACTTGTACAATGTTTATATACATCTAGTCATGGACAGTAAAAATGTATTGGTGCACAATGACTTGTTTAAACCGTTTAATTTTCACCGAATGGCGCACGAAATATTACTCTTGATGAAACCGGTTTTTTTTTACTCTCATCCACCCATTTCTTTCAAGTCACCATCAGACACAGATAACTGCCTTAACACTCAATAGACTCGCTCGGAAGTATCGCTGATTGGAAAGTAAATCTATAGTTACTACATTGTAATGGGAAGCAGATTTATAATGGATTATACAATGACAAAAGACTTTTATTGTAGTTATCTTACTATGCATCGCTATAAAAAAAAAGGAAGATATTCGTTTTCGCACGGGATACAGTCCGATAGAAGCCTACTTCGCTAGGACCCGAGAGAACCACGATCCCAGATGTCAACACTGTCACATGGAAGGCTAGACAGTCGAATACATCCTCAACGACTGCAGGGTGCTCAGAAACACATTTGAAGATACGACTAGTCTTGTAACCGATAGAATGGTGTATGCGGGATTATGATATGTACGACACAGACAAACCCTATATAACACTGTCAGATATCTGGACTATGCTATAAGGGATTAATCTCAGCACGGAGCCTTAGTACAAATGGAAGATAGATTAGGTTAAATGCCTAAAAAATAAACTATATATAAAGTGTGAGACTTTCAACTAAGACCAAGAGAGCTGTAAAGACTTCACTAGAGTAAAAGTGCTAGTAAGTGTACACTACCTTCTTTTAGCCAATGTGTAATAACTAGCCAAAACCATAACAGTAAAACAGAGAAATGTTATTTATTAACAGCTACTAGAAAAGAAAAACTTATGCAATTTGCGAAATGCAAATGTATGTTACCGGCAAAGTATAAAACCCAGCATTCTATAGAATGACTAGAACAGCTGGAAATTTTTATTTAATGGTGAAATTTAGATTCTAGCTCCATGATTTAAAATATTTCTATTCGCCAGCAATTTGAAGAATTCTGTCAAGTTTTAAAAGCGTTCGTTTTAATTACACTGTGTAAGTGTGGTTGCAATGTGCAACTTTTATTGTGTTACGTAATTTGTTAAAACAGAAGATGTTTCATATTGCGTTGTATGAAAGATGAAAGAAAAAAATGCTATGTGACCAAGTTTAATACGACTAATTAGACGTTCACGTGGCTAGATCAAAGTTGCTCAAACCCTGCATTGTGACGATTGTGGAAAAAAAAAACGAAATAGATCTAGTTAATTATTTTATCACTGAAATTTTTGACAATTCAAGAAAGGGCCAATGGACATAGAGGAAAAGACAATGTAGAAATAGCATATATCCAAATACTAAAACTTCATTTGGCATGACACTGTGTGAGCTTTGTCATGAGAAAAAAAAATTATGTTTAAAAAATTATAAAGTGTTTTTACCTATATATATAATTCTCTTCATGCTTCAACAGTTTGGACAAGAAGAAGTAAAGGAAAGATCACTCTTTTATTTCTGCAAGTCGGACTAGAGTGGGCCCCGCACTTTCATAGGACCCGCGGTAATTCTAGGTGTAAATTATTAAATTAAATCATTTTATAACTTATAACAGATTTCCCGCCGCCTCCTGATTTACCAGGAGCTCCTTTAGCGGCTAACTTTAGCGGCGAAAAAAAAAAAGGGGGGGGGGAAACAAGTAATCTACTCTATGGTCACCCGTAACTAGATAGAAGGGGTGGACTTAACTATTGTGGGGCCCTATGCGAAACAGATTTTGCGGGCCAAGTTTGGGTAGGGATACGGATAATAAGTGAATGTTAAGAGTTTTTATTGCACAAAAAAAATTGTCTTTGCATTTTATTCATTTTTTACTACGTACAGAATTACTTTACGAGCCTTGCGTGTAGTCACACAGAATATCTTAAAATTTCTGTTTCCTACATAAATCACGCTCAATACCAAGAATTACCAAATGTTTCAATCTCTATCTTCTAGAATTGTTGACCTAAAGTAATTCTTCATTAGTTTGAGGCGCGAGGAGCTTCTTTCACCACAATTACGGGTATTGCATAACGTCGTTGTTTTTTTATCGCGCGTAGGATTGGCGTTTTCCATATTGTATGACACGGATTGACACACTAAAATGAAATTTTTTTTGTCTATATATTTCAGGAGATTTTTATTGAGTTTTCAAAAGATTTTAATTATTTCCGGAGATTTCCAGGACTTTTTTTTTTTTTTATATTTTGCAATTTAAGGAGATTTCCAGGAGCTCCTGGTAAATCAGGGGGCGGCGGGAAATCTGTTAGTTATAAAATGGTTTAATTTAATAATTTACACCTAGAATTAGCGCGTGTCCTATGAAAGTGCGGGGCCCACTGCGGTCGCATAGGTTGCAGTGGCCTAAGGCCGGCCCTGAAAATAGCGGCGCATGCTACGCCATGGGTCGACTAATTTATAATTTAAATACTTGCTGCCTACCATTTAGATAACGAAAAGATACAAATAGATTTTTCAGTGAGAGCCATAAGGACTATTGGAAGAAAATGATGGGAATGGAGTAATCAATCTTTGAGTGAATGATAAACTAATTGGGAAAAGTCGCTCGTCTGAGAAAAATATACGATATTACTATTTTCGTTTTACCACCTACGATTTACTGATATGTGTTATAACAAATACATAGGCAAGTCTAGTTCTTAAAGTTGATATTGTCTTTTTTTTTCACTTCTTATTAAAATAGGCATACTTAAAGGATGGAGCTACTAGGTCATGGGGGCTCTAGTAGCGAAACATAGATGGCGCAACGTATAGGTTTGAGAAACAAGACACACGCATCACAGATGATATACGATTATAAAATAGCCAAAATTAATAATAACCTATGTATGTATGTATATATATATGTGTGTGTATATATATATGTTTGTGTGTGTATATATATATACACACAAGGTATTGCGTAAAACTGTTCTTCTCACCCCTTTTTACTAACCTTTTTTAACGTGCTGGCGATAAGCAGAGAACAAAGGGATGATAAAAATATAAATTCTAATCTTGCCAAGGATGGAGATTGGACAACGCCCTGATTGGCATCACATTTCTAGTGTGGGAGAGATCATCAAGGTTTACTGGCACTATAAAACTCACTGGTAGTAAAAAAATGGCGATCCAGAACCATGGGCGCCCGCAGGGGGCTGCACTTGCACCCACCTGGATTCTGAGCAGCCACATTCTAGCCATTTTTTGCCACATCAGATCAATCAAAATCTAATTAACAACTGAACAAGTAGTGCTTCCACTGTTGACTGAAGTACAGTAGTAGTAGACTAGCCTAGGCTTATCAGGAATTGATGGCTGACCATGTAGGCTACGTGCACCCCTCTGAATTCTGAGTAACCAACTTTTAGCCAGTTTTTTTTTTTGAAACCTTCAAATCAATTAATGACTGCTAGAAAGCAACTTAACATGTAGTGCTTTCACTGAAATAAAGTAAATAAAGATAAGCCATTATTGTAATAAACTAGAATAGGCTAATCTGTAGTTCATGTCCGACCATGTGCGTTTTATTATAGGCTTGCAATTCAATATTCTATAGCATGTTAGCCGTGACTATTTATTTTCACTTGCACACTATTATAGTTATTATATTTAGGCCAAGAATATGACAAAAGTTGTTTTTTTTTCTTTGAGGACAAATTTTTGCTAGCTATCTTTCGATTTGATATATGCGAAAGTTTCTTTAAACAAGATTGAGGAGTGCATTTATCTTGGTAAATGTACTTACTTCTTGCAGAGTTGCGAATAAAATAGGTTAAACACGTCCACCAGTTTACGATAGAAGAGATATAAGGATATAAGAAAGTTCTTCCCATGTCATCTAAGTCAAAACCTTGATTTGTATCGACGAGCACTGGCAACAGCATGAATTAACGGCGTTTTCTTGGTATTTCGGTAATGAAAATGCAGATATCTCTGTCACTGTATTGATGTGTTTGAGCGTTGGATTTGTTGATGGCGATTGTATTCGAGAAGAATTCATTGGTTTTGTCCCTGTTGTTGAGAGGCGCATTGCCTGTGTCTAACGTCATTGTCAGCGAATACATTAAGTACAGTCTAGAAATGGACAAACTGCTCAGACAAGATTACGATGGCTGCCCCCGTGATGGATAGCATTCAGAACTGTGTTCAGGCTAGTATTCTTAAAAAAATATCCAAAAGCAGACTTTGTCCGTTGCGCGTCCCACAGACTTAAACTTGTTATCATTGACCTGAATGACGTTTCAGATATACGTAAAAATGTTGGTATCATCAAGAAGATTATCTATTTCTTCCGTAACAGTCTTAAGCGAGAGCATTGGTGCTAAATTAACCTTTTTTGTGTGAGACACGATGAAAAGAGAAAAACGAATTAATTCGCGCTTTAAGTCACAACTTTGAGAAAATCTTTGACTGTTTTGAAATAACTATTGAAAAAACTATATAATAACCAGACAATCTGCATCTGTGTAATCAGTGCCTTCTTCTCGTGTGTTTCTGATTGGCCTTTTAATGTCTTCAATTATTCACTCATTCTTGAACCAGTTTCCGTGATGTTGCAGGCTTAGCACAAACGGCCGCTCAACAGCACATCAGCAGTCACATAATGACATAATATAAAACCAACTTGACCATGCCGAGGAACACTTCAAGAATGGCATCCTGAGTAAGGTGACACTGCTGGCAGACAAACTTGGTAATGTGTTGGTGCTGCCGAGACTTTGCAGTCGACAGATACACCGAGCAAATACCACATGTTTGCATTTTGGGATTATTACAGAACACGACTTTACATTGCGTATCTTTATTCGTTAGTTTCTTCATTAACGTCTCGCTCTTCAAGCAATAATGTTATGAATATAATGATAACAGGGTCGAAAACCATGTCTGCTTAGAATGGCTTTAATACAATGAATGACTACACAACACATATTTCGTGAACACATTCTTACAAACGAGTTACAAGCACATGTAAACATAAGAACGACAACCGATACAGCATATAATATTTATAACATTCACCCCCAGTTCAAATCAAATATCATAATAAAGTCAAGTAACAAAGTAAAATGAAGATAGTAAAATAAACAAAAGTCATTTTGGAAACTATTATTGACAAATTGAATGTCAACTTAAGAGTTCTAGTAAGCTAGTGAGCTTTTACACTTTGTAATTGGGCCTAGTTCTTAATCTAAGATCATTTTAGATCGTATCCTAACAGTCTCACTTTAGTAGTGCTAATTTCACTTTTTGTTTCATTAAAAGTGATTCCATACTTTTGAGCACTATTAAGAAAGCGCTGTAGGTTTCGGTCGTGTGATTCGGAGTCCACACCTCAAATGGTCACATTGTCCACATAGGCGTCTAGTAGAGTGAACCGGTTGATGGTTTGACTGTAGTCTATAACCATTCTTTTCTTATGTCTGTCATTTGTTGTGACTAAAACTTTTGCACGCCAGGGAGACTTAGATGGTTCAATAGTCTCATCCTTTATCAGTTGTTGAATTTCCTTCTCTATAAACTTTCTATCTGGAATTGAGTATCTGCTAGACTTTATAGCCACTGGGGTACAGTTTGGTGACAGATTACTAAATAGGCTAGGAGCCTCTATCCTCGCTGGCTGGAGAGTACTCAGGCACAACGATGGTTTCTGACCATTGAAAGGAATAAACAGATTTTGGTGTAAACTTATAAAGTCAAGTCCAAGAATGACGTCGGAGCACAAGTTGTCTAGTAGAGAAAATTTAACTCCTTCGTATAGTTCATTTTTGAGTCGTATGTTAGCGTAGATGTGTCCTTGAGTGATTCGAGATAGATGGGTGGAAGCCATAAAGATTCTGTTGCCTGAGAAACATGTCGGCCATTTGTGCTTCTTAGCAATGTGCGTCGAAATATAGCTTTCACAGCTCCCAGTGTCTACTAGGGCTTTCAATTGCACGTTGTTGATGAAAATGGGTATCGTAGATTTGTTTAAACTCAAAGGCTGCACAGTAGCGATAGCTGACACTGTTGAAGATTTCGATTTGCATCTTTGAAAATAACCCTTATTGAAGCACTGATTGCATTTCGCTTCCCTTGCAGAGCATTGAGAGCGGGGATGCTTAACCCTGCCGCAAAAGAAACACTTCCTAGCTAATGCATTTACTTCATGTATGTGTGAATTGCTTGCACACTGAGGAATCGTTATTTTTGGCAAGGGTGTGGTCAACGAATTGGTGAGAGTAATTGCCGCGCAATTAGTTTCCGGATCTGATGATTCGTATTATAATGAGAGCTGATAAGCATGTTCTAGTAAGCGAGCCTCGAAGGCGTCCTTTAAAGTCAAAACAGTCTTTTCAAGAAGACGTTTTCGAATGCTGTTGGACACTAGTCCATTGATAAACGAATCTCTAATCTTCTCGGTGTTGTTCAGCAGTCACCGCTTTAAGTTGCAATATTTGGATAGAATTCTTAATTTCTGCATGTAGGCGTCTATCGTTTGACTTGCTCTTGTTTGCAAGTAGCTTACCTGTGCCTAGCAAACACCTCATTCTTTGGTTGAATGTAGATGCTGTTTAGAGTCTGGATTGCTTCATCAAATGTCTATCAAGTATCATTTGGTAAACAGCAGGAGAGATATAGTTTATCAGTAGTTTCTTAGTATCAAGATTATCTACTGATACTACTGATACAAATTTTTTAAAAGTTTCATACCAGTGCTGCCAATGCTCTGCTGCTTGAGGTGCTGTGGGCTCGATGTCAAACTTCTCTGGCCGAAATATCCTATCCATTTCGAAATTCTTACAACTTCACAGTTTTGATTCAGTGTATTAAATTGTTATGAACATAATGATAACAGAGTCGAAAACCATGTCCGCTTACAATGACTTTAATACATTGAATGACTACACAACCCACATTTCGTGAACACATTCTTACAGACAAGTTACAAGCACATGTAAACATAAGAACGACAACCGATACAGCATATAATTTTCATAACAAATATTAATGCTCAGTTCAACTTGTTTTGTCTACATCCTAAAACGATTCAAGAATTGCAACGTGCAGAACAATATCAGAACTGCCGGATAAGCGTTTATCTTATCTTTTCTTATATAATACTGACGTTACTTCAAAAGAAGATTATTACGTCCTACGCGTCATACATATTAACCAATGACTTAAATTCTGCCAAGTCACTGGGTTTTCCTGGCTGGCTCAGGCTACCCATTTAATGCTCTTATATAGCACTAGGGAAGAAGGAGCATTTGTACAAATTTGTCCTAGCCTATGGAACGAGGAAAGTGTCTTTATCCTTGTGTCTTTCTGAATATTTTATAAATTTATTAGATTTTGTTTTTGTATTTGAAGATTATGGTTCAGTGTTTTATTATAATAGCTACTTATGAGTTTTCTCTCCTGAAGGCTTTCTAAATTTAGTGATTTTACTAAAGGTGTTACTCTAGTCCAATGTGAATATTCGTAAGTTATGATACTCACTGCTGTATTTTGTGTCTGTACCAATTTCTTAATGTTTTCTTAAGTTGAGGGGCCCCAAACAGAGAATGCATATTCTGTTATTGGCCTAACCAATATTCATCGCCGGCTTGTCCATCGCGACGAGATGCAATTCAGTAGTAAAGTTATTCACAGTTTTGGCAGCGTTTGCATTTTTTGTTTGATCGACCGTTAGGATATACGGGCCGCACGGATAAACAGTAAATAGTTTTTTCACGTTAGTTGTTTTTTTTTTATTTCATAAAACATGTATTTACAGTGAACTTAATATAACATAGGTATTGGGTGCGGGGCGAGGGGGCACCAATTGTTCTTTTTAATATTCTCTGTAGGATATCAACAAGTACAAGTTCTATCAAAAATTAGAATCATGAATCCCAAAAGTAATCCAGGAGATGCACAAATGCTCCATAGGAAGTCACTTAGGCATTAAACAGGAAGTGAAGTTAGGATCTATTGAGACAAAGGTTATATTGGTGTCTTTACAAAGAAGACTGTGTTGGGACTTATGTACTATCCCGCCCGAACTTCGCGATGCCATTATCATATCCTTGTACAAAAAAGCGACACATCAGATTGCTCCAATTACCGTGGGACTACCTTACTGAAAAATCCTTGCCAGAATGCTCCTTGACAGAGTGACCAACTCTACAATAGGCCATGTGCTATCTGAAAGTCGTGTGAATTTCGGACTGGAAGAGGCACACCGTAGGCTATATGATTTTCGTCTTGCGTCAAATGGAGGGAGCAGAACTTGGAATTGTATGCTGCCTTCATCGATCTCACCAAAGCATTTGACACAATGAGTCGGCGATGGTTTGTGGAGGATTTTTATCTTGGCTCGGATTCCCTCCAACATTCATCGTTATTCTAAAGCATCTTCATGAGAATCAAAAAAGGGAGAAACTCGTGGCACAAGGCCAAATGACATAGTGAGACACATGGTATTTGTAACAGGAAACGACTATTGTTGGAACTCTGCTCCAAAATTGCATGTACTTGATAAATGATTACATACTGGTGAGACAATGCGGTGTTACTTAAATAATGCACACCAGAGTTATGCCAAGTGCCGACTGTTATACATCCTTGTTCCTACTCAACATTTCTAAAAGGCTCCAAAGAAAAAAAAAGATATCTTAGAACATGGAAGCTACGCCCGTTGATTTGTTAGCAGGTTTTATATTGTTTATTATGGCAGCAATATCCACTCCTTTTCTTTTTTAAATGTCAAAAAATGGGCCACATTTTCAAGATCCCCTGATATACTTTTTAGCAAGTTTGTTACAATAAAATAAAACGTTTCGCTCTCTTTCCTTCTTCCTCCGTTTCTTTCTCTAGAAACCCCATGTGTGTCTTTCGTTTTTATACCTGTGCATCGTAATTTCTCCGACATAGGCTTATGACTTTATAGAATAAAAGTCAATAATGCGTGCAATAAGTTACTAAATTAGGACTATCATTCATAAAAATAATAGATCTAAATACATTTAACATATAGATGTATTTACGATCTTTTGTTTTCAGCATAACAGCAAAAAGTAAGAGAAAATAACTGAAAAAGCAATATATAATCTAGAAAGTGTATTTGGTAAAAAGTAACTGTATTGCTGTATTGGACTTATATGTGAGTGTGTGTCAGTATAATGTGTATTTGCTTATCTAAAATTTAAATTGTCCTAATCTTGCCCCTTTTTTATTTATTGAGTGAGTGATAGAGTAATAGAGCGTTTGAGTGATTTAAAATATTTTTATATACGCATTATCTCTCTCTCTCTATATATATATATATATATGTATATATATACAGGTCCTTGGGTGAGTTATGACACTGATCCATTCCTATGTTCCATCATAAACACATTTTTCGTGCAAGTACATAAATACTGTGAGTGCTTATCATATCCTAACACAGTACCATTATAATTATAAAATACATTAAGTAATGAAATGAAACAGAAGAAAAAAAGGAGGCGGAAGCTGCAACGGGTGCTGGAGATACTGGGGCAGGTGTAAGTCTGGAGAGGCAGCTAAGATCATCATCATTACCAAATTCCATTGAGTGAGGGCTTAAGAGGTTCAAATCTCTTGCAAAAGCCCTTGACAGAAACCCTGCAGTTATGCGTAGTGCATCTATGTCACCAAACAGGTAGAGAATTTGGTCCCCAGACCTGTGCAGATGAAGGTTAGCAAGTCTGGGGCAAATAAAAAGGACATGAGACAGTTTCCTCTTCCTTCCCACTGTGAGTCAAAGTTTGGCCTGGGACATAAAACATGAGCCAACGGGATGTTTGCCCATCCTGCACTGTGCTATAATATCTTGCCCAGGATTATCATGTGCTGATTTTTTTGTCCAAGCACTCAAACCAGAGCATTATGGAAACCCATAGCCTGTTCTATATATGGTGTTAGCCCTTTCTGTTGGACCAATTAGTCTGCAATGATGTTGCCAGTCTTGGTACCCATTGTATAGTCAATATAGGCACTTGACATTTTTAAAACTTTTTTTGGCAAATCAGCACAATTAAGGCCCAAAATCCCACAAGGGTTACTTTCCCTTTATAGCTCAAGTGCTAAACGTTATGAAACTAAGTTATTAAAAACAAGGTCCATTCACAATTCAAATAGTAAAAAAAAATATTAGGTCATGGTCCATGACAATCTGTGTTGCCCTCAAATGTCCCTTGCAGAGTCAAGCTCAATGATTTTTAAGGATTCATAGATCGCCATGACCTGTGCATCGAAAATGCAAACAATACAACATGATTCAAAGATTTTAACTGCGTTAGAGCAAAAAAAAACTCAATGTAGGCTCCTTACTCCTTAGTATGCTCTTCCAGAGTCTCTTGATACCAACCCATGCAGTATATGCAAAACATAGCACTAGGCTTGAAGCCATTGATGGTCTCCATTGCTAATATTCGAAGGTCAGTAGATGAATGCTTTAGCTTAGTGACATTTGGGCCCATGGGGCGACACCAAGGGGGAAGACAGAGAAACATTGAATATTTTGTCTGTTGGTGGAGAGGCGCTGGCAGCAAGTCTGGCAGGCAATCCATGACACCTCTGGTAACCTTAGTGTACCTATCCATGTTGTGATGCTCTGACTGAAACCTTGAAAACCCTTCTTCTATCAGGGCAAGACTTCCTGCCCTGCTTTGTAAATCTCTTGAACTCTAGGGTTGGTATGTCTTTAATATCTGCTTCTGAGAACAACCAATGTTTGTCGCTGTTTCCCTTTTTTATTCCCAGTAAACCCTGAAACTCAACTTCTCAATTCAATTTTTTTATAAACCCTGAAACCAAAATACACTAACTTCGAAAACCCAGAGATGAAATGAAAGTCAAACTTTTGCAAGAAAAAAGTGAATGGTACAACTTGCTTAAAGTTTAATTTGTATTATATATTTGATTTATTCTTTCTTTCTAATCAAAGGGAGCAATGAATTTTAATCCCTATTAATTAAAAAAAATGGAAAGGGGGTGGGTGTGTATAAAGTTTACTTTTCAAAAATGGCAGCATTTCACAAAACTAAAACACACAGATCTATATGACCCCATAGTAAAATGTAATTAGTGGGCATTTTAATGTATAGAGTTTAGGTGTATTTACTGATGAAGCTTAACTCTTTCTCTCCATAACTATTTTTCTTGTTCCAATAGTATTATTCGTTGTGCTCATTTGTATTTCACTATCCTTTTATAATTAAACTTCCAATAACTTGTTTTGTTTATCAGCAGAAAATGTTAAATTTGGTATTGAATTATAGGAAAAAGCTTGCTCTTTTTATGCAACACAAATTAAAGTTTATAAATCCAAAAATCAATTTTGCTTAATGGGAGTCGAATCAACGTCGATAAAAAAAACAAACTATACGTGAACTGCAAATAAACACTACATCTATAGAACAAGTAAAGGCATATAAATATCTAGGCATTATCATCAACAACAAGCTTTCATGGGAAGACCACCTTGGAACTCTGACAAAGAAAACAGCCCAGCGACTCTTTTTTCTATACAAACTCAACAGTTTTAAATTAAATAAGAAGATCCTTGAGACATTTTACGGCGCAACTGTACAAAATCTGCTAACATACGGAATAAGTTGTTGGCAAGGCAACGCCTCATCTAAACTGTTGCAACGTCTAGAAAATATCATTAAAAAAGCATCAAAAATTACACTCACAACATTACCACATTTAAAGGAACTTTTTGAACAAACGTGCCTAAGAAAAATCGAAAAAATCTTGGAAGACAACGGCCACCCGCTCCATCAGAACTACGCCAGGTCGTCGCGAAGTGGGCGACTGCTGTCAATCAAAACAAGAACGGAGCGGTACAAAAACTCGTTCGTACCTCACTCGGTCAGACTCTATCACCGCCACTCATTGATCAGGGAACATGAAATGCACCAAGATACCTGTGTGTAGTCGCTGAATGAACTCTTTATGTTGTCTGTTGTATTTATGTGTATTTTTCTGTTGTGTTGTCTTTATATGAGAAACGAGTCCTTGTAATCACAACAAATTTCCGTAAGGATCAATAAAGCAGTCTTAGTCTTAGTCTTAATCATCCATTAGGAGAGAAAGAGTTAATGTAGTAAACAAGAGTTGGATTTGGCAAAGAGGTTCTAAGTACTCTTTTAAATACTTACAAAGTTTGACCTAATTTATTTAAACAATTTAAATCTATTTGCACCCATCACCCCAACCCCAAAAATAAATGCTATTTCAAATGATGTTTCTCTCTCTAAATCATTATTTTTTCATTATAATAAATTTCTTTCAAACACCCTCCTTTAATCACATTATTAAAACCAATTCTGATTATGTACTTGGACAATTAGATAAATTTCAACAAGATAATATTGTTATTAAAATTCAATAGGAAATTGACTTCAATTTAGAGTCTAGTCCAGATATCTACTCTAAAATGGACATACATTTTCTAAACCTAGCCCCAGATCTATACATTTATTAAATTTTATTATTTAATATTGATCTAGACATATATAGATCTATGATATATTTATATATATATATATATATGTCTAGATTATGAATATTAATAATTAGATCTAGATTCTTAGTCTACAAATTAGTATTGGCTGGAAACTGATTTTTCACTGAAAATGCATTCAATTTTTGATGATTCATTATCTCCTTATATAGGCCATCTGTGGGCATATTTGTTTTTTAGCGTCCCCCGAAAGGGGAAAAGACGCTATTAGTATTGTGCGAAATGTCTGTCCGTCTGTCCCGTTTAAATCTTGTAAACTAGAAAAGATATTGAAAATCCGACATCACAATATTTTAGACCATTCAAAGTTCTGATGCAACGGATACTTTTTTCTTTCTGAAAGCGAAAACTCTAATTTTTAAAATCAGTTATGCAAGCAGTTTTTTAAAGAGAAAAAGCTAATTAGTATGCATTATAAGTTAGACCTAAATTAAAACGAATAGTAATCTTGTAAACTTCATTTTCGTGAACTTTTTCTTTATTGCGAAATTTTTTAATTTTTTTTTTGGAGCATTCGAATAAGAGATTGGGTCTTTTCAAAACAATTACATCTATTATAAGACTTCAGTTAGGCCAGGAGAGGTGCGGTAGCTGAGCGGTAAAGCACTTGGCTTCTGAACCGGGGGCCCCGGGTTCGAATCCTGGTGAAGACTGGGATTTTCTACTTCGGAATCCTTAGGCGCCTCTGAGTCCACCCAGCTCCAATGGGTACCTGATATTAGTTGGGGAAAAGTAAAAGCGGTTGGTCGTTGTGCTGGCTATATGACACCCTCGTTAACCGTAGGCCACAAAAACAGATGAACTTTACATCATCTGCCCTATAGACCACAAGGTCTGAAAGGGGAACTAGTTAGGCCAGGTTCACATCTAACTTTGCATTCACTTGCACCTATCCTTTGATCTGCTGTACCATTGGGGCACTACACAAGATATGTCAACCTTCTTTCTCCATTCTTATCTTTCATTTGTCTTTGATATTTCATTCGGATGTTCTTAGTGAAAATATTGAAGCCTGCCTGGGTGGACCACTTCGGGGGCCAATTTTGAGTTTGTGTTTCCACACAAACTGTCTTTGTAATCTTGTTATTCTGATGCATTAGTGAATTTCACCATGTATGCTAATTGCAATCAACACGTTTTTAATTTAATAAATGGGTTTATGTGATCCCGTTTGAAAAGGTAAGAAACCTATTATCTTTTTAATGGGGTTGTTCTGGATTTCTTCCGAGTCACATGGGGGTTGTTTACATCGCGCGCCATACTTAGTTTTAGTTAGTTTATAGTGGGAATCTGAAGCGTTTTAAGTCAATATTTAGTGTCATTAGACTAAAAGTAATTACTAATTAGATCTATATCTACCATCTATTCTAGAGATCTAGATTATCTAGATCTAGTCTAGTAATGATCTAGATCTCTATTCATCTAATCAATAAGTAAATCTAATCTAGATCTAGAGTAGTTTATATATGCTATTCGGACACCTATAGGCCAAAATTTCTAAAGTTTGACTTTGACATCGCATTATTTGACAATGGTTTGACATAGAAAAGAAAATGAAGTATCAAAATCTACTTTACTTTATATTATGGAGAATAAGGATGACTACTTATATTTGTACCCTAACCTATATATTTGTTATTATATTTAAGGTCAAAGAGGCCAGCTGTTTTCATTTAATTCAGACATATTTGACCTACATTATTTGATTCCAGACACCATAATTTATATCAGTCTCTATATTTAGGCATCAATAAACTCAGATTTTAATTCTATATTAGCATTAACTAAATATTAAGATCCCCAGGCATAGCCCCTCACATGAAATCATTAAGATGTTTTCAAATTATGCATAAATGTGAAAAAAAAAATTTTTTTTAAAATAAACACACTTATTCTTCAAAAATTAGGTCACTGGGATAATGACTTCTACGCGAACTTTTAGACTTATTTTATGTTTGCATGATTAGATGTGTGTTGAATATTTGTGTTTTTTGTTTATTCATTTAATAAATTTCTAATACAGATGATCTTTTGTAGTATAGTACAGGCTCGGTAGCCATTCTTGCCTAAAAAGCTGAATCCTCTATTCTTTCTATAAATCTAGTTCTATCTAGTAGGTCTAGATCTAGGCATTTAACTTCATTCAATGTACCAAGCTCACTCAAAACATTTGCCCATTTATTCTCTATAAAAAAACAACAACAAACAAATATTTATATAAGATCATCAACATTGATGTCCAAAACTGGCTGTCCGAAATAAATTTTGGTAAGAAAATCGTAATTTAATTCAAATACCCTGCCCTATTACTTTTTTTTTTGTATGGAATCATGAAACAACTTGGCTTATCATGGCATTATGAATTAAATAAATCAGCTCCAAAAACAATATAAATATTGCCGGGCTCATTAGCATAGACTTAGCCAATCCAAAAATATAGTCTTAACTCTTAACCCTAGCCCTAGGAAGAGGTAAAGTCATCCGGGTAACATAGGAAAAAACAACAACCTGAGTCCTGACTTACAAATTTGATATTGGTTTTTCTTACATTAAAGACAGCTAAATGATAGTAAACGGAATGAAATTGGGTCAGAATCATCACACTAGTTTCATATTAAATATCAAAATAAAGATTTAATGACCACAAAAACAGCAAGGTCCGAATTCATGTAATTATTGTAATGTCCGGGTTAAATTTACTACTCTACTCTTAGTAACTCTAGAATCTAGATAATAATATAAATAATAGAATAAATAGATCTAGACTCTAGAATCGAGATCCTAGAGAAGAGTCAAAGTAGATTAAATAGATCTAGATCTAGAATTAACTAGAATAATACTATACTAGATCTATTATTATTAAATTATTATAGAGTAGATCTAGATAGACTCTAGAACTCTAGACGATAGGATAGATCTAGATTCTAGATCTAGAATCTACATCTATAGATCTAAAATCTAATCTATGAATTCTATGACTAATGACTAACCTATAGGTGCCTATGCTTAGTATTTAAATAGTATGATATTGATATTGATAATATCATCTAGATCTAGATCTATACTAGATTTAAATCTAGATCTAGACCAAATAGATCTAGATCTAGATATTATAAATTAAGAACAATAAGATGAAAAACCAACCTCAGTTTTCGTTATCCGGTGTTTAGCAAGTTTGACAACTGCAAAGTTTCCCTTGCCGATAGTCCTTTCGATATCATAAAATCCTACTCGGATTTGCCCTTTCGGCCTTTCCGCCATGACCATTGCTTAGGGTTTTGATTTCATGAATACTGTGAAATCTCTGAGGCCACTTTTCAATCGCGTTAGGCCTCGAAAAATACTCAAAACACCCGACATTTTCTTTCTTACTGATTTTCTCGCATGGCGTTTCCGACTTCGATGAGTGACGTCATTCTGACGTCATGCTCACCTATTATCTTCTGATTTGAAGGCGGAGTTTCGAACTCGGTCGTTGCTAGGAAGCGTGACGCAAATGTTCATCGTGTACCACAAAAGAAGAACAGGTCCAGGGCACAAAAAAAAAAAAATGGGGAGGGGAGTGACGGAAGTGAAGAGATAATTTAAGAAAGGGAAAATGCCTGTTCGTTCACTCACCAACCGACCCTTTTATGATTGGTAGTGAGTATCTCGTGCCTCGATGACTAATACCGATATTAACAAACATGAATGCGACAGTCAGTTGTCAGCGAGCCAGTCAGTGGTAGATGTATATCTAGGAAATACACGATCTGGATCTAGAATTTATATCTTAAGAGAGAGAGAGAGATCGGTGCAAAGTGTACTATTAGGGAGTAGGTCATTGGGTTTTGCGGCGCCAACACAAATAAGTGCATGCAAGCCTGCTCAGTGTATCGATGTTTAGCTAGAGTGACAACAGTGATTTTTTTGCAGTGTAAGCATCAACCGTGTTTTTCTCCATCGTGTTTGTTGACGAGAAGTGCAAATAATGAGTAAAAAAAAGTCGGAGGCTATTTCGAAATACACACAATGATAGATAGGTACTAGTAATCTAGCTAGATCTAGTTTATATATATATATATATATATATATATATATATATATATATATATATATATATCTTTGTAGAACTTTAAAATCTCACCCTAAAAAATGCATATTCTGAGGTATCTATCAGGGCAAAGCCCTCAGCCTCTTGGATGACAAAGTGGTCATCATCGAACAACCATGGACGAACTATAAATTAATCTTTATTACATTCCGACCCTTCATTCTTTCGGAAAACGTTTATTGTGCCATAGAATAGGTTCTTCCAGGATTTAGTGGAAAGACTTAAATACCCTCGCCCTTGCCAGCAAGGGGTCTGGGAGAGTGCTGCGAGCTCCCATAGCGGGGTTCGTGGCCCAGCCCCGACGCCAAGCACTATTTCCGTATTTAAAAAATGCATATTTTGAGGTATCTACATTCGAAAACCAAATCTGCTAATCACTGCACTTTATTAATGTAGCCCGACGATAGAAATTTGTAACCCCTCTTGGCTACGCTCATGGAATTGGGTGATTATAGTTTGCTTAGATTTCATATCAAAAACTAAAAAATCTCTGAAGTTTTTTTTTTTTAACAAACTCAAAACCCCTTAGCAACGCTCATAGAATTTTGATACAGTAGTGTGCTTTAGAATAATAATGAAGTGAAGGTTTTAACCTCAAAACTCTCTGTAGGAGGTTTTAAACTCAAAACCATCTGGAGGGGGTTTTAAATTTAAAGCCCTGGAGGGAAGTTAAAATCACCCTTCCCCCCTTGACTACGCTGATAGAATTTAGTAACTGTTGTTTGCTTTAATTTTATGTTGAAGAGGTGGTTTTTAGCTTCAAACCCCGCTGGAAAGGGGGAAATAAACTCAAAATCCTCTGGAGGGGTTTTTTAAACTCAAAACTCTAGGCTACGCTAGTAGAAACTGGTAACCATTGTATATCGAAAAGGGGGTATTATCGTAAAATAAAAATTGGAGGGGGTTTTAAACACAAAATCCACATTGGCTACGCTCATGTAAATAAGTGACTGTCGTTTGCATTATTTTTTGTTTTATTGAAGAGAGAGTTTTAACCTCAAAACCCCCATGGAAGGGGATTTTAACCCCTTTCCCCCAGGCTGCGCTGGGGCAAGTGATGGTTTAAACTTTAAAATATCACCTAAATAAATAAAATTAATTAAATAAAGCAAAAAATCAGTCACAAAATTCCACCCGCGGGAAAAGAAAGGTTGAACCCCCTCCCTGACTACACCCATGCTTTAAATCATACTGTAACTACGTCAAATAATGAGGTTTCCAAGCCCGACATTGTAATGACTAATACAAAAGAATGATTACAGTCACTGAAAGGATTATGAAACACTGGCCTCTGAATTTATGTATTCATGGTCACCCTAGCAAAATTTACACGTTTTCCTTTGTCTTGGCCCCTTGTCACTCTGTTGATGTTCCTTTCTGAATTTTGGGCCTGATTCTTTCAATCGTTGGTTTGTCCAAAAGTTCGTTTCTTCCTTCTCTAATATCCTTGTAAAAATGTTTTAAAATGTTTTACATGTTTCGGATGTTCCTTCAGAGTTGAAGATAATTACTTCCTAGTCCAAACCTCCCGCAGGACGACGGGGGATGGGAGCGGGCAGGGTCTGAACTAGGGACCATCGATAAATCTGAATGACATTCCAGCGCGCAAACCGCACGAACCGCACCCCTCTCTCATCAGTAGGGTTTGAAGCTAAAAAATACCACAATATTGTAATAACTTAAGTGAGGCAACTCAACGAGGCACATATATCTTATATCTTATATCTTTATTTACACGACACCCTTCTTAGAGCTTTTCGTCCCGAAAAGAAACACTGCAGTGGAGCTTTGACAGTTCAGGTGGAGGTCGATCGGTGGGAACCACAGACGTTAGGGTGCCTGTTGCCCACAAAGCTATCTGCACAGTTTCCCGTGGTCGTCGCTTCCTCTTCTTCCAGTTGGCCAGTCTACGCTTGAGGTGATATCGTGGTCGCTGCTTCGACCTCATGACGATAGTCGCTGATGCCACCCAGCTGACACATGGAGAGTTAGTGGAAGTCAGGGTTGCCAGCCACGTAACACAAATGGATGTTGTGGCGATCACCGTAGATTCCAGGGTTGTTGTTCTAAGACGGACCTTTTCCATGGACGTGTCGTGACACAGTTGTAGGCCCACAGCTAGACATGGTTTCAAGCACATAGTCTTTCTCAGCTTCATCTGTAAGGTATTCCCATGAAGCATTCTTGTAATGTTCATCCACAACTACATCAGGTTTCGCTGGGATTAATTCACCATCGTTCAAGTCACTTTCACTGATATGGGCAGAAGTACACATTTCTGTCAAGTTCAGGTCTTGTAGCTGGGTTTCTTGGCATGGGCACTGTCCCCGCAGGACGCCGCATATACAGTTCATGTCAATCGCCTGGATGCAGTTGCCAAGTATGGAGTTCTCTCTTATGCCGCTGCCAAAGTCAAATTCGTTGTTTCTGCCTCGGCCATTGTTGGGGCCCGTATTCGCAATTTCACCCGACGACATCCAAGACAAGGAATCAGAAACGGTCTTGAGGCTTTCATGGTTTGAGTTCTCATCAAAGGTACTGACAGATAAACAGAGGTCTTTAAGGTCCACAGCAGCCAGCTTGGACGCAGACCCAACGTTGTCTTGATCTGTCCGGCTCGTTGCAGGTATACCAGGAACAAAAGTTTCAGGCTCATAACAGACTTCTCTAGTTTCTTCATTTGTTTCTTTTCTTTCAATTAGGTATATCCCATTGAGATCGCCGCAGCAATTGTTGTCACGTTTCTCGTCATGAAGGTCATCCCCGCCAGACTTGCCCACAACACAGTCACAGACAGTGCTCCAATCCCCAGCGCCTCCATCATCACTGTTTGTGCAGCCACAGTCCTGACCAGGCAACTGCTCCTTCCCTAACGAGTTTATTCCACCTTTTGCTTGCGACTCAATTTTATCACTTTGGTCTATTTGGCCTTCTACTTGCAAAAAAATTTCATCAACTTTGTTCAACATTATGTTCCTGCTCATGTTCAGTTGTTCATCAAATGCATCCAAAAAGTCCTGGATCTTGCCAATGAACTCAACAATCCCAAGTTCAATTTCAAATGTGTAGGTCTCCGGATCTTCTTCTTCATTGATCAGAGCTTGCCTCAGACAAGCCGTGAGCGTTTCCCTGCTACCGAGAGATTTTAAACCTCCGTCCCGAAGCTCTTGTCTTATCTCTTTAATTGAGAGCTGATGTAATAGCTTCAAATATGTCATTGTAATCAAAGCCTACCTACAGAATGCGACAACACATGTTCCGGAAGCTCAAAATTGGAACCAGTGAAATCTGCCCATGTGGAGTATCACCAGAAAATGCCGACCACGTTCTCCAAAACTGCTCTCTCTACCAAGAGGCCCGTATAAGACATTGGCCCCAAATCACCCCAATAGAAAGAAAACTATATGGAGAGCTCCCTGATTTGGAAACCACTGCGCAGTTCATCTCATGGATTGGTCTAGTCATATGAACACTCCAACATAACAATGAGAACGATGAAGAAGAAAGAAGAAGAAAGCCTACCTCCTCTTGTTGAGTTGCCTATGATACCACTTCTGACACCAATTGTAATAACTTAAGTGAGGCAACTCAACGAGGCACATATATCTTTATTTACACGACATCACAAGTTCATAAAACATCATCTTTCTTAGGCACAGTCTTTTCACTTCGGCTCTCAACTTGGGCGGAAATAGTTCTCCTCTCTTCGTAATGTTGACATCCTTTTTAGTCTAGTTTATCACAGTGCTCACCTTCTAGCTTAGATGTCGGTGCGTATGGCGGAGTAATACCAATATAAAAAAAAAGCAAATTACGCACTCAAAATGTTATGAGCGTAGCTAAATGGGTTTTTACTCAGCTTTCAGCGGGGGTTGAAACTAAAAATACCTCTAGAATATGAAAAAAAAAAGCAAATTGTGCACTCAAAATGTTATGAGCGTAGATAAATGGGTTTTGAGTTTAAACCCCTTTACTCCAGATGGTTTTGAGTTTAAAATCCCCCTAGAGAGCGTTTTGAGGTGGAAAACCTCTATCTTCAATATTATTCTAAAGCAAACTACAGTTACCAAATTCTATGACCGTAGCTAAATGGAGTTATGAATTAAAAAAAAAAAACAACCACCCCCAAATGATTTTAACGATAAAACTTCCCTTTCGATATAAAATCTAAACCAAACTACTATAAGTCACCTAATTCCAAAAGCGTATTCAAGAGAGGTTACACATCTACCAGTGGCTGGGCTCCATTGATAATGTGCAGAGAATAGTCATCTGCAGAAATTGAAAATCACTAAATGTGTCTCAACAAAGATGGCTAAGACGGATTTTAGGAGTCAGTTATAGAGATAGGGTCTAAATCAAGAAAATCCTATGCCGAACTGGGAGTCGACCCCTTAGTAAGATTGTGACAGAGCGTCGCAAGGGGTTTGCGGGACATGTTCTGCGACAAAATGAATTACGCATAATAAGAGTTGCGATGAAATCCTATTACAACTTGGCGCCACACATTTATGCAGGTCCTTAGAGCAGGTGGGAAGAGGCTTCAGACATTAAAGTGGAAACAGCTTGACGGCAAATGAGCCGAACGGCGCGGGAGGGTCTAAGTCAGTAAGAATAGCACATTAGGTCTTTCAAATAAAACTTTTTAATAGCAGGAAAACGCACTGTAGATACCCCAGAATATGCATTTAGTTGGCTTTCAATACCAGAAATGGTTCTTGGCGGCGGGGATCCACCCTGCGTTGGGAGAGCTCCTAGCTCTCCCCCAGACCTCTGCTGGCAGTGGCGGGGAGTCAACAATTTTTCCATAAAAGTTTAGTTCTAAATCTAAATTCAAGATCTAAGTCTAGATCTAGAACTAGATGTAAGTATAGATCTAGAATCTAGAGTTAGATCTAAGTGACTAAGTCTATATCTAGATCTAAGAACTAGATATAGAATCTCGATATAAAATTTACACGTTTAATCTTGAAATTACTAGACCTAGGCCAATAATATGATCATGAATAGTAGGCTTTTTGTTACCGGATAATGGTGTAGGCTGTTCGTATCCGATTCATTTCTTAATGTGATACTATTTACATAATAAATAAATCTGCACTCCTAAGCTGTCAGAAGATAAGTTATTGCCTTAATAATTAAAATTTTGTTCTAATTATCAATACATTTTTAATATATATATATTTATATATATATATATATATAATATATTATAAATATATCTAGATCTTGGCTCTATTTAGTTTTATTTAGACCGTCAAGTGTAGGCCCCTATAATGAGGATATGTCAAAACTGCGCGCTATAAAAGTAGCTCGTTATTTTTCAAACTTTCAACTAAAACGAAGTTCGTATCAAAATTCTTTTTTAAATCAACATTTGAATCAGTGTTATATTCAATGAGTTAGTTAATAAATGGAAAATATATTTTATAATGATCCATTGACACTTCTACCATTGCGACCTTAGAGGCTAATTTTTTATACCAATGCGCGAATGTATGAATGAAGCTAGAGTTATTAATAAAGATGTTAGAACTTTGAATGATCTAAAATATCATGATGTCCAATTTTCATTTTCTGTTCTAGTTTCTGAGATCTAAACGCGACGGACGGACAGACAGGCCACACAAAACTTTCGGGGGCCGCTAAAACAATGTATTTAGCCCCGCTCTATTCCGCTCCTTCCACCAGAGAAGGTTTGCTGGTTTAGCGATTCTTTGGATATACTTCAGCCTGGCTAAGTATTTTTAAAGTGATACTGGGGGACATGTTTTACAACGTGAAATACAGCACTTTTCCCATAGACATAAATAAATATAGACTGGCTGATAAAAGAGTTTTATGAAACGAAAATTTGTGACTTGCAATTTTGTGTACTTTATTATACAGCAGTGTAGTCTTGTTTAATCTCTAAGACTGAAGATCGTGCTACTTTTCAGAATTCGGAAATCCGACAACAATAGATATACATGTTTTCAAGTTACATGAAGTTATTTCCTTTTTCCAGTCTATATTTATTTATGTCTATGACTTTTCCTTAATCTTCCTACTCAAAGGAAGACATGCAAGACGATGCGCAAAATTTTCCTAACATCAATGTATTACATTTCTCAAGGAATGCGGAAATACCCGTACAGAGGTTAAGTTCGTTGAGAAAAAATAATTTCACTAGCCAAATTTCCATTTCTTTTTTTTTAACTTTGAAAAATTATAATGGTCAAACTAGAGTTTTCCCAGTGTGACCAACGAGCTAATAATTATTTTCATCGTTAGAGCCGTTTTCAAGATACGTACCCAGGTTTATGAGTCCTAAGCCCACCAATATTCCATGAAGTTATGAGTTGAATAGAGATATTGTAATAAAGTAGATCTATTACTCTTATTTTTTATGTATGTTTTTTTTTTTTTTTTTTTTTGGGGGGGGGGGGGGGGGTTGTATGTGTACAGTTTCAAAATACTCTTATAGGATCAAAGTCATTTATAAAATTGAAAAATTGAAAAAGGTTGGGAAAAGGTGAATAAGAAGAAAGAATTCTGGCTCAAAACTCATCTCTTTTTGCTCAAATTATACTTTAAAAGTTCCTTTTGAATTCTAAATTTTCCAAAATGAGTCTTTCATTAAATAATTGATATAAATTCATGCCAGAGAAAGACATTTTAGAACTGTAGTAACTACATAAAAAAATGTCGCCATATTTGACTATCCTGTTCTCAAAGTCATGTTTTCTGCGGGAAAGTTGGTAGGGACGGTAGAATGACAACTATTAATCAGGTACGGGTGCTTGATATGGAGTGTATGTGTTTCTATGGCGACGGTGAAAAATGATTAACGATTGGTTGTGAATGATGCAAGATAAGCTGCATTGTCTTAAGAATGAGAGACGATTCCAGAATAAAATAATATATATGCGTTGAATATAAATGCCTCATCTCGCGGCATTTCTTTTGAAGCTGTCCATTTTTGTTGCGTATCGCACATACATTTCTGGACCTCCATCTCTTACAACTTTCTTTTCAACTCTGTAAATGTTACACTCCACAAAGCTTTACTTGTTAAATCGATCAATAGAATTTCTAGAGATCCATTGTCAATTCCTAACGGCTCAATGTGGATTTCGTTACTATTTGTGAATGCTAGAATGGTTTTGAATTACTCTAATCTGTCAGACAATTGAAGTTAATTTTTTTATAACTATGATGAAGTAATTCGTGTTAACAGTTTACTGGTTTTATTGCAATGCTGCCTTAGCTATTGAAAATGAATTAATTGCCCGCTTTGAATATCTGCTGCAAAAAGATTTTTTTTTTCAAAACAAACAATTCTTCTACCAAAAAATAGGATGGGTTTCAATTTCCTTATAGTTTTAGATTCAGCTCATTTAATTTACTATTATATCCTCCATAAAGTAAACTATTTGCATTCATTTTTCGTTCCTTTATAATAGGTGATTAATGATTCTTTTAAATTTAGGAATGTATTTATTTCATTCAAGCACAAAGCGAAATGTTTCAACACCTTATCTTCGGAAAGCCATCGGACTTTGATTTGAAAACGTAGATCAGAATACTGAGCCTCCATTTTGTTTTATACATAACTTTGACAAGATAATTCGTTTCTAACTCTTTTACTTGAAATAACAAACTATACGTCAAAGCCACTGGTCAAGACGCCAAATTGTTTTGCATCGAAAGCCAATTAAAACCTACATAGAAACATCCGACGACGGCGTCATTCTTGAGATTCCGACGGACTGACAACAGTGACGACGCGTGTAATGGCGGAGGGGTGCGGTGAAACGTGGCTAAGAGATAGAATCGGTGCCTAATCCTCTTTAATTGATTGATTCAGAAAGATTTTAAAATGTTTTTGTTTTTCCCTAAAATAAATGATATTTGCGTATGGAACTAAAGAGTCGCAACTTCACATCCATTATAAAATTAATTATGCAAGCGATTTTTTAGCCGCCCCCGAAAGGGGAAACACGCTAATTGTTTTGTGCGAAATGTCTGTCCGTCTGTCCATCCGTCCCGTTTAGATCTCGTAAAATAGAAAAGATATTGAAAATCCGACACCACAATATTTTAGACCATTCAAAGTTCTGATGCAACGGCTACTTTTTGTTTTTCTGAAAGCGAAAAATCTAATTTTTAAAATGAGTTATGCAAGCAGTTTTTTTTAAAGAGAAAAAGCCAATTAGAATGCATTATAAGTTAGACCTAAATTAAAACGAATAGTAATTTTGTAAACTTCATTTTCGTGATTCGAATAAGAGGCTGAGCCTTATCAAAACAATTACATCAATTAAAAGACTTCAGTTAGGCCAGGAGAGGCGCGGTAGCTGAGCGGTAAAGCGCTTGGCTTCCGAACCGGGGGCCCCGGGTTCGAATCCTGGTGAAGACTGAGATTTTCTACTTCGGAATCCTTAGGCGCCTCTGAGTCCACCCAGCTCCAATGGGTACCTGACATTAGTTGGGGAAAAGTAAAGGCGGTTGGTCGTTGTGCTGGCTACATGACACCCTCGTTAACCGTAGGCCACAAAAAACAGATGAACTTTACATCATCTGCCCTATAGACCACAAGGTCTGAAAGGGGAACTAGTTAGGCCAGGTTCACATCTAACTTTGCAATCACTTGCACCTATCCTTTGATCAGCTGTACCGTTGGGGCACTACACAAGATCTGTCAACCTTCTTTCTCCATTCTTATCTCTCATTTGTCTTTGATATAATTTCATTTGGATGTTCTTTCTGAAAATATTGAAGCCTGCCTGGGTGGACCACTTCGGGGGCCGATTTTGAGTTTGTGTTTCCACACAAACTGTCTTTGTAATCTTGTTTTTCATAAAAATACATCAAATTAAACAATACATAAATGTAAGGGATATTATGTTTACAATATGTAAGCAAAGAAAGATTATTTTTTTGTGTATTTTTATTATCACTTGTTCAAAAATATTTTTCAAATGTGCAAGTAGTATTTACAACAAATATAAATATTAGTAACTGTGTTTTGTATACTAGCTACTAAAATTAAAAGAAAATATTTATATTTGTTTATAAAGGCTAAGAATGCACTTTGTATGTAAATGTCAAAGCACATTTGTTAACATCGATTTTTTAAGCAGCGATTTTCGTGCAGCAGCGTGAAGGCCGCGGCCACATGATACTAAGCTAGTTCCCTCAAATAGTTTTAAATACTCAAATTTTATTAATTTTTCAGTGCCTACATCAGGATAAAAGCCGCTTACATTTGTGCATTTTGTCTGTCCGTCCGTCATTTTAACTCTAGATAATTGTTTAAAATCGCACTTCTATCTTACACTACATTTAATTTTCTAGATAAAACAAAAATCTAATTATCGTTAATGTTATGTCCTGGATTTTAAGGAAAACAACTTCCTAACACCAAAGTATGGTATAATAAATCTATCCACAAGGTTATGGTGCATCTAAGTTTCATGCTAGACCATCCCAAAAATTTAATTAATGGCCACGTTCATAGAATGTCAGAAAGTCGACTTCCACAAGACATTCTGTATGGTGATTTAACAGAAGGTAGGAGAGCCACTGGTGGTCCTTTTTACGGTATACGATGTATGCAAACGAGACATGAAGCTCTTCAAAATCGACACTTACAGAGTAACAGCTGCGAAAAAGTGACACTGGATAGATCCACATGGAGAGTGAACATAAAGGAAGGGTCCCGGATGCAGATGCCATACACATCAGTAGTAAAAAGAAGGGTGAAAATGCAAAGGCGCCTGGTGATTACATAAGCCCAACCTGTGACCGCAGCTGTGCATCAAGGATTGGCCTCTTTAGTCACACAAGAAGTTGCAAAGGAAAAGATCTTCTCTCAAGACGTATCTATCTATCTATCTATCTATCTATCTATCTATCTATCTATCTATCTATCTATCTATCTATCTATCTATCTATCTATCTATCTATCTCTATCTCTCTCTCTCTCTCTCTCTCTATATATATATATATATATATATATATATATATATATATATATATATATATAGAGAGAGAGAGAGAGAGAGAGAGAGAGAAGAGAGAGATAGATGAATGGAGAGAGAGAGGCGTAGTTAGTGTATATGATGCTCGGTGCATATCTCCTCATGATGCTTTCGAAAAAAAAAATCTAAATAAAACTGCAAAAAGACTTTCCAAACTAACATATATTCGTTGTTAAAGTATTGCTTGAAGTTCTGGATCGCTCCTCATGGCGTGAAGCTGTGAGTGTCGAGTCACAAGATATGAAGCAAAAAGAGTGGCCAGCGTGAAAGAGCGCCCTACCAACAAAAAGCTGAGAGAAGAAGCAGGCCTATCTACAACTGATCAAAGCTACCCATGCCACGTATGCGTTCGGCTTTTTTATAGCGAGGATTGGACTTTAGTCTTTTTCATTGCATATGAAAAATTTGCTCATCTTCGATCACGTATAGTACGAAAAAAAAAAAAAAAAAAAAAAAAAAAAAAAAAAATTAAGTGCTTTCTTGCTAACAAAAGTATCAGTATTTGACCATCATCTGAAAAGTCTTTAGACAAATCTCCAATGACGTAAGGCGTACAGTACAGTATATAATCCTGTTTTAGTTTAAACCGAAAAGCTCAGGGGAATAGGAACTTAATAAATTCTGGGGTGTATATATATATATATATATATATATATATATATATATATATATATATATATATATATATATATATATATATATATATATATATATATATATATATATGTATATATTAAAACTATTGCGATGTTTAGGAAGGAAAATTTTAAGTTACATCAGATTTTCAATAGATTTAGTATTGTTTTTTTCGATCTTAACGTGACGGACAGATATATCCTGCATTTCACACTGTCATTAAGCGCGATATTGTGCACCATGGGACAAAATAGAGAAACAGAGGAGAGAATGAAAACAAGTACGCTTTAGCTGTTATTGGTTTGGCTCTAGTTTATTATTTATGATTAAACGGGCTAGGGTTAGGGTTAGGGTGAGCAACTGGTCTCATGCTGGCACTCAGTCACAGAGGCAAGTCAGCCAAATTGTTACAGCAGACAATGTCGGATCAGACGGACTACTATGCCATGGCCCAAACAATGGAACTACAATACGGCGATGAACACCTGCAGGAAGTGTTTAGGATGCAATTAAAGAATCGACAACAGAAGAGTTGAGAGACATTGCAGGAATTAGCAGCAGACATAGAACGTCTTGCCTGTTTCGCCCGTCTTGCTTACCCATAGGCATCACATGATTTTTTTCGATGTTCTGGTTACAGGTGCTTTTATAGACGGAGTGCGAGATTCGAAGTAAAAAAAGCCAATCAAATAAGCGGAAAACGAAAGCGAAAAATCAACGAAACGCTCATTCATGTCATGTCCTACGAGGCGGCCGAAGTTTCAGTGATGACAATACACTATTGTCGGAAGTGACATGTGTCGGAAGAAGAGGATCTTCCGCGGTTGATTCGAAGAATGGTGGAGAAGGCTTTAAATGAAAGGTTACCTTATCAGACCTCAAGACGTAATAGAATTGTACCACACCAGGTCATGAAAGAGGAAGTGTAACATAATGTCCAAAGTTTGCTAGTCTAACTAGGCCGAGATGTAGTGGTTTTTTTTCCTTTGACGTCATAAGGAATAAATTCTTTAAATGAAGTGCTATAAGAACTCGTTGCATCAATGTCTTCGAACCCTCGTCAACTCTATCGTGTTGATAAAGACATTTTGTTAGTCTAACTAGGCCGGGTAACAAAGTTGAATTTTTTTCCTTTGATGTCCATATGGAAAAATTCTATAACTGAAATGTTATAAGAACTCGGTGCACCAATGTCTAGGAACCCTCGTCAACTCTCTCGTGATAATAGATGCATGTTTTTAGTCTTACTAGGTCGTGTGACGTAGTGGAATTGAAATTCTAGATCTTGATCTAATCTATATAATTCTAGACTAAACCTAGAGATTCTAGATCTAGAATCTACAATGACTTTAATTAGAATATAGATCTAGATGTAGTCTAAAAAATCTAGATTAGATTTAAATCTTGCTAGTAGATCTAGTAGGATGGCTGCCTGGTCGCGCTGGACTAACGTTTAGAATTCTTGATGGTCCCGGGTTCATACCCTGCTCGCTGCCATCCCTCATCGTCCAGCGGGAGGTTTGGACTAGGAAGTAGATTATCTTCAACTATAAAGGAACATTTGAAATATGTAAAGCATTTTACAACAAAATATTTTTTTTTTACAACGCCAAATGAATCTTTGAAATATTTTTACTTTGGACAATCAAAACAAAAGCATGTCTTGAATATACCTTGCAAATAGGAGGATCCGATAGGGATACGACGAGGGCTGCCTCTGAGTTTGTATGATAACACAAACTCTCTTAATAATCTTGTTTTTAAACGTATTAGTTTTTAAATGTTTTTCTTGTTTATCTTTTCAAAATTAAAAAAAAAGGGAAACAATCTAGTTAAATATGATACATTGTATTTTAAATAGCACATAAAGGAGTTACCTTACTTGGCAAGAGACATCAACATTTGTTCACATAACTAGTGTTTAGGCCAGTCACTAGTGCATTAAAATGAGTTAACTTTGGGAAATATAGATGGCACACACACACCCACAAACAGAGATGGAGAGAGAGAGATAGTGTTTTTTTTTTTACTGTGTTTGAGAACGCTATAAACTCAAGTAATGACAGTCTTCAAATCAATGTAAACTCAACAATTTGATCAAAAGCCAAGGCTATTAATGTTTCTTGTTTAACTAGGCACTAGACATCATCCCTATCTGGCTCTCTTTCTCACTCCACGTCCTTAACAGTGTTTATTTTTCTTTCTTTTTCTCTTTTCTCTTTTTCACACCTTTTCTCTGCCATCTTCTCTCTCTCTCTCTCTCTCTCTCTCTCTCTCTCTCTCTCTCGGTACTACACTGTTTCTCCTCTTTTCTCTCGTTTATAATGTTTCTCTTTCCTTCTCTCTTTCCCTCTTAGAACCTATTTTTTTTTATTCTTTATGTCACTTAACTACGTTCTCTTTCTTTCTATCTACAATATATACGCGAAAATACCACTCATTGACCACTCATTGACCACTCATTGACCACTCATTGATCACGAGATCTCTTAAAATATCGTACGTGTCCGCATCAAATTTCGTACACAAGTTCCTTTTGCTTCTTAGGTGTTCACTAAAAAACGCTTTTGAATAGATTCGCAACCTGACGACCGCAATTCGTGAAAAACCGCAAGTTCTATCAAACCTTTGTATTTTACTTTCAGTATTTCCCCAAAAGGCGGCAGTCTCCGTATCATCACCATTGTGACAAGTCAAAAGCTTGCTGTCAGAGTCACTCAATTTTATCACAGCATTAATTATCATTAATTATTATTTATTTATTTTATTTTAATTATTTCCCCGTTCTATCCCCAATTTCATCACCCGCCCCACCTCTTCCTCTTCTCACTAAACTGAGTTCACCCGCCGGATGTCTGACGGTCGCGGTTGACTCCACCTTGGGTGGAATACAAATCGCTCTTTCTTCCCCCCCCCTCTCCCACGTCTCAAAGAGATCACTCGGATCAACACGCCCCTCGACACTCCAAGGTGCGACTCCCATCTCGAGTCAGATTCACCCACGTGAGAGATAATCTTTAGCCTAGGACATTTCCTGTTTCCGCCCACCTCTTCCAGACCTTTATAAGGTAGACAAAGTCAAACCAGACCCGCTCATTTCTCTCTCGCTGTCAATCGAGTCTGGACTATTTCATTTATTCTTACTCTTAGAGGAATACCTGGTGGTAAGCCGAACTTAATCACAAGTTCCATCTTAGTTACTTTGTGCATATTTCTCACTGGATACTATCATGTGTATTTTATTATTTCATTTATATTTAATTATTGCATTGTGTATTTCTCACTGTTGTAAGTAGACAACATAAACATGGCATATGTATATATTTATGTATTGCATTTACCTATTAATGCTACGTTGCTCAATTGATCTTTGATGCAACCATGTATATATTTGTACATCTTATTTTATTTCCTTTATCTCGGCTGACCGCCTTGATAATTTAACTAGCGCAGTAATACTGCGCTTAGAAAAGATATATGAATTATCTCCCCTTTAGTCATTTTACTTTGACGAGAGTTGAGCCCCTTGAACGGACTCTCTCTCCATTCAAGCGCTCTCCATTGTTCTCGGTCGATGGCCATGTGTAAACAATAGCGTCATGGTCGCTGACCAGCGTCCATTCCCCCCCCCCACACACACACACACTCTTTCTCTTTCTACTTGTGTTGTTTATTTTAAATTATTATTTCCCCTTTTATGTACACTTTTATATTGCTACTATCAGCCATATATTTTCCAAATCCCATTTGTCATCATCTCCCCATTGTGCTCAAAAGCAATTTTGCAATCTGACGAATGCACCTCAGTCGAGGTCCTAACTTGTCTTTATTAATCCGCAGCCTCCCTCAGGTGTCTGCCTTTGTACTTAGTGCTATTCAGCACCACACTACTGCCTATTTGTTTATGGGTATCACCTCCTGCCTACTGGGATCTACTCAACTATTTATCGGATCACTTGCCTACTTATTCCATCAATCAACTACTTGTCGTCCTTTATTTTCTAGCAGATTGTCCTAAAACATTTGGTTACACGAGAGCCACTATGTTTTAAAATTGTAGAGGTATGTTATCAATTTCTCTCCTCCTACTCTTCTGCATGCTAGCAGTGGTTCACTATCACGACCAGATCTTTCTTTAGTCTCTGCTAACTTGGAATCTGTCATAACTTATCAAGTACTAGGCGATATTGGCAGTGACCACCTTCCAATATTACTTTCTAAAATCAACACCAAGGCCACTAAAGAACCACGAAAGTGGTGCTATAGTAAGGCTAATTGGGAAGGATACGAGACAGCTGTCGACAATGCCCTTGAAAAAATCCATGTAGAGTCTAGCTCTGTCGACCTTGTATACCGTCAAGTAACAACAGCTATCCTGGGCATTGCTAAAAAGTTTATTCCTCGAACTTACCCTTGTAAAACATTCAAAAACTTTTGGACGGCTAAAATCAACAAACTTTTTATGGCTCGGAAAAGGGCATACCAAAAGGTCAAAAAAAAAAAACAATCCAACACTCAGGCAGATATATAACAGACTCAGCCTACTAGTCAAAACGTCTGTTAACAGGGAAAAACGAGAACGTTGGACCAACATCTGTGCAAGGTTAGACCTAAGGAATAGCTCTAAGGCCTGGAGTCTTCTAAGAAATCTCGAAAATGCTTGGCGTACGAAAACAGCAACCCCATTATCTTCACCTAGTGGGGTAACCATTTTATCAAAGAAGAAAATTGCCACCTTGTTGAACAAATATTTCGCTATCTTTATGCAGAGCGTAGCAGATGGATTCCAAAGGACCGAAAGCACATACGCAGTCTTCATTGACTTAAAACAGGCATATGATAAAGTATGGCGGTCTGGTTTGCTTCACAAGATAAGAGCCGTGGGGGTGCGGTGACGGATTTTTTACTGATTTAGAGACTTCTTACAATAAGAACAAAATCTACGGAGAAGTCTCTGGGGAAATGACCCTCGAGTACGACCTCCCCCAAGGCTCCGTCCTGTCATGCGCCCTTTTCACGGCCTTCATAAAGGCTCAGCTAAAATGCCAAAAGCTGCTATATGCTGATGATATTGTCCTTTGGAAATCCGGAAGGAGCGCAACCCCTATACAAAAAGTGTTGCAAGAAGATCTCCATACGCTCTGCTCATACACAAAAAAATGGAGGTTAGAAATAAACACCTTCAAGACGGTCTATTCTCTGTTCACGCTCGGGACTGGCATTCTCCGGCAACCTTTCCGGCTTTCCCTCAACGGAGTGGCTCTCAGCATGGAAAAGCTACCCAAATACCTTGGTGTAACTTTAGATCGCAAACTAAAAATGTGTGAGCACATTCAGGATGTTGCAAGAAAGGCATCAGGGAAACTTTACATTGTGCGGAAGCTGGCATCCACGAAGTGGGGAGCCCGAGCAGACATGCTCCAATCCCTGTATTTAGCAGCAGTCCGATCACAGATAGACTACAGCCTACCTGTGCAAATTTATGGCTCTAGGACTGCTCTTGAACAACTTGATAAAATACTGTCCCAAGCACTAAGATTTGTCTGTGGAACCTTTAGGACAAGTCCAGTAAATGCGGCTGAAATAATGGCTAATATAGGTCCACTAAACCTTAGGAGGGAAAGGTCAGTACTGACCTGCTTTGAGCGGTATAAAAGGCTGGATGAATGCCTCCCAGCTAGAAAACTAGTGGATGGTTGGAGATGCAGAAGACGTATTCAGATGCAGTCTTTTATGCATCATGCCACAAGACTATCTGATGAAGCTGGCCTCTCCACCAACCGACAAAAACATTCAACGTTTTTACCCCCTTCACCTTTGGTGTCGCCCAACGACCCCAGACATACTTTAAAACTAGTAGACCCTAATGTTACTAAGCTAAGTCGTTCATCTAAAGACCTTCAAATTCTAGCATTGGAGACCATTAATACCTTCAAGCTTAGTGCTATTTTTGCATACACCGATGGGTCAGTATCGATAGATTCTGGAAGAGCAGGCTATGGAGCCTACATCGACTTTCTTGGCTCTCACTCAGTCAAAATCTATGGACCATGTGATAGTGTTTGCAGTTTCGATGCGGAGACCATGGCAGTCTGTGAAGCCTTAGAATCATTGACTCTCAACTTGGCGAGGGACATTTTAGGGCAACACAGATTGTTGTGGTCACTGACTCAAAATCTGTACTACAGGCTTTGCAAAGCCGGACCATGGCCTCCCAATATCGACACTGTCATCATGGCTTCACACAACATAAAACAAAGCTATGGCACCCCTGTAATAATGCAGTGGGTACCAAGTCACATAGGTGTGACTGGCAACACTATTGCAGACTCCTTGGCCCACCAGGGAGGGCTAATTCCACCCACTGAACAGGCTGTAAGTTTTCATCATGCTCTGGCTATAATTCAAAAAATAGAAATGGAAAAGTGGTTTGAGTGCTGGGACAAGTCCCAAAAAGCCCGTGGAGTCTGGGAGCGCATGAGGCGCCCTGACCGCACTTTCCCGTGTTGGAGGCTGTTCAGGCCTGAGCAAGCTATTACAGCACAGTGCAGAATAAGCTATTGTCCTGTTGGCTCATATTTCTCACGGCTATGGCCAAATTTCGATTCACGGTGCCCCCGCTGCGCGGAAGAAGAGGAAACCGTGCCTTATATTCTGTTTGACTGCCCCAGACTTGCTGATATCCGTCTCGACAGGTCTCGGAAACCAAAAATTCTCGACCTGCATGGCGACATTTATGCACTACGCAAGACAGCAGGGTTTCTGTCCAGGGCTTTTGCAAGAGAGGATTTGAGCCTCTCAAGCCCCCACTCAAATGGAGTTTGACTTGCTACCTTTAAGGGATCTTATTGCTTCCTCTATTAACGATCATAGAATCAGAGCCTCGCCAATGTCTCTGTTGTCCAGGGCGTTTTGTTGGTTAGACTGTAGTTAAAATGTATCTCGAATTTGTATGCAACATACTGTCCACCTTTTAAGCATAAAATACTTTACTTTATAATTGAGAAAAAATGCTTATAATCATAATTAAGGAAGGTCTGTGTCAACGTAATAATTTAGATTTAATTTCTTAATAATTGGGTGTTAGATCAATTTCATATAATAATCATCCCTTCCCTCCCTTTTCCATTCCCATTTCATCACAGTTATAAAACACCTTCCAATCGTCTGCTGGAGACACTTTCAACTACAGTCTTCTGTCTGAGACTGGCTTTGTCTCTGTTAGAGAGAGAGAGAGAGAGAGAGAGAGAGAGAGAGTAAAAGGGAGGGGGAAAACATGGAGTGTGAAGAAATGGGGTTAGGTTGGAGGGAACCAAACAGAAGGTCTTGTTTGACGTCACAGTTCCAGCGATAAGTTACTGGAGATTTCAATGACATTCACTTCCAACCAGTGAAGGACAGGGTATAGATTGGCTGTCATGAAGGGAGAGGTCAATGATCCTGAAGACTAAGTAGATAATGTCAATTGTGATATTAAAATGGTAGAAACACTAGTTCTCAAGTTATAAATGAACGACTGCTTTCTCGTGCGGTTTGCGCGCTAGACTGTCATTCAGACTTATCGATGGTCCCGGGTTCAAACCCTGCCCGCTCCCATTCCCTGTCGTCTTGCGAGAGGTTTGGACTAGGAAGTAAACTATCTTCAACTCTGAAGGAACATCTGAAAAACGTAAAACATTGTACAAACAATGCCTTCAACACCAAAAGAAACTAGCACACAACTTCATAGACTTAAAAAAAAAAACAAGGTTACAAAGACAGTTTGTGTGAAAACACAAAATGAAAATCGGCCTCGAAGTGGTCCACCCCGTGAGGTAAAAAAAAAGTAAGTTCCGATATTATCAGAATGAAATTCTGCCAAAGTCAAATGACAGAAAATTATGGAGAAAAAAAAGGTTAACAGATCCCAGCGGTCCAGCAGACCAAAGGATAGGTGAAAGCGAATGTAAAGTTAGATGTGAACCTGGCCTAACTGATGATTTATAATGAATATCTAATTGATATAATTGTTTTGTAAAGGGACAATCTCTTATTCTTCAAGAATAAAACATTTTCGTAAAAAAAAATATTTTTTCTTTCGTTAGGTGTCTTCCAGTGGTTTTGCAGTTCACGTGATAATATGAAAACCTACTTAATATTTGTTGTTTTAAATTATGTCTAACTTATATGCATACTAAATAGAATTTTTCTCTTTAAAAAAATAAAAAACATTTTGTGTGTAAATAAAGTACTTAGTATAACAGAACTTACATAACTTAACAATAAAAATATAAAAAATATTTTGACAAAAAATCTACAACCATTTGCATAAATGTGTTAAAAATATGATAAATTGTCGTCTCCCCTAATAAAGAGCCTCAAGTGTTTGCTACTATTAATAGTGAATAGTTGTAAAAGTGGTGTATTCTTATGAAAAAACTGCTTGCATAAGTGATTAAAAAATTAGATTTTTTGCTTTCAGAAAAGAAAAAGTAGCCGCTGCATCAGAACTTTGAATGGTCTAAAATTTTGTGATGTCGGATTTTCATTATCTTTTCTAGATTACGAGATCTAAACGGGACGGACAGACAAACGGACAGACAAGCAACACAAAACTAGAGCGCTTTTTTCCCTTTCGGGGGCCGCTAAAAAAACTTTTGACCAGGTTTGGCACCAAAATGCGAATAGCTGAGTACTTCTAAACAACCAAATTGAAGAGAGTTTTAGAACATCCATAGAAGTGCGGCGAAAGTGTAGGAGTGCGGCAAAGATGTATTCTCTAACTCTTTTTAACAGACTTCTGGAGCATATTTTGATGTCAGCTCTAGAATGATTTACTCCTAGCTTGACCATAAACGGGCGGCCTATTTCCAATCTCAGGTTTGTAGATGATATAAATCTCTCTATATATATAATTCTCTTCATGGATCAACAGTTTGGACACCAAGAAGTAAAGGAAAGATCACTCTTTCATTTCAGAGTTACTCCACGTAACTTAAGGGGCAAAAAAAAAATAGGGGGGGGGGGAGAACAAGTAATCTACTCTGTATTCACCCATCACTGAATAGCAGTGCCGACTTAACCATTGTAGGGCCCTATGCGAAACGGATTTGGCAGGGTCAAGTTTGGGTAGGGATACGGATTATAAGTGAAAATTAAGAGTTTGTATTAGAAAATAAATTCATCTTTGCATTTTATTCATTCTTTACAGAATTACGAGCCTTGCTTGTAGCGAAGTAATACAGTATATCATAAAATTCTATTTCCTGCTTAGATCACGCTCAATAGAAAGAATTACCAAATGTTTCAATCTATCTACGAGAATTGTTGACCTCAAGTAATTCTTCATTAGTTTGAGGCGCGAGAAGCTTTTTTCACCAGATTCCACAATTACGGGTATTGCATAATGTCGTTTTTTTTATCGCGCGTAGGATTGGCGTTTAATAATAACACCCCAAAATGACAATTTTTGTCAATATATTTCATGAGATTTGTAAGAGTTTTCAAAAGATTTTAACTATTTTCCTAGAAATTTAACAATTGATGTATATTGATGAGAAAAAATTACTAGCTCGTCGGCCACATAGGGTAAACTCTTCTTTGGCCGTTGTAATTTTTGAAATGAAAAAAAAATGCAAATTTGGTTACAGAACTAGATCTAGACCTAGATCCAACATTGGCTTTGAAATTACTATTGCGTTCTTGAAAAGACTGCCGCTTTTTCGAGAATTTCCGAATGTTAGGGTTTATTGATTAGTCTACTAAGTCTAGATCTAAAGGCGTATCAAAGCTTTATTTTTATTTATATTGCATATAGATTCTAGAAGTAGATAAAGATCAAGACCTTAAGAGTTCTAAATCAATAGTCTAGATCCAAATCTAGTTCTGGAAGTCCATATAGTGCCAATAAATAATAAAATAATAATTACAATAGGCCTAGTTGAAATTAGTCTGGCCCAATGATAAAGAGAAAGTACATCGATTAACTACCTACCTATCCCTACCTACCTATGTATATTTTTTTTTAAATTGTATATTAAGTTTTATAATTAAGATATTGTCTTTTTAAAAAATGTATTTTTAATGTTTTTCTTGTTGAGAATAAGAACTATAATGATTTCATGCCTGTGTGTGTGTAGATAGGCCTTTACTACATCATCATCTTCATTGCCTCTAGACCTAGATCTACACTTGAGAACCCACAGAGTTGTCACTCTGAATGTAAGGGAATATTCACAGACCTGCTGTTTTATCAAATCTGTTGTTATGGATGAGGCATTATTCACAGTCTAAATAAATGTAGTGTGGAGTGAGGCCATTCAAAATTGGTCAAATAAAAGATAATAAATAAACGAATTTTGGTATTTTTTTTATTTTTTAGAAAACACCATTCCAATTTTAGATGTAGTTGGGGTGGGGGGGGGGGCGAGAATGGGCCATTTAATTGAAGCTTTCGGAAAAAGATTTTTGTTTCATTTAGGCCTGAAACAAATGGTCTAAAGAAATATGTACGGTGTCTCATTCCATGCGCACATTGCTTGTTGTTTTTTTTTTAAAAGGAAACCTCAGAATTTGCGCTATTCAGTTTTAGCTTTATCATCATAGGAATCCTTGGGCCTTAGGCCTCTTTTCTTTGCCTCTTTTTTGGGCTTTATGTGCCTCTTTTATGGGCCATCTTGCCTCTTTTGTGGGCTTTTTTTTTTATTTGTAAGTTATCAAAATTCACAAGTATTAAATCATAAACAATTGAAAATTGATTAACCTAAAAATATAATAATAGTGATAGAAATATTATTTAATATCAAAGACATATCTACCTAACCAATGAACCCCCTAAAGACAGAACAATGCTTGTTTTATGATTTAAAAAAAGACGAAGCCGTATATAACGGAAAAGTAAACTAACCAAAGGTGTTATATCTATAATTTAAGAGCTGATAAACTGGTGAAGAGCGGTCGATTAATTAGAGCAGTGTTGTTTTTTTAAAATATACACGGCTTTCTCTCAAATCTGTAAAAGCATGGGAAGTAGTCCTAGCCAGCTTACTTGTTCATACCTATATTCGTTGATTATTTTATACTGTTATAAACCTGGTGGTGGCATAGATGGGGGTAGTGGTGTGTGTGTGTGTAGTCAGCCGACGCGAATCGCCCCAGGCCAGCGCTAGACGAGCGGTCAACCGTGACGAGTTACGACGGTCAGCCGAGACGAGTGTCAACATGACGGTTCTAGAGGGATCGGCGTCGTGAACAGAGCTCAGGAGCGTCACGAGGGATGTAGTCGTCTGACCACCCAGAATGGTCGAGCGACGTTCTGTCCGGTTCTAGAAGGCCAGCAGGGACCCTATATAAAGAGAGAAGGTATCAGAGACGAGGAGACACAACTTCTCGATCTACGGTTCGTTACGACGGCTCAGTACATATCCGAGAAGAGACAGAGAGACCAGTGCAAGAGTTGATACGGCGGTACGGCTATTAGCGGACATATATTTGTACAGTCTTGTGTTACGTGCTGCCAATTGTACAGTATTGGCTGTTATTTATTGACATTAAAATATTACGTTATTTGGAGTCCTGAGTTGTAAAGTTCTTTCAGTTGGTGGTGTCGTGTGGTGCAGTTTGCAGAGAGCCTGGATAGTGAGATTCATAACAACTGGTGTCAGAAGTGGGATCTGCAATGGCTACTACGAAAAAACGCTAGACCAAATCCTTGTGAAGGAACTGAGGCAAGAGCTCCGTGACCGAGATCTGAAGACGAGCGGAAATAAAAGAATCCTTACGAGCACGCCTTCGGGAAGAGCTGATGAAGGAAAAAAAAGAAGATCCGGACACATATCTTTTTGAAGTCGAACCGGACTTGCGGGAACATATCACCAGTAGCATGCAGGAACAGATGGCAACTGTTCATGAGAAGATCGGTTCTATGCAAGAAGAGATCACCAGAGGCAAACAGGAGCAGATGGCAGCTGTTCGTGAGGGGGGGGGGGCTAGAAAACACCAATGACAAGATAGGCGCGATGGACTCGGGAATCAAAACCGAGTTAGTGGCCATGAACCAACGCATACATGCTGTGGTGGAAAGAATCACTAACATTGACGAGTAGATGAATCAGAGGGTCGACGCAGTGGAGAAGGCAATCGAAGAAAAATAAAAAACGCAAGTTCACTGTAAGCACACTAATGCACTGGAAGCAAAATATGACGTCATTTGTGCCTGAAGTCTCCGGAAAAAATTGAAATTGAAATTGATGGTTCCGTGTCCTGGTCAGTGTACAAGAAGCAATTTGACGCAGCGGCAACAGTTAACAAATGGAACAGCGAGGAGGAGAAAGCAACTGCCCTTGTGTTATCTTTAAGAGGAAAAAAAGCCTCCGAATTGCTTCAGTCCTTACCAAACCAGCAAGACTTCGCCGCTCTTGTACAGGCTATGGAACTCCGATACGGAGGTCTATCGAGTGCAGCTGAAGACCCGACAACATCGCCCTGATGAAAACACTACAGGAGCTAGAGACAGACGCCTCGAACATTTGGCCTACCCAACCGCCGCACACTACTTTCTAGAAGTCATTATCACAGACGCTTTCATTGATGCACTTCGAGACCCCGAGTTAAAAAGAAAGCCACCAGACTTAGTGGTAGACGTAAGGCCAGTGAAGCCCTCGTATACGCTCTCTCATATGAAGCCGCTAAAGACGCATCTGGGAGCGCTCACCAAAGCCAAAAGTTGGAAGTCAAAGAGGAAGAATTCGCGCAACTTGTTAGAAGAGTGACAGAGGCACTAGATGAACGACGAATAAACCAGGTACCAGAAAATCAACCTAGGGTTCCTGTAGGGTGCTGAAATTGTGGTGAACTCTGACAAATACAGAGAAGCTGCACTAGAAGATTTCCACAAAACGGAACACATCACAGATCAGAAAGGTATGCAACTAATGCAAGACCAAGGCTACCATGGAAACTAGCACGCGCCGGCTTCAAGGGGCGGAACCCGGCGACACAAAGAATGAAAGCCCCTGCAACCATCATCCCGGTCGCCGTGCTAGGGCAAAGTAAGAGTCTAAAAGTCATCGGGAAAATTAGATGTCAGAACTATCACTTTCTCCTAGATACTGGTGCCTCACGATCAGTGATCCGGTCAGATAAAGTGAGCAATAACAAGAAAACGCCACTTAGGGCCTATTCTTTGAAAACAGCCAGTGGAGAACTGATGCCCATAAAAGGCCTGATCGACATAACAGTCGAGATCGGGAATCAGTCATTCAAACACGAATTCCTGATTGCTGACGTCACAGATGACTGCATAATAGGGCTCGACTTCATGCTCAAATATGGCTTTTCCTTTAATATCGGCGGAGGCACTTTACAATATGGAGACCTCGAAGTACCCTTGCTTGGCGACGAGAATGAAGAAGATGGCCGAGTCAGAAGGATTAAGTTGGTAGAAAATACAACCTTGCCTGCTAAGTCTGAAATGATCATTTGGGGGAAAATTGAGGACGGCTATCCCACGACAGGAACAGCGCTGGTAGAAAGCTTGGACACCAACCACAACGGGATAGCAGTAGGAAAGACACTAGTCACGATTGGGTAAAACCAAAAGGTACCTGTAAGAATTATGAACCTCGGCACAGTAGAGAAGCTGTTACGGGAAGGTAGCTTCATCGCTGGTTGCCATGCTTTTGAGATGATAAGAAACTGTAGCGGTGAAAACCCTGACGGAATATATAAGCCGAGTGGACAACAGGTTACTAACCTTCTGTCAGAGGTCAAAACGATCTTGTCGAAAGAACTGTACATCAAAGCAGAACAATTCCTCAGAGAGTTTTCTGACATATTGCCATCTGATGAAATGGACTTTGGGCGAACAAACCTGATCCAGCATCGAATAGACACAGGGAACACAAGGCCTATCCGACAGCAACCACGTCGCGCTATGGACATGATAGAACGAATGAGGCAGCAGGGGGTTGTTGAAACATCCAACAGTCCGTGGTGTTCACCCATCGTCTTGGTGAAGAAGAAAGATGGATCCATGCGATTTTGTGTCGACTATAGATTATTAAATGACGCCACACACAAGGACAGCTATCTATCCGCTTCCTAGGATTGACGACACATTGGACACACTTGCTGGGTCACAGATCTTCTCCTCCCTTGACCTGAAGAGTGGTTACTGGCAAGTGGGACTACATCCCGAGGACAGTGATAAAACGGCCTTCTCTGCTGGTAATGGTCTCTGGCAATTTAAGGTGATGCCGTTTGGTCTCTGCAACGCCCCAGCCACATTCGAAAGACTAATGGAACAGGTGCTAAGAGGACTCAACTGGACCACGTGTCTTGTTTACTTAGATGACATTATTGTCATAGGCAGAACATATGAGGAACATATTGCAAACCTGAAGGAAGTGTTTGAACGAATTAGAAACGCTGGAATGAAATTGAATCCAAAGAAGTGCTTCTTGTTCAGAAGAAGCGTCAAGTACCTTGAGCACATCGTGTCGAAGAAGGGTGTCAGCACAGACCCGGATAAGGTTGAAGCCGTAAAGGGATGGCCGATTTCCGCTAATATCCAGGAGTTAAGAAGCTTTCTTGGACTCTGCACGTATTACAGACGTTTTGTGTCAAACTTCTCTAGCCTCTGTAGTACCCTTCATCAATTGACAGAACCGAAGAGGCCGTTTATTTGGACACAGGAATGTCATGAAGCCTTTGAGAACCTTAAAAAGGCTCTTGTTTCATCCCCCATTCTGGCCTACCCAATACCAGGCGAGACGTTCATACTTGACACCGATGCGAGCAATATCGGAATAGGCGCTGTCTTATCCCAAAAGGTAGATGGAATTGAGAGGGTCATAGCTTACTTTAGTCGGAGCTTGTCCAAAGCCGAGAGAAGCTACTGTGTCACCAGACGTGAACTACTGGCAGTTGTGGATGTCATACAAGATTATCACAAATACTTATATGGACAAAAATTTATCCTGAGGACAGATCACGCTGCCTTACAATGGCTATTGTCATTTAAAAGTCCTGAAGGACAAGTCGCCAGGTGGATTGAACGTTTGCAAACCTATGACTTCAAGACACAGCACCGAAAAGGACAAACTCACCAGAATACTGACGCGCTGTCTCGACGACCTTGCAGAATGGAATGTAAAGTTGTAAACACTGCAGTAAGGTTGAAGAAAAGGAAGTTACCATTGATTGCCAACGCCTAGGTTTACAAGCTTGTGGGTCATGGTCCGACGAAAGAATCCGAGAAGACCAGTTAAAAGATGAAGACCTGGCTCCCATTCTGATCATGAAGGAAGACGGGCAAAGACCGGAATGGCATCACCTTTCTGATAAAGGAGCTGCCACCAAGGCATATTGGGCGCAATGGGACTCACTGACAATGGACAATGGAGTCCTCAAGTCTGGGTCTGGGTCTGGGAAACAGCAGATGGGACACGCAATCGCTTACAGCTGTTGTTGCCTAAATTAAGAGTTGCTGAGGTGTTGCAAGAAATCCATAATAATTCCAGTGGGTCACATTTAGGTGTCAACAAGACTTTTGAAAAAGTACGCCAGCGGTTTTACTGGTTCGGCTACCGAGATGATGTAGAAGAATGGTTACGAAGGTGCGACGCTAGTGCAGCAGAAGCTACTGTGTCACCAGACGTGAACTACTGGCAGTTGTGGATGTCATACAAGATTATCACAAATACTTATATGGACAAAAATTTATCCTGAGGACAGATCACGCTGCCTTACAATGGCTATTGTCATTTAAAAGTCCTGAAGGACAAGTCGCCAGGTGGATTGAACGTTTGCAAACCTATGACTTCAAGACACAGCACCGAAAAGGACAAACTCACCAGAATACTGACGCGCTGTCTCGACGACCTTGCAGAATGGAATGTAAAGTTGTAAACACTGCAGTAAGGTTAAAGAAAAGGAAGTTATCATTGATTGCCAACGCCTAGGTTTACAAGCTTGTGGGTCATGGTCCGACGAAAGAATCCGAGAAGACCAGTTAAAAGATGAAGATCACCTTTCTGATAAAGGAGCTGCCACCAAGGCATATTGGGCGCAATGGGACTCACTGACAATGGACAATGGAGTCCTCAAGTCTGGGTCTGGGAAACAGCAGATGGGACACGCAATCGCTTACAGCTGTTGTTGCCTAAATTAAGAGTTGCTAAGGTGTTGCAAGAAATCCATAATAATTCCAGTGGGTCACATTTAGGTGTCAACAAAACCTTTGAAAAAGTACGCCAGCGGTTTTACTGGTTCGGCTACCGAGATGATGTAGAAGAATGGTTACGAAGGTGCGACGCTAGTGCAGCAGCGAAGGGCCCGCACAGGAGAACGAGGGGACGTATGCAGCAATACAACGTCGGTAATCCCTTCGAAAGAATAGCTATCGATGTAGCCCGACCATTCCCTGAGTCCCAGAGAGGAAACAAGTTCTAGTGGTGATCGACTATTTTACTAAGTGGCCTGAGGCGTATGCGATACCAAACCAAGAGGCCACCACCATAGCGGAAACACTTGTGGAAAATTGGATTAGCCGAATCGGGGCCCCCATGGAGTTACACTCCGACCAAGGCCGAAACTTCGAATCCAAGATCTTCCAAGAGATGTGCCAGGTACTCGGCATCGAAAAAACACGCACAACCCCTCTTCACCCCCAGTAGACGGGATGGTAGAAAGATTTAACCGAACACTAGAATAACACCTGTCGAAAGTCGTCGATGAACGTCAAGATGACTGGGACACCTATATACCAATGTTCCTTATGGCATATAGAGGATCGATTCACAGCACCACTGGTTACACTCCAGCAAAGATGTTTGTCCGAGAGCTGCAACTACCATGTGACTTGCTATTCGGGATTCATGGAAATGTACCAGCCTCTTCGACAGACTGTCACAAATCTCCGAAAACGGATGGAGAAAACTCACGCTCTAGCCCGCAGGAACATCAAGATCAACAGTGACCAGGTGAAGACAGGTACGACAAACGGGCCAATGCCGCTGGGTTTCAGGAGAACGATCTGGTTTGGCTGTACAACCCACAAAGACGAAAAGGCAAGTCCCAAAGCTTCAAAAAGACTGGGAAGGACCCTACCGCGTGATAAAAAGAATCAAAGATGTCGTGTATCGAATACAGAAGTGCCCAAGCTCAAAACTGAAGGTCGTCTACATCGAAAGACTCAACAAGTACTATGGTGAAGCTGGATCTGCCCGGGACGGACAGATCTAAGGAGGGGGCAGTGTTATAAACCTGGTGGTGGCACAGATGGGGGTAGTGGTGTGTGTGTGTAGTCAGCCGACGCGAATCGCCCCAGGCCAGCGCTAGACGAGCGGTCAACCGTGACGAGTTACGACGGTCAGCCGAGACGAGTGTCAACATGACGGTTCTAGAGGGATCGGCGTCGTGAACAGAGCTCAGGAGCGTCACGAGGGATGTAATCGTCTGACCACCCAGAATGATCGAGCGACGTTCTGTCCGGTTCTAGAAGGCCAGCAGGGACCCTATAAAGAGAGAAGGTATCAGAGACGAGGAGACACAACTTCTCGATCTACGGTTCGTTACGACGGCTCAGTACAAGTCCGAGAAGAGACAGAGAGACCAGTGCACGAGTTGATACGGCGGTACGGCTATTAGCGGAGAGATATTTGTACAGTCTTGTGCTGCCAATTGTACAGTATTGGCTGTTATTTATTGACATGAAAATATTACGTTATTTGGAGCCCTGAGTTGTCAAGTTCTTTCAGTTGGTGGTGTCGTGTGGTGCAGTTTGCAGAGAGCCTGGATAGTGAGATTCGTAACAATACAATAGCTGCAGTGTTGTTTTTTTTCATAGACATATAGGCCTATATATATTATACTGAAAGGATGAGTCATCCGACTCTGTCGTACGACGTCGTCTTGGGATGTCCTCTATGCTGTTGGCAAGCTGGCGCTAGGGTTAGGCCGCTGTCTGTTTAGCAGTGGGAGGGTTGGTGCTGCAGACTAAGTTTGTGGTAATTATCGTTGAATGAACTCTCAACCGTAGTCTCCAGCTCGTAGATTGCGTGCTAACTCACACCGGTTTATTTTCTGTAGCGAAGGTTGCTCTAAGCAGTGGGCAGTAGCTATTGGGCAGTGGACAGCTTGGGCCGGATAGGCCTACTGGGCAGATGATACTGGGCAGTAGGCACTGTGGACACTGGTCTATATTCTATGGCCAGGGACAGTAGGCAATGCGTTTTTGTTGACAGGTATGTAATGGGGGGGGTATCTAGTGTCGTCGGCTGCGGTCACAGCTTTAGAATGTTTGTGTTACAAAAATAACAAACTAGTGTTTAAGAGGGAAGACCATAGACTTATGTATTATATCTAGACTGGAAACCGGAAATAAATTCTTATCCGCGACTGATCGATTCACAGACCTATAGATATATAGATTTTTATGTACGTAAACTCTTTTTTTCAGGCTTTTTTGTCTTAGAAAAGTAATGATCTTTAGTTTTCAAAGTTTAGAAATAATGCAAAATCATTTCTCGGATATTCACGCAAATATATGAAACAAAGCCATTTCTTGTTTGTTTCCATTGAGATAATGTTTCAAAAATCCTAGATAGAAATTACTCAGGTTGATTTAAATTATCTTATGTACATTTAAATTGATTGATTACCTAGATCTTTCTAGATTACGTATCTAAAAATTGCAAAATAATAATTATGAGACGGGAGTACTTTTATTTTTGATGTTCAATTACTAGATCTAGATCTAAAAACTAAATTATATGTTACATAGGTTAGGGTTGAGAAAAAAACAACTTTACTTCTTTGAACTACTTTACAAAACAACGCCTTGATCCAACTTTCTAAAAAATTTTCCCGACTTTTTTTGTAGTGCTAAAAAATCTCCATGTCCAGTCTAGAGTAGTATATATAAGTCTATCCATGGAACTATACTAAAGGAACTACGACTTCGAGGTTATTTTACAAAGCCGTATAGAAAACAGGTTCTTTACTCATGTTCTCGCGCATCCTGCAATGCCTGCGAAATAAAATGATGGAGACAAAGAAGGATTTTACGCCTCGAACGCGAGCGATTTACCCGTGTTGATTTGAACATGTTTTTTAGCTTTTTATAAACAGATCGATAAAAACTTTAGCCATTTTCAGACAAACTGTTGTGGTAGATATAATTTATTAGAGTAAGAGATTATCACAAATGATCTTATTTTTTATCCCCCTTCGCGTTTGTTTTGAAGTTACCGTTCATTTAGTAAATTTCATGTTAGGTATTTTCTACTAGATCTGGGTTATTTTTTACGCGCTACTTTTAAATGTATGATATGATATACACATAAAAATAAAAACGAAATCCATAGAGAATGCCATTCCTATCTCTCATTAGTTTAATTCATATTTGCATAAGAACAGTCAACAGTAAGTAATACAAAACATAGACCTAATGTAAACGAAGTTAATACATGTGTGATCGATAGAAAGGAGCCCTTTCATTAAAAAGTAATTTTTTTTATAGATCTAAGACTATATATAGTATTAAGAGAGTTTTTTAAATCTAGATTATGAAAATAAATTGTAAGCCAATTAGGTCTATTGAAAGTACATTTATTCGCAGACGGTATATTTAGATGCTATTCTATTTGTAGCAATGTTTCTAAAAGTCGAGCTCAACTATCTATATCTTTACGATATTAGAAACGGACATTTTAATCATAATAATAATAATAATCTTTATTATCCGTAAGGAAATTTGTCTTACAATTTGTGCATTACACCAAACAAAAAACATTATAACTATAAGAAACCAAAGTGTACATTCACACCAGACTCACTCATAATTTACATGTGACAAAGTTTATACCAGATTGTTCTTATTTAATGATTTGATTGCCAGGGGAACAAAAGAGTGTTTGTGTCTGTTTGTCTTTGCTATCGGTGTCTTGTATCTCTTTTGTGATGGTAAAATCACAAAATCCTGACACAAAGGGTGATTCTTTATTTCGAGGATCTTGTTAGCTTTTTTATAGATGTTTGTCTCAAACAACTGCCCAAATGGGGTTTGTTTTTTGCCAATGATTCTCCCAGCAGCATTGAGGATTCTATTAAGTTTATTCCTATTTTTAATGCTCAGATTGCCATACCAGGCAGTGATATTGAAACTGAAAATATTGCAGATGTGAGCGTGATAAAACATAGCCTAGGCCTTTTCGCTAACATTAAACGAGGACAGTTTTCTTAATAGTCGTAATCTTTGCTGATATAATCAGTATTTGCAGTAAAATTTAGTTTATTGTCTAGGATAGTACCAAGGTATTTAAAGGTTTGCACAATTTCAATAGTCCCTCCAGCTACAGAAACAATATCATTTTCCTTCTTGTCCCTGCGAAAATCGATTATCATTTCTTTTTTTTTTTTTACATTTAATAATAAAAAATTATCTTTACAGTATACCTCAATGTGTTCTAATTCTTTGAAATACTCATTTACGTCTGAGCTCTGAGAGCAGGGCAAGAAGAGCCGCATCATCAGCGAATTTTGTGAAGGAGCAACAAGAACTATCGGATTGAAAATCATTGGTGTACAAAATGAACCACAATGGCGATGTCACAGCCCCCTGGGGCGCCCCTGTGTTAACTATGCGTTCATTAGATATAACATTGTTTACCCTAACCCTCTGAGCTCTCAGGGTCAAAAATTCATTAGCCCATAGTATTATGTATTGACTAATCTGCAACGCTTTCATCTTTTCAATGAGTAAATGTATAGTGTTAAAAGCTGATGAGAAATCAACAAAGAACAATCTTACATAAGTGTTCGGTAAGCCCAGATGTTTGTAGACACAGTTTAAAATATTTAGGATGGCATCGTCTACACCTTTACCCTTTTGGTAAGCAAATTGTAAAGGGTCTAACTTATTACAAAGATCATTCAGAAGAAACATTTTAACCAATTTTTCTAAACATTTAGACACAATGGAAGTAAGTGAAACAGGTCTATAGTCATTCATTTCCTTCGGTTTGGAAACCTTTGGCACAGGTACAATTATAGATGACTTCCACACAGGTGGTACCTCATGGTTTAGTAATGAAGTAGAAAAAATATTTTTTAAAGGTTCAGCTAGTTGTTCAGCACATTCTTTTAAGATTCGCCCTTTTATTCCATCAGGCCCACCAGCTTTCATTGGGTTGACGTTTTTGAAAATGTTACAAACTTGCTCTTTAGTAATCGCTAATTCTAAGCAGTTGTTAACATTGACATCCTCAAGGGCTTTGAGTCTTAGATAATTAAAATCTTTCGTGTCGAAGCGACAATAGAAATCATTTAACTCGTTGGCCAATGTTTTTTCGTCTCTTGTAGCAAGATTATTTTTTATTTTGACTTGTGCTCCTGCCATTTTGTTCATTATGCCCCACGCCTGTCTCATGTCACTTGTATCAATTGAGTCTTCCATCTTGGTGCGGTAGTTTCTCCTCCCTTCCTCAAGAACGACGTTGAGATTTCGTTGAGCAATTTTCCTTGTCTGCCCATCGCCACTCATAAATGCTCTTTTCTTTTTGATTATTTCCCGTTTAATTTTTGCAGTGACCCATGGTTTATTGTTGGGGTATATCTTGATGCTCTTAGTGCTGACACACATGTTTTCACAGAATTTGATGTAATTTGTCACTGCGTCGACCCATTCTACAAGATTTGAAGTAATTCTAGACTATATTTAAAAATAATCCAATGAAATCAACATATAAGTCTACATAATTAATATAACGATAGCCTATCAGATCTAGTATGCTTTTTTGCATACGATATTTATGAGCCTAGCTAATATATGATGCTACTTAAAACCATGTTAATAAAGAAATATCAATCTGGGTATATTTAAAACTAGAAAATAGATCTAGGAATTTTCCTTAACGGAAATAGATACCTTGGTGTAACTTTAGATCGCAAACTAAAAATGTGTGAGCACATCCGAGATGTTGTAAGAAAGGCCTCAGGGAAACTTTGCATTGTGCGGAAGCAGGCATCCACGAAGTGGGGAGCCCGAGCAGACATGCTCCGATCCCTGTATTTAGGAGCAGTCCGATCACAGATAGACTACAGCAGTGTTTCTCAAACTGTGTGCCGCGGCACACTAGTGTGCCGCCGAAGATTTGCAGGTGTGCCGCGGGAGTTTTGAGAACGCCACACGTGCAGCGTTACGCAGGTCTGCCTACTATTAAATTTTTATTTTATGTTGCGATGACATTCCCACTTGCAACGACCAGTAATAGTAGTGGGTCGCTCCATATTGACGGAAAGGGGTGTTAGCTCTTTAGGTTATGAAATTTTCCACTATACATAATTATAATGACTCAAATGTAGGCCGCCTTAGCAGACTCAAAGCAGTTCTTGAATTGGTAACGATAATAATAAGCGATGTGTTTCGTGTAAATTGTTTAGAGTCTAGGTGTAAGCTAATAATAACAAAACAAAAAAAAGTTATCCATGGAGAAATACGTTAGCAAAAATGAAACTTCGAAAGCATTAAATGAAAAGCAAGGAACCAAACGAAGGTACAAAGAAGATTACATCGGATATAGTTTTATATCTTCTGGACCTGAAGATGCTCCATTGCTATTCTGTCTGATCTGCAATGCAACTCTGTCGAATGTGGCGCTTTTCCAAGCAACTTGAAGAGACACTTGGAAACAAAACATCCAGCTGTAAAAGCCAACCTACGGAATACTTGGAAAACATTAGGGCTCAACAAAATAAACAAGCTAAGAAACTTACGAACTACCTAAAGCTGCCAGAAAAGGGATTGATTGCAAGTTATAAGGTTGCTCAGTTATTAGCAAAAAAGCAAGAAAGCACACACAGAGGCTGCATCTGTCATTGCACCAGCTTTAGCAATAGTTGTTGAAACTATCCTTGGACCCGATACTGCCGAAAAAGTTAAGAAATTTCCTTTGTCCAATGATACTATCTCGCCAGGACATGTTTTGGATTTCAATCAACAAGTTATATCCTGCAATCAGTTTAAAAGCAATCCAAATAATTCTTCCATTTGCATCTTTATGGTATTGTGAGATTGAATTTTCAGCACTGATTGAAATCAAGTCTAAGAAAAGCTTATAAAGAGAGAGACTTCTTACAATAGACGATGAAATGCGAGTTTGTTTGTCGACTCTGGATACTTGATTAGATCGCATTTGGGCATTTGCTCTCAAAAACAGGCATACCCTACACATTAAATGTAATACTTATACTTAAAAACAGGTAAAATCTTTTTATTATAAAACAACTGTTGCTCTTAGTGGTGTGCCGCGAAATTTTTGTAGTTTTTTTACTGTGCCGCCAGACAAAAAAGTTTGAGAAACACTGGACTACAGCCTACCTGTGCAAATTTATGGCTCTAGGACTGCTCTTGAACAACTTGATAAAATACTGTCCCAAGCACTAAGATTTGTCTGTGGAACCTTTAGGACAAGTCCAGTAAATGCGGCTGAAATAATGGCTAATATAGGTCCACTAAACCTTAGGAGGGAAAGGTCAGTACTGACCTGCTATGAGCGGTATAAAAGGCTGGATGAATACCTCCCAGCTAGAAAACTAGTGGATGGTTGGAGATGCAGAAGACGTATCCAGATCCAGTCTTTTATGCATCATGCCACTAGAGTATCTGATGAAGCTGGCCTCTCCACCAACCAACAAAACATTCAACGCTTTCATCCCCTTCCCCCTCGGCGAGGGACATTTGAGGGCAACACAGATTGTTGTGGTCACTGACTCAAAATCTGTACTACAGGCTTTGCAAAGCCCCGGACCATGGCCCCCCAATATCAACACTGTCATCATGGCTTCACATAACATTAAACAACTCTATGGCACCCCTGTAATTATGCATAGGTGTCACTGGCAACACTATTGCAGACTCTTTGGCCCACCAGGGAGGGCAAATTCCACCCACTGATGAGGCTGTAAGCTTTTATCAAGCCCTGGCTATAATTCAAAAAACAGAAATGGAAAAGTGGTTGGAGTGCTGGGAAAAGTCCCAAAAAGCCCGTGGGCATGAGGCGCCCTGACAGCACTTCCACGTGGTGGAGGCTGTCCAGGCCTGAGCAAGCTATTATAGCACAGTGCATGACAGGCCACTGTCCTGTTGGCTCATATTTCTCGCGGCTATGGCCAAATTTCGATTTACGGTGCCCCCGCTGCGGGCAAGAAGAGGACACCGTGCCTCATATTCTGTTTGACTGCCCCAGACTTGCTTATCTCCGTCTCAACAGGTCTGGGAAACCCAAAATTCTCGACCTGTATGGCGACATTTATGCACTACGCAAGACAGCAGGGTTTCTGTCCAGGGCTTTTGCAAGAGAGGATTTGAACCTCTCAAGCCCTCACTCTAATGGAGTTTGATGATGATGTTGATGACATAATTAATATAACGATAGCCTATCAGATCTAGTATGCTTTTTTGCTTACGATATTTATGAGCCTAGCTAATAAATGATGCTACTTAAAACCATGTTAATAAAGAAATATCAATCTGGGTATATTTAAAACTAGAAAATAGATCCTTAACGGAAATAGATCTACTGTGTTTACAAACAAATAAAATGCCGTAATCTAAAGTAGAACTAGATCTAGCGCTATATCTAGAAAATAGAATCTATTTCTAGTGGATTATAGTGCCTGTCTATACGTTTTTCTAATCTAAATCTATTATCGGTTTCATTATTACTACGTTTATATAATACGACAGTGTAGAATAGTCATCTAGATTGAGTGTAAACACTGTAGATCAATATTTGATAACGAAAATGCCTAAATCTATATTCAAGTTTTAAATATACCCAGATTGCCAGATTTTATACATTATTATTTACAACTAGCTATTTTACCCGGCTTTTTTTTTTCGGGTTTTTAATTATGATTTTGTTTTCTTATATTCATGGCAAGTTTCTTCAAGATTGATACAGAATCTTTTTTTGTTTTATTTTTTATACATACTTTTTTTTACCCTACTAGATCTAAAAAAATACGTGGTTAAGGTGGAGTGTGTGCGTATATGCTTTTAAATATAATTAGTAAATTGAAATATACCTTAATAGTTGTTAATTTTTAAAAATACACCTTAGTGGTCCTTTAATAGTAGGCTAATTTGAAAGTTGTTTTTTTCTAAACACAATCTAAAATAAAGACTTACAACTACAGTGATGTGTAGTTCTAAAAATGTTTTGAAAACGCCCATTTCAACGTAAATTTGGTTAAATAATCAATTGGATAGACTATATTTTGTACGTTCACTTCTTTAAAGGGAAACTCCGATAATTATTCAAATTTTGGTTATTGACATATTTAAATTCTGCGTAAAAAAGTTGTAATAGTAAACATTATATCATTTTTTATTTAAATGCTTAGAAAATTTTATATTTAATAAATTAGTCAGTAAATTCTTGACATCTCAAAAAAAAAAAACGGGATTTCTTGAGATTTTGTTTTAAGTTATTTCATGCGTCACTTCCCTAAACAATATTGAAAGAGAAACTTGATTTAACCAATCGTATCGCTTCATTCTTACAGTAGCTGTTAAGCTGTTAGGCTTAGTGACGGCCTAGTCCAGAGCTATGATACAGTTATATATTATGTATAGATAGATCCAAAAGCATTAGGATAACCAACTCGAGAAAAACAAAAGTAACATTTTCATCTAAGCCTCACCCTATCGCAAGAAGTAAATAGATCGTGTGTCTGAATGATTCGAACAAACTGGTCAGTGTAAGGCTAGTCGAGACTACGTGTAGTCGGTCATGACAAGACAACCAAGCGATAGTGTTTGTTGTGTGTTGAGTGGTCTGACGAGAAAATACACACTGCCGTGATTAGTCAAGCATGTAAATCTACTTTTAATACGCATTTTTTCTTTGCTTACAAGATCCTAGATCTAACTGCATAGACAAAGATATTGTTACGTATCTCTCCTACTATCCAGGCTCTCTTCAAACTGCACCACACGACACAACGAACTTAAAGAACCTCACAACTCAGGGCTCCAAAGTATCAGTCAATTTAATTTCAAATACATTACAAATACTGTACAGTTGGCAACAACATCACACTGTCTTTACAAAAACCAAGCCTTGCTCCGCCTGACTTCACACACCGTCTGTCTCTAACTTCGCCTCGTCTGGTCACATTGCGAGGTAACGTGAAGTCCAGTCCTTCTGACACACTCGCTCTTATATAGTGTCTCTATTGGCCTTCTAGAATAGGATGGAACGTTCTTGACCACTCAGAATGATCACAATCGCCGTGACTTGCGTGCGTAATATTTACACACAGGTCGTTGCCGGACTGGCGTGTACTGTCACTGGTCACAGTTGACCGATCGTCCTGCGCTGGACTGGGGCGATTTGGGGTAGGCTAAAAACACACAGCACTACCCCCATCTGTGTCACCACCAGGTTTACAACACTGTCCCCTCCTTAGATCTGTCCGTCCCAGACAGCATCAATCTCATGACATGGGATGTGTAGTTTCATCGCTGCAGGTGGGGGTCTATCGGTGGGGGTGACAGTGGGCTTGCCTCTTGAGCTAGAGGAAGCCATCCACGTTGAATTCAGCAACTGTCGCTTTCGTCTTCTCTGCCAGTTGACCTTCACCTGGTTGCACTGACATCGTGGTCGCATCGCCATCCTCGAACGCAGCCAACGTCGCTTTCTTCTCCTCCAGTCGATCTTCATCTTGTTGCAATGACGTCGTGGTTGCATCACCATGCACCTTGGGCTCATCAAACGTCGCCTTCTGTCATTCTGTACTGCGGGCAGCCATTTTACACATGGGGAGGGATAGGATGCCAGGGCCGGTGTCACCAAAATCATTGGCCTAACAGGTGGTTTCAAATGGTTTTCTCGAAGAGGACTTTTGGGGTGGGTTTCAGGTTCACTGGAGGGGAAATTATGGGACAGGTCATCATCTTCAGACTTGTATGGAGGACATGCTTGTGGGGCAGGTTGGTAACTCTCCACACGCAATGGTCCCTCTTCTTCGGCATCAGGCTGCGCATCAGGCTTCGGTCGACTAGTTTCAGCAGCGGACCAATCGTCTGTTGGGTTGAGACCTTTTCGATTACTTTCTACTTGCAAGGGGGTCTCTGATGCGTCATCAGGTTTCGGTGGGTTTTCGTAATCATCACCAGGGCTTATCTCGTTGGTCTTGACCTCTAGACAGACATCTGCTGGTTTCAAACCTCGCCGGTAGCTTTCATCATGCAAATGTTCTTTAACAGCTTCATCAGGTTTGTACTCGCTGAGGATATCACAGCAATCACATTTCTTCTCTTGGGAGCTACTTTCGTACGGCTTGCTATTAGAGTCACAGGAAGCACCATCTCCACTAGCATGGCCGTCGTATGTGAGTATTTCGTAGCACGGGGTTTCTACCACCTCGTTCAAAGCGTTCAGCTCGGGGCTCATCACTTCTTTCACTGAAGTGTACATCTGGTCTACTCTGGTACAGGTATCTTTCTGTAAATCACCCTTCCACACATTCTTCTGAAAGTCAGCCAACATCTGTTGTTGAAAGGTGATCAGCAGCTGCACTACATCGGGTTCTAACTCGAACAGGTAGGTGTCTGGATCTTCACCTTCTTCAGTTAGTTCATCTCGGAGACGTGCTTGCAAGGTTTCTTTCTTTCCGATTGCCTTCAGCCCTCGATCACGGAGTTCTCGCCTCAGTTCTTTCAATTCCAGTCGTTCAGCAGTTTCAGACGAGCCATAGTAGATCCGATCCCACTCTCTGACGCCAGTGTTACGTATCTCTCCTACTATCCAGGCTCTCTTCAAACTGCACCACACGACACAACGAACTTAAAGAACCTCACAACTCAGGGCTCCAAAGTATCAGTCAATTTAATTTCAAATACATTACAAATACTGTACAGTTGGCAACAACATCACACTGTCTTTACAAAAACCAAGCCTTGCTCCGCCTGACTTCACACACCGTCTGTCTCTAACTTCGCCTCGTCTGGTCACATTGCGAGGTAACGTGAAGTCCAGTCCTTCTGACACACTCGCTCTTATATAGTGTCTCTATTGGCCTTCTAGAATCGGATGGAACGTTCTTGACCACTCAGAATGATCACAATCGCCGTGACTTGCGTGCGTAATATTTACACACAGGTCGTTGCCGGACTGGCGTGTACTGTCACTGGTCACAGTTGACCGATCGTCCTGCGCTGGACTGGGGCGATTTGGGGTAGGCTAAAAACACACAGCACTACCCCCATCTGTGTCACCACCAGGTTTACAACAATATATTTCTTTTACGAGAATGTAAACTTTGCTGTATGGTCTCCTGTTATACAATAAGTCAATAGATTAAAACACCTTTGTGACGTCACATAGAAACCCGGTGAAAGGTCTGACTGTTTTGGATGCGCAGGAAAATTACGTCGGAAAAACATCAATTACTAAGTTATTATTGCAAATAAAAAAAAAAGAAGAATATATTCACTATCTGTAAATCAAAACACATATTATATCAAAAATTGTCAAAACCATCGGAGTTTCCCTTTAACTAAAATTTATCTTTTTTCAGATTAGAGTGAATAGATCAAGCCTTGGCCAATCAAAAAGATGCAAAGGATGTGCTAATAACAAATCTAGGGAAAGATTTCATAATTGTTGTATTATTATTGTTTATTAATGGCTAACATGTCCAATAATACGCCTTTAATATTTTGTTTGTTTTTGGCCTTTCATGCATATAAATATCTAGGCGTTATCATCAACAACAAGCTTTCATGGGAAGACCACCTTGGAACTCTGACAAAGAAAACAGCCCAGCGACTCTTTTTTCTATACAAACTCAACAGTTTTAAATTAAACAAGAAGATCCTTGAGACATTTTACGGCGCAACTGTACAAAATCTGCTAACATACGGAATAAGTTGTTGGCAAGGCAACGCCTCATCTAAACTGTTGCAACGTCTAGAAAACATCATTAAAAAAGCATCAAAAATTACACTCACAACATTAACACATTTAAAGGAACTTTTTGAACAAACGTGCCTAAGAAAAATCGAAAAAATCTTGGAAGACAACAGCCACCCGCTCCATCAGAACTACGCCAGGTCGTCGCGAAGTGGGCGACTGCTGTCAATCAAAACAAGAACGGAGCGGTACAAAAACTCGTTCGTACCTCACTCGGTCAGACTCTATCACCGCCACTCATTGATCAGGGAACATGAAATGCACCAAGATACCTGTGTGTAGTCGCTGAATGAACTCTTTATGTTGTCTGTTGTATTTATGTGTATGTTTCTGTTGTGTTGTCTTTATATGAGAAACGTGTCCTTGTAATCACAACAAATTTCCGTAAGGATCAATAAAGCAGTCTTAGTCTTAGTCTTATTTGATTTGTATCTCCGTGCTGCTCATGTAAGCTGCGGGCGTTATTATGTATGGAGCTGTCGATGTCAAGAAGACCATTCGGGCTATATCCAATATTAATCCACAGAGCTAGGCAATTTTTTATATTATTTTTAGGATCTTCACTTTATGGTAGGGCTACTTAACATATTTTAGGTTTACCGCTTGTGTATAAGGAGCGTTTATCCTAAGTTTCATCAAGATTGACCAACTGGTTTTAATTTCTATCGAAGACAGACATTAGACATACATAGTTACATACATACTGCTTACATTCAATTATATATATTTGAATGTAGGCTACACTTAAAGGGACGAACGTAGCTCTAGATCTTATGCCTTTGTAATTTTCAGTCACCGTTTAAAGGGCTTATCTACCATTTTTTAAACTAGAAAAGTAATCATACACATCATATACTAAACTTCTAGGCCTATATGGATCTAACGTTGTCATTATAGATCTAGAATCTAGATTAACATTACAAATTATAGAGAAATAGATCAAGAATTTCAATCCAGACGTATATTAATTTAAAATATATTTTAGTTGTAAAATCTTAGCTTAAGCCTCTTAGGCCTAAATATTCTAATTCAAATAGATTTTAGACCTTATTAACTGTCTTAACTTAGCCTGTAGTACTATAAGATCTACTAATCTAGATATAGAATAAATATCTATATATAGATTATCTATCCGAGAGATAGAGAGATAAAGAGAAAAAGAGACACTTTAGGACTCTAGATCTACTGTAGATTATTCTATAAATATAAATATATTAATAATGTAATATCTAGATTCAGCCTAAATGTAGGCCTACTAGTTACTGGATCTCGTGTAGATTTAGATGTAAATCTGATCTAGAATAGATTTAAATTTATAGATAGATCTAGATCAAGATTTAAGTCAAGGTTAGGGTTAGGGTTAGACTATAACTTGAATCTATATCTAGTCCTGGAAGATCAAATAGGCAGTAGATCTGGATCTACATTCAAGACAAAGTTTTCAAATAAGTCTGTACTATAATTGAGACATAATCTAGAATCCTTGTCCTTATTAAATTCTATTCTTTTCTTAGAAATCAGTGCGTTAGAGACATATCGTACAAATGTTTTGGCATGATTATAAATGACCCTTATCGTTGAATATACGAATAAACAAAGCATTGGCGCTTAGCTTAACCAAATTTAGGCCACAATAGGACGAAATGTAAACAATAAATGGATTTTGTATTCAATATTTTCTTTTTATATTAATAAAAAATAATGACTGTTTATTTTGTTGGAATTCGGACTTTGCGGAACAAAATAAAAGTGCCAATGAGGAACGACGTAACATGTGAGTTTTAATTAATTAATTTTTCATGTTTTAGCGGGGCAGTTCCGCTTAATGCGGAACGGTAGGCTCATCTGAAAGTAGCACATAAAACTGCACCAGATCTAGTAGAAAAAACACAACTTTGGAATCCCTGAGAACATATAATTTTGAGTAGGACGATCAAAAATAAAATAATTTTGTGATGATCTCTTACTCTAAAAAATTATATCTACCATAACAGCTTGTCTGAAAATTGATGAAGTTTTTAAGAATCTGTTTATACAGAGCTAAAAAACATTTTCTAATCAACACCGTAATTACACAGGTAAATTGCGCGCGTTCGAGGTGTACAATCCTTCTTTGTCTCTGTACTTTTTAAAAAATACAGTGCAGAATGCGCAGACAGGTGCGCAAAGACCGGTTTTGAAGTCGTCGTTCCTTTAGTATAGTTCCATGGTCTATGGGGAAGACATATTAGGAACTCTATTTATTACGTAAACACTAGCGGTGTTGCACTGACGCGCTAGTATGCAAATGTACATATAATACCAATATGTTACATCTCTCTTCTTTAATTCAGAAAATCTATTTATCAGAATAACTAACAAACTAGTCAACTAAAAAGTCAATTCACAAATTAAATCTCTTGGGTTTGTTAACTATTCTGCCCGAGCGTGTTACGTAAGGTTCATGTGGTCTAGAGGTGTTAGAAGAAGCAGTGTGTAGTGGCGGCTCTACATGTAGTGTAGTTTGTAATCTTGTGTGTAGTGGTTCTGGCTGATCTGAGATGCTATCTGGAAAGTCATAATTATTATTTGATTTCTCAGACGACTTTCTGATGTGTTTCCTGTTTCTTCTGTAGACCTGATTTCCACTTTTGACATTATATGATCTAGGCTTAGAATGTTTCGAAACTACTCTTAACTCATTTCCTCTTGTCATAATAACGTTTCTGAGACTGTTTCTCAGAGTCAAAGTGTTTCTTCGCCACCTTGAGATCTGGTGTTATATATATATATATATATATATATATATATATATATATATATATATATAGCTTTTATATGGCGCTGCTTTCATGCTTATAGCATGCTCAGAGCGCTTTTGTCCAATCTCATTTGTGGACCAGTGGGGGGGGGGGGAGGGGGTATCTAGGAGTTGGTTTTCCGTGCTGCCTTGAGGCGCTCAGTAAACACAACTCTGCCCGAGTCGGGTGTCGAACCTCGAGCCCCCTTCTAGGTAGCCAAGCCAAGCCAAGTTCAAGCGAGCTTGGCCTCTCGACCACGCTTCTTAAGTGTGAATATTTCTTCTCTCGAAGGTAACAAATTTTTGGGTCGGCGTCCCATGAGTAATTGAGCTGGCGACAAATTAATATTAGTCTCACTCCCCATTGATCTCAGACAACATGCTACACCACTTTTAGGAAGAACATTAAGACCTATCTGTTTAAAACTTTTTTAGAATAACTGTCGTTTTAACTTTCATGTCTGTGTTTGTATTGTTGAGCCTACATTTTGTTTGTTAACAGCGCTTTATAAATAAAATTATTAATTAATTAATTAGTCAGTGGAGTAGTTCTGTAGTCTAATAGACACAGAAATTTGTCTTTGCTTTTCTTCCACAGTTTCTTCACTGTCTGTATAGCTCTTTCAGCCTAGCCATTTGAGCTCTGAAAATGAGGACTCGACATTTCAAACTCTATTCTGTATGATCCACAGAAGTTCAGGAATTCTCTTGAAGCGAACTGTGGCCCGCTATCTGACCTTAACCTTCAAGAATTCCATGGCCTGCGAATATACTCTTCATTGCTTCGATGATAGTTTCCTGTGACAGTTCTTTGACATCAATAAACTTTGAGAAGTAGTCAACTAGAAGCACATACTTTTCCCCTCAAAGTTAAACAGATCACACCCAACCATACTGTATGGAAGGTCTGGTGTCTTGATATTTATTAGCGGTTCTGACACATTTTGATTCTGATGTTCAGCACACCTGCTACAAACCCTAACTGTCACTTCAATGTCTGCATTCATGCCTGGCCAAAACATGACTTCTCTGGCTCTCTGCTTACACTTGACTATTCCTAAGTGAGACTTGTGAATCAGATTTAGCATGTATTTACGTAAGCTTTGTGGCATGACTATTCTCAGACCTTTGTATATAATACCATCCGAAGTTGATAACTGGTTTCTTGAATCCCAATATGCCCTGACTTTTTGTGTCTGGCCAACCAGTCATAATTACTTCCCGAAGCTTTGAAAGTTCTTTGCTTGTACAGTCTTGAATTTCACTGTATTTCGAATCACTTACAGAGATCATATGTACTGAATCATCTGTAAATTCACATGTCTGTGTATCAGTATTTGGTAGATGTGCACAAGAAATCTATCGGAGATAAACATTTCCTTGCCTTTTCTGTAACAGACTTTCAGATCATACCTTTGTAGTCTCATTAGCATCTTCTGTATTCTCATTGATGCTGACAATAGAGGTTTCTTGAAGATTTGCTCCAGAGGTTTGTGATCATTATTAATTGTTATTTCTTTACCAAATATGTAGCAGTAAAATTGCTTGTACTATACACAATTGAAAGCCCTTCCTTCGCAATTTGAGCATATCTTGTTTCTGCATCTGTGATGCGTATGCAATTATACGACGATCTTGGAGTAATACTGCTCCCAGTCCATCTTTACTTGCATCACATTTTATCTCTACGTTCTTATTGACATCATAATATTGTTATGACTTTGCCATACGCACCGCCATTCAAGATAGTGCAGAAAGAGAGTGCGCACTGTCTGTGACTAGACAAATCGGATGTTGACATAAGAGACTAACGATTTCCGCCGAAGGAGAGAGCCAATATGGAGATGCTGTACTCAAGGCAGATGCCCTTTGTGTTTGTCATGTCTCTATGTAAATAAACGTCTATGTCCTCGTTGAGTTGCCTCACTTAAGTTATTACAATTGGTCTCAGAAGTGGGATTTATAGGCAACTCAACGAGAGGAGGTAGGATTAGATCTCTATGGCATCGCTGAAGCTATTACATGAGCTCTTAATTAAAGAGCTAAGACAAGAGCTTCGAGACCGAGGTTTAAAACCTGTCGGTGGCAGGGAAACGCTCAAGGCTAGTCTGCGGCAAGCTCTGATCGATGAAGAGGAAGATCCGGAGACCTATCAATTTGAAATTGAGCCTGGGATTGTTGATGTAATGGGCAAGATCCAGGACTTTGTGGATGCATTTGATGAACAACTGAACATGATTGGGAACAAGATGGGAAACATGAGCAGGAACATAATGTTGAACAAAGTTGATAAAAGTGTATTACAAGTAGAAGGCCAAATAGACCAAAGTGATAAAATTGTGTCGCAAGCAAAAGGAGGAATAAACTCGTTAGGGAAGGAGCAGTTGCCTGGTCAGGACTGTGGCTGCACAAACAGTGGTGATGGAGGCGCTGGGGATTGGAGCGCCGTCTGTGACTGTGTTGTGGGCGAGTCTGTCGGGGGTGACTTTCAAGGCGAGAAACGTGACGACGATTGCTTCGACGATCTGAACGGTATGTTTCAAATCGAAAGGAAAGAAACAAATGAAGAAACAAGAGAAGTCTGTTATGTGCCTGAAGTATTTGTTCCTGTTGTACCTGTTACCAGTACCTCAATGAGCCGGACAGATCAAGACAACGTTGGGTCTGCGTCCAAGCTTTCTGCTGTGGACCTTAAAGACCTCTGTTTATCTGTCAGTACCTTTGGTGAGAATTCAAACCATGAAAGCCTGAAGACCGTTTCTGATTCCTTGCGTTGGATGACGTCGGGTGAAATTATGAATACGGGCCCCAACAATGGCCGAGACAGAAAGAACGAATTTGACTTTGGCAGCGGCATAAGAGACGATTGACATGAACTGTATATGCGGCGCCATGCGGGGACAGTGCCCATGCCAAGAAACCCAGCTACAAGATCTGAACTTGACAGAAATGTGTACTTCTGCCCACATCAGTGAGAGTGACTTGAATGGTTGTGAATTAATTCCAGCGAAACCTGATGTAGCGGTGGATGAACATTACAAGGATGCTTCATGGGCATACCTTACAGATGAGGCTGAGAAAGACTATGTGCCTGAAACCATGGCTACCAGTGGGCCTACAACTGTGTCACGAGACATGGAAAAGGTCCGCTGACTCAGCGTCTTGGAACAACAACCCTGGAATCTACAGTAGTCGCCACAACCTCCATTTGTGTTAAGTGGCTGGCATCAGAGACTACCGTCATTAAGTCGAAGCAGCGACCACGATATCGTCTCAAGCATAGACTGGCCAACTGGAAGAAGAGAAAGTGACGACCACGATATCGTCTCAAGCATAGACTGGCCAACTGGAAGAAGAGAAAGTGACGACCACGATATCGCCTCAAGCATAGACTGGCCAACTGGAAGAAGAGAAAGTGACGACCAAGATATCGTCTCAAGCATAGACTGGCCAACTGGAAGAAGAGAAAGTGACGACCAAGATATCGTCTCAAGCATAGACTGGCCAACTGGAAGAAGAGAAAGCGACGACCACTATATCGTCTCAAGCATAGACTGGCCAACTGGAAGAAGAGAAAGCGACGGCCACGATATCGTCTCAAGCATAGACTGGCCAACTGGAAGAAGAGAAAGCGACGACCACGATATCGTCTCAAGCATAGACTGGCCAACTGGAAGAAGAGAAAGCGACGGCCACGATATCGTCTCAAGCATAGACTGGCCAACTGGAAGAAGAGAAAGTGACGACCAAGATATCGTCTCAAGCATAGACTGGCCAACTGGAAGAAGAGAAAGCGACGACCACGATATCGTCTCAAGCATAGACTGGCCAACTGGAAGAAGAGAAAGCGACGGCCACGATATCGTCTCAAGCATAGACTGGCCAACTGGAAGAAGAGAAAGCGACGACCACGATATCGTCTCAAGCATAGACTGGCCAACTGGAAGAAGAGAAAGCGACGACCACGATATCGTCTCAAGCATAGACTGGCCAACTGGAAGAAGAGAAAGCGACGGCCGCGGAAAACTGTGCAGATGGCTTTGTGGGCAACAGACACCCTCCGTCTGAGATTCCCACTGATCGACCTCCACCTGAACTGTCAAACTTCAGCTGCAGTGTTTCTTTTCGGGACGAAAAGTGCTAAGACTGGGGCAATGTTATTATTTGCCATGCGCACCGCCATTTAAGATAGTGCAGAAAGAGAGTGCGCACTGTCTGTGACTAGACAAATCGGATGTTGACATAAGAGACTAACGATTTCCGTCCAAGGAGAGAGCCAATATGGAGATGCTGTACTCAAGGCAGATGCCCTTTGTGTTTGTCATGTCTCTATGTAAATAAACGTCTATGTCCTCGTTGAGTTGCCTCACTTAAGTTATTACAATATACTAAAACTAATCTACTATTTTTTATTTTATTTAAATTTAAATTTACGGCAAATGAATCTTTGAAACATTATTACTTTTGACCATCGGATGGCTGCCTGGTCGTGCGGTTTGCGCGCTGGACTGTCGTTCAGATTTATGGATGGTCCAGGGTTCAAACCCTGCCCGCTCCCGTCGTCCCGCGGGAGGTTTGGACTAGGAAGTAATTATCTTCAATATACTAAAACTAATCTACTATTTTTTATTTTATTTAAATTTAAATTTACGGCAAATGAATCTTTGAAACATTATTACTTTTGACCATCGGATGGCTGCCTGGTCGTGCGGTTTGCGCGCTGGACTGTCGTTCAGATTTATGGATGGTCCAGGGTTCAAACCCTGCCCGCTCCCGTCGTCCCGCGGGAGGTTTGGACTAGGAAGTAATTATCTTCAACTCTGAAGGAACATCCGAAACATGTAAAACATTTTACATCAAAATTAAATCACCTCTTGAATATTATTTGCGAATATGCAGATCCGACAGGGATCCGCCTTCGATGGGGGCCGCCTCTGAGTTTGTGTAACACAAACTCTCTTTGTAATCTTGTTAACTTTTGTATCTCTCTTTTATTGCTTGTCTCGTTGCGTGCCTGCTCCCGATTTATATGCTGACGGGTAGGTGTGTGATAGCTTTCTAAAATAATCATCCCCTAGACACTAAACGCGCCAAACACACGTCACTTTCCCCAACCTGTCACACATGTGATTCCTTTTGCTGGACATTTTCCCTTTTCATGGTTCTTGCCGCATTTACTATATAATTGATCTGAGTTGTCTTTAACATTAGACTTCTGCTTTAGTACTTTGTGTGACTGTCTCTTGATTGTTAGAACTTCTTGGCCCCTAAACATTTTCACTTGGCTTTGCGACATCTCATATTGTTGTCCAATTTCAAAAGCCTTGCTAAGGGTCAACTTCTGTCCCTGATCAAGTAATCTTAATTGTATCTTTTCGTGTATGACTCCACTAATGATCAAATCAATAAGCATATCGTCTGGATTGTCATACTCAAGGTCCATAATGAGAAGCTTTAGGTCTTTAACAAAGTTATCAAAACTTTCACCTCCTACCTGCTTGCTCTGATGTGCTCTAAATCTAGACACTCTTTTATTTTGTCTTGGCCTTATGTAGTCTTCTATTTTCTTTAATAGCAATTGCGAATCTCCCTCTTCACTATCAGTAATATTTAGAGTTTTGTAAACTTCTCGGCCCCGTTGACCTATCCACATTCCAAGCTTTTTGTTTACTATCGGCACCAGCTAACGGTCCTTTGAAACAAAAGCTCACCTGCTGTTGAAACCTTAAAAACTCTTAATATTGATCTTTTGTATTCCAATTCAAGATTGGTTGCTCAAAATAAAAAGAAGCCATTATTAGATTAATAAAAACCTTTTGTCTGGACAGCTTTTTTAGTTTTACTCTGACGCCATGTAGAATATTTGTGTTACACTAATAACAAACTAGTGTTTAAGAGGGAAGACAAATTATGAACTCCATTTATTACGTAAACACAAGCGGTGTTGCACTGACGCGCTTGTGTGCAAATGTACATATAATACCAATATGTTACAACAGGTTTGCGTGGAGATCTGGCAGATGTAGGCAAATGCCGGTCTACGTCGATAATGCGTTAACAGCAACCAGTTACAGCAATCAGGCTGAGGATATGATAGACAATTATGGAACCTCCTAAAAGCATTGAGCAGGGATTCTCATATGTCTTGCAATCATTCAGATGCAGGCATTGGTATCAATCCCAATAAGGCATTTAAAACAATTAGCGTGAAATCTTAAAGCACACATAACTCAATGATAAACAAAATACGAGTGAGTTAACCACAATAAATGTGTTATCATACAATGTAGGATGATACTAGTCAAGATTCATCCATTGAATGTGATTACGTCGATAAGTAATCAGTTATAGTAAAATGTGGAATGAGCACAGTACACTTAAGTACACAATAAGGCGAAAATGTGAGGTATCGAGCTACAATGCTAAAGGGTTTATATGATTAATCAAAACCTTATTCATCCAGGGAACTATAATTCACAAGGCCGTGGGAAATAATAATATTGTTATAACCCCTCCATGCGCACCGCCATTCAAGCTAGGGCGGAAGGTGCGCACTACCAGAAACTAGACAGAAAAGGATGTTGACATTAGAAGAGAACGATTTCCGTCCATTTCTAGAGCCGATATGAAGATGGTGTGCTCAAGGCAGATGTCCTATATGTTTGTCATGTCTCCATGTGAATAAACAGCTGTATATCTCGTTGAGTTGCCTCCTTTCAGTTATTACATTGGTGTCAGAAGTGGGATTATAGGCGACTCAATGAGAGGAGGTAGGATTCGATCTTAATGGCATCTTTGAAGCTATTACATCAACTCTTAATTAAAGAGCTAAGACAAGAGCTTCGGGACCGAGGTTTAAAACCTGTCGGTAGCAGGGAAACGCTCACGGCTCGTCTCTGGCAAGCCCTGATCGATGAAGAAGAAGATCCGGATATCTGAAATTTGAAATTGAACCTGGGATTCTTGAGGTCATTGGCAAGATCCAGGACTGTAGGGATGCATTTATATTAAACAAATGAACATGATTAGGAACATGATGTGGAACAAGGTAGATGAAAGTGTACTGCAAGTAGAAGGCCAAATAGACCAAAGTGATAAAATTGTGTCGAAAGCGAAAGGAGGAATAAACTCGTTAGTGAAGGAGCAGTTACCTGGTCAAGACTGTGGCTGCACAAACAGTGGTGATGGAGGCGCTGGGGATTGGAGTGCTGTCTGTGAAAGTGTTGTGGGCTAGTCTTGTGGGTGTGAATTTCAAGATGAGAACCGTGACAACGATTGCTGCGACGATCTCAACGGGATTTACCTAATCGAAAGGAAAGAGAAAAATGAAGGAACTGAAGTCTGTTATGTGCCTGAAGCGTTTGTTCCTGATATACCTGCAACGAGTGCCTCAATTAGCCGTCAGACCAAGACAACGTTGGGTCTGCGTCCAAGCATGTTGCTGTGGACCTTAAAGACCTTTGCCTATCAGCCGGTGTTCACGAGAGAAATTCGAAGCTAGACAACTGCATCCAGAAGTGTAGCATGAACTGTACTTACGGCACTTCACACAGAGAATGTAGGTGCCAAGAAAACCACCAACAGGGCATGTGTACTTCTGCCATCTTCATATTAGTCATTGGCATAGACGAATGTCTGTCAATCCAGGCGAAATATGAGCTGTCAAGAGGAAGACCTCTGCAACTTGAACTTGCAGAGACCTATCTTCAGGACGTGAGACTATTAGCTGATGAAGACTGCGGCGCATTGGACTTTGTTTGCAACGTGGCTGAAGGTGAACCTGTAGCTTTCTTGATAGGCGTCTGTCGAAAGGGTCTGCTGAAACAGCGAGCCCGATCAACGGCTGTGTTGATGAATACAGTGCTCGACACTATCTCTCTATGTGTCAAACGATCACGTCATTGTATCAAGAACGGACTGACCAACTGGAAAAAGAAAAAGCAACGGCCGCAGAGAACAGTGCAGATGACTTCGTGGGGAACACGCTCCCTGCCACCTATGGCTCCCACCGATCGACCTTCACCTTAACTGTCGAACCTCCACGGCACTGTTTCTTTTCGGGACGAAAAGCGCTAAGAAGGGGGCAATGTTATAACCCCGCCATGCGCACCGCCATTCAAGCTAGTGCAGAAGGTGCGCACTGCCAGAAACTAGACAGAAAAAGATGCTGACATTAGCAGAGAACGATTTTCGCCCAAGTATAGAGCCGATATGAAGATAGTGTGCTCAAGGCAGATGTCCTATGTGTTTGTCATGTCTCCATGTATATAAACATCTGTATATCTCGTATTGACATTAATAATACTATATGAAGATACAGCATCGATAAAAAATAATACAATGTACATACATAATAAAGTCATAATGTAATGACGAGGAACGTGGTTGTGTTTACATTCCTACCAAATCAAATAAGTATAGTAAAGGTATTTAGATTTACCATGATCAACTTCTTTTACCCTAGTGACAACTTTTCCCTTTCTATCAATCTTTCTTGCACATTTTTTTCTCAGTTCTGATCAATAGTCTCCCTTCTTCTACCAAGGCCACTATCTCAGCTTTATCCGCCATGTGTATACTTTCTTTATGGAGTTATCTGTCCTTCAGTGAGCCAATGGTGGGCGCTGTTTCTCCTTCGTCTTCAACAACAAATATTGTTACCCAAAGCAGTCCAACTAATTGTACTAGTTTTCATAGAGTTTAAATGTTGAAGGCTAGTCTTGAGAATTATGACTAGCCAACACCTCGAACAATGAGCATGTAATTCAGCAACCAATGATAGGATTCCTTAGTATTGACAATAAGTTCATGACACATGAGCATAAAGTCTAAAGACCCCAGTACCTTCATATTCATGAATGAAAAGAAATTTTGAAATTATAGGTGACCCATTAGCCTTCATTACAAGTGACCACCCAATGGTATAAATCCAGATTTTTAATGTGAAGCCGAGTAGTCAACTCAGAAAAACAATTAACTTGTTAAACAATTAGACTTTAAAGTTATAACTTTCAAATATAAGTCCAGGTTAATCAATGAGTGGAGATCTAGCCATTTTGTAGTAATAGTACTAATACCTCGACTGTCAGTAGACAGGAGTCTAGAACTCATACAACGTAGGTCTTGCCTTTTCTGTAGTGTGCCACTTGTTAGACACAAGACTCTTCAAAATACATTTCTTTTTTTTTTTACCTCTTCCATTCCAAACCCATATTCGCACTTAAAATGCAGGAAAATACAACCGATAGACCCCGAAGTCTTCACATTAATGAATATAAAGAAATCCTGATATTACAGGTGAACCATTGGCTTTTATAATAGATGAAAGTCTAGTAGTAGAAGTCAAGCAGGCCTAGTAGAAGTCGTCTAGTAGTAAAAGTCTAGCAGGCCTAGTAGAAGTCGTCTAGAAGTCTAGTAGTAGAGGTCTAGCAGGCCTAGTAGAAGTCGTCTAGTAGTAGAAGTCTAGCAGGCCTAGCAGAAGTCGTCTAGTAGTAGAAGTCTAGCAGGCCTAGTAGAAGTCGTCTAGAAGTCTAGTAGTAAAAGTCTAGCAGGCCTAGCAGAAGTCGTCTAGAAGTCTAGTAGTAGAGGTCTAGCAGGCCTAGTAGAAGTCGTCTAGTAGTAGAAGTCTAGCAGGCCTAGTAGAAGTCGTCTAGTAGTAGAAGTCTAGTAGTAGAACTCTAGCAGGCCTAGCAGAAGTCGTCTGGTAGTAGAAGTCTAGTAGTAGAAGTCTAGCAGGCCTAGTAGAAGTCGTCTGGTAGTAGAAGTCTAGTAGTAGAAGTCTAGCAGGCCTAGCAGAAGTCGACTGGTAGTTGAAGTCTAGTAGGTCTAATAGAAGTCGTCTAGTAGTAGAAGTCTAGCAGGTCTAGTAGAAGTCGTCTAGTAGTAGAAGTCTAGCAGGTCTAGTAGAAGTCGTCTAGTAGTAGAAGTCTAGTAGTAGAAGTCTAGCAGGCCTAGTAGAAGTCGTCTAGTAGTAGAAGTCTAGCAGGCCTAGCAGAAGTCGTCTAGTAGTAGAAGTCTAGCAGGCCTAGCAGAAGTCGTCTAGTAGTAGAAGTCTAGCAGGCCTAGTAGAAGTCGTCTAGTAGTAGAAGTCTAGCAGGTCTAGTAGAAGTCGTCTAGTAGTAGAAGTCTAGTAGTAGAAGTCTAGCAGGTCTAGTAGAAGTCGTCTAGTAGTAGAAGTCTAGCAGGTCTAGTAGAAGTCGTCTAGTAGTAGAAGTCTAGTAGTAGAAGTCTAGCAGGCCTAGTAGAAGTCGTCTAGTAGTTGAAGTCTAGCAGGCCTAGTAGAAGTCGTCTAGTAGTAGAAGTCTAGCAGGCCTAGTAGAAGTCGTCTAGTAGTAGAAGTCTAGTAGTAGAAGTCTAGCAGGCCTAGCAGAAGTCTAGTAGTAGAAGTCGTCTGGTAGTAGAAGTCTAGTAGTAGAAGTCTAGCAGGCCTAGTAGAAGTCTAGTAGTAGAAGTCTAGATCTTTAATATCATGCTAGGTAGTTAACACTGCAAAACAAATAACAAGTCTTCGTTTACCCATGAGTGATGCAGCACACTCAGTTCATAGATCAAGTCATTCTAGTAATGTCTCGACTTTCAGTAGTTAGCATAACTACTTTAAAAACTCGGGTCTTGCCTTTTCTATTGGGCACCACTAGTAGTAAGTAAACACACAACTGTAAGATTGTTTCAATACTTGGCTTTAAAATGGTCTTGCAGACTAACTTTGTTTTTAGCATATTAATATTTACACGTTTTTTCTTACTAACTAGATATGTGATGACTGACGAAGACAAGCTCACAGAATGAAACTTACAGTCGCATTGTCAACAGGGACATCAAGAGAGATATATAGGTCATGACTCATTCTTGTGATTTGCTATAATAGTTATTCTTGGGTCATGACGTCAATGACTTTAATGGGAGGAAAAAAAAACATCCTCCCATCCCTCCACGAAAACCATGTCAGAAGTCCATTTATATCTTAGTTCGTCTGGCAATTGTCATTTCAGTGACCTAAATTTCCGAGTAAGTTAACGATGAAATAAAAGAATATATATATAATTCTTGGTTCTGACCATTCATTCATTCATAATCACCAATACTCCCACTTCTACCAATATCTATGAAATTCATGTATAACTTTTATTTTCATTCCAATTAGTTATTCCTATATACTTCTTCACAGATCCAGATCTTTAATGTAACTCTCCTCTATGTGGAGATCATTGTCGAAATGAATGTGAGGGATTATCCTTAGATCATTGTGATTATGAAATGTGTTTTTACATCTGTATGAAAGCGTGTGTGTGTAAAACAAATTTAAAACGACTAATCTAGATCCACAAGTAGTCCACTATTCTAAAGGAAAAATTAAAAGTGCTAAAAATTGTCACTCTTAAAAGTGTGACTGTGTACGAATTTTTTTTTTTTTTTTTTTTTTGGGGGGGGGGGGGGGGGGGAAATAGGAGTTTGTTTGTATCGATTGTTATTCTAAATAATTTGCCTTAGTTCTAGATCTATGAAAAACAATGAAAATAAATATGTAAAGAGTGGTCTAAGTTGCGAAAACATATATTATTTTAACATTGGCTGTTGCACTAAATATACAGACGCCGCAAAGTGTAGGCCTTCTGTTGGGGGAGGGGAGTTTCATTATAAATCGTGTATGTTTTTGAGAGCATTATAATGCAGGTAGATAAGTGTACAACTGATGGGCAAAAGAAGTGCTTGTGCATACTGCATAATAGGGTTTTGTGGGCCCTTCGATGTAAGGACGAAAAAAATAATTTGAAGGCTAGAAAATCGTGTTAGCTGTGGGGTAACGTTATTATGCGGACTGTTTTATTGATGGATTTAAAAGTGTTCAAGGCGATATTATCATATACACATATACCAATATTTCAATAGTAGCGTAGCACATGTATCAGGTATAGTTATGTATTTTGAGAATTCAAGGACAGCAGTTTGATTAGAATATACAATGTCCAAACTGATGGCCTAAGAAATGTTTGTGCATTATAATAGAATGAGAGACGAAAAGAAAAACATAAAAATACTTTAAAACAAGGTTACAAAGACAGTTGGTGTGGAAACACAAACTGAAAATGGGCCCCCGGAGTGGTCCACCCAGGTAAGTGTGAGCTTGCGCTCCCAGAGCTATTTTTATATGTAATTTTAGCTATTTTTGTATATTTTATTTTTATAGGTTAGTGTCAGATTTTATAATTGTACTTCCGCATATTTATATAGGTTAGTGCGGGATAGTATAAAAAGTGATGTATTACATGCTGTTTTAAAACAGTTGACTGTACAGTTGACCAGTGGTCAGTATAGTATGTCTGTGTGACAGCCGAAGATCTTTGTGGTCTGTCGTGTAATTATTTTATTATTCTGTACCTGGGACGGCCTGCTATTATTACTGCTGATTTAGTGATTATAACTACTGGATATTACTGCTGTGTTACTGCTGAATATTACTGCTGAAATACATGCTGCTATTACTCTGCTGTAGATCTAGATTTATTTTGTTTCTGAAGTGTTGCCTTCGTCACACTTAGTGGCTTAGTTATAGTCTGTTTCTGTTCTTAGTGAATACTAATAGTAAGGTACTAAGACTAAGGTATTCTTGTTTTAGTATTAGTTATGGGTTGGTTGTAGTAGTAGAATATTGTAGATCTAGACTAGTTTATTGTAGTGTGTTTGTGTAGATCTAGGTCTAGTATAGTAGTTGTCTTTTAGTGATTTAGTTCTCTTTAGTTAGATAGTTGTTTTGATCAGTTTGTGTTAGATAGTTGGTTTGGTTAGTTTTTAGTGGCGTAGATTCAGAGGGTTTTAGTTAGTATTAGTTGTTTTCGTTGTAGTGTATTTATTTTATTATTGATTAATTTTTTTGTAAGTTAATAAAGTTTCATTTTTTTTAATTATCCTAAACTGAAGTTCGTTTATCTTGTTTTCATTTAGTTTAGGTTAGTATGTCTGGTTACTTAGGCGGCTCTAGCCCCTTGGTCGTAGAATGAGGTGTCACAGACTGAGCCTACCCAGTAGCGCTACCATCTGCCTACTGTGTAAAATTTAATGTTGAGCAGAGAATTGGTCTCCCACTCGCACCTGCCTGACCTGCTCACATAGGTAAAAAGGCAGGTTTCAATATTATCGGAATGAAATTTTATCAAAGTGAAATGACAGAGAAGAATGGAGAAAAAAGGTTAACAGATCGTGTGTGGTGCCCCAGAGGTCCAGCAGACCAAAGGATAGGTGAAAGTGAATGTAAAGTTAGATGTGAACCTGGCCTAACTGATGACTTATAATGAATATCTAATTGATCTAATTATTTTGTAAAGGGTCAATCTCTTATTCGTCAAGAAAAAAACATTTCCGTAAAAAAAAAAAAAAAAAAAATTCACACTTTCGTTAAGTCAGTGTTTCTCAAACTTTTTTGTTTTCCGGCACACTAAAAAAAAATATAAAAAATTTCGCGGCCCACCAGGAAGAGACACACGTTGTTTTATAATAAAATGAAAACATATTTTAACTGTCTATAAGTATTACATTCAATGGGAAGAATGTGCCTGTTTAGTTTAGAGCGAATGCGATCTAATCGAGGCTCCAAAGTCGACAAAGAAACTCGCATTTGATCGTCTATTGTAAGACGTCTCTCTCTTAGGTAGTTCGTAAGTTTCTTAGCTTGTTTATTTTGTTGAGCCCTGATGTTTTCGAAGTAGTGCTTCGGTTGCGCTTTTACAGCTGTATGTTTTGTTTGCAAGTGTCTCTTCAATTTGCTTGGAACAAGCGCCTCATTCAACAGAGTTGCATTGCAGATCATTCAGAATGGCAATGGAGCATCTTTAGGTCCCGAAGAAATGAAACCATATCCGATGTAATCTTCTTTGTACCTTCGTTTCGTTCCTTGCTTTTCATTTTACCAACGACTCATTTTCTTGTCTCTTTTTGGTTAATATTCCCATCGATCCTTCAATTTCTAGGCTTAGTTTAACAACCTTTTATTCGCGGCTCAAACCAAGAATGCCTTCATATTTGTTTTAAAATCCGTATATATGTTATTGTTTTTAAAACAGCTACAATTTACAAAACAAATATGCTGGTTTATTATCATGTTCCAACAAAAATAATTGAAAATCCGTTCAATTTTCCTGGTTTGATTCTAAATCCAGATTCAACTTGTAGTTTCTTCGGCTCTCTCTCATTTCATAAACCTACACATTTTAAATGGCATGGTACCAATTCATCAGTGAAAAAGTCTGAACCCTAACGTGGGTAAAGATAAATTTTACACTTTGTGCAGACGTTTCGGCGGGCCGGATAAAACCACATCGCGGGCTGGATCTGGCCCGCGGGCCGTATTTTGGTCATCACTGTTAAAATTAACGCTTTCGCAGTTTCATTCTTACTAACGTAATTCTCCATGGATAACAATGAATAATGCTTTTGATAATTTGTTATTATTAGCATACACCTAAAAAATTTACATGAAACACATCGCTTATTATTATCGTTACCAATTCAAAAACTGCTGTGCGTCTGCTAGGGCGGCCTATATTTTAGTCAATATAATAATATATGTATAGTGAAAAATTCAATAACCTGAATAGCTAACACCTCTTTCCGTCACAATGTAGAGTTCCGATTTAGCAGGGCATAGAAAGGAGGAGAGTGCGGGCCACTATTACTGGTCGTGCAAGTGGCGATGTCATCGCAACGTAGGATAAAAATTTAATAGTAGGCTGATCTGTGTAACGCTGCACGTGTATACATTTCAAATATTTGTAGAAACTGCCGCGGCACATCTGCAAATCTTCCGCGCACAGAAACAATGGGTTAAGAGCTCTATTGAATTCCATTATACGCCTGTGGCATATTATAGTTCACGCGATAATATGAAAAACTACTTATTGATTGTTGTTTTAAATTATGTCTAACTTATATGCATACTAAAAAAATTCTTTCTCTTTAAAAAAAAATAAACATTTTTGTGTGTAATTGTAGTACTTAGTATAATAGAACTTACGTAACTTCAATAAAAATATAAAAATAATATTTTTTTTTACAAAAACTCTACAACCGTTTGCATAAATGTGTTAAAAATATGGTTAATTGTTGTCTCCCCTAATAAAGAGCTTCAAGTGTTTGTTACTATTAATAGTGAAAAGTATAGTGATTTAAAAAATTGGATTTTTCGCTTTCAGAAAAGAAAAAAGTAGCCGTTGCATCAGAACTTTGAATGGTCTAAAGTCTAAAATATTGTGATGTCGGATTTTCACTATCTTTTCTAGTTAACGAGATCTAAACGGGACGGACGGACAGACAGGCCACACAAAACTAATAGAGTGTTTTCCCCTTTCTGGGGGCCGCTAAAAAAAAGTGTAATTGTAATTAATTCATGTAATCAAATTTAGACTAACGATTAAATTAGAAATATTTTTACCTGTTGTTTCTGTTTAGAGCAATTTCCTGCTTTTAGCTTCCTCAACACGCTATGATCCTATCACTTGCCTGAAACAGTTGGGAAAAGTGGCAGGGAGGAGGAGAAAGAAGGGGATACCTTGAGAATGTTACCGTGATTACTTTTTTTTTTCAATGCATTTGTTTATAAGTATTAATAAGTTCGAACTCGAGGTCTAAGTCCCATCAAGCCTCCTCAAGCCAATACACAAACCAATGTGCCAGGAAAGTGCTTATGAAAATAGAACGTTTTATACCTATCTATTGTTAGTATTTTATTAAATTTTGTTTTTGTATGTATATATTGTAACTATTTTCCCAAGTTCCATATATAGTGTGCGCCAGCGCACTGTTCCCTGCTAGGGATAGAATCAGGAAATAGAGAGATGGTGGATGCCGGCTAAGTTGTAAAGAAGTGACCTTGTGTTCTGTTGGTTTGTGTGTCTAGATTACTTTATTTAGTTAATCTATCTCTCTATAGGCCTTTATAATTCTCTTCGTCGCTCAAGAGTTAGGACGAGAAGAAGAAGTAAAGGAAAGATCACTCTCTTATTTCTGCGGATAGTCACCCCACGAAAAAACAAGAGGGGGGGGGGGAACAAGTATTCACAAAATAGCAGGGCCGGACCGTTGTGACCAAGAAAGATCACTCTTTTTTTTTTATTTCTACCTCACGTAGCGCCGAAAAAGAGAGGGGGGGGGGAGAACAAGTAATCTACTCTGTATTCACCCGTCACCTCAAAAGCAGGGCCGAACTCAACCGTTGTGGGTCCCTATGCGAAACGGATTTGGGTAGGGATACGGATAATAAGTGAAATTCAAGAGTTTGTATTAGAAAATAAATTCGACTTTGCATTTTATTAATTTTTTTCTACGTACAAAACTATTTAACCAGCCTTGCATAAAAATGTTATTTCCTACATAGATGACGCTCAATGACAAGAAATACCAAAATATTTCAATCTACCTACATAGATCACGCTCAATAGCAAGAATTACCGAATGTTTCAATCTATTTACGAGAATTGTTGACCTCAAGTAATTCTTTATTAGTTTGAGGTGCGAGAAGCTTCTTTCACCAGATTACACAATTACGGGTTTTGCATAATGCCGTTTTTTTTTATCGCGCGTAGGAATGGCGTTTTCCATATTGAATGACACCCCAAAATGACAATTTTTGTCAATATATTTCATGAGATTTGTATGAGTATATATTTCGAATATTTCCAGGACTTTTTCCTATATTTTGCAATTTCAAGAGATTTCCAGGAGCTCCTGGTAAATCGACAAGAGGCCGCGGGAAATCTGTTATGAGTTTTAAAATGGTTTTAATTTAATAATTTATACACCTAGAATTAGCGCGGGTCCTATGAAAGTGCGGGGCCAACTGCGTCGCATAGGTTAAACTAACCTAAAGCGGGCCCTGCAAAATAGCGTCGTATGCTATGCCGCCGGTCGACTTGTTAACTTATAATCTGACTGCCCTTGCTACAGGAGTACTTGATATGAGTACCTCGACCAACTGGACAGATCGAGACAACATTGGGTCTGCTCCATGTCTGTTGCTATGGACCTTACAGAGTTATGTTTATCTGCCAATGCTTACGAGGGAAATTTGAAGCTCAGTAACTGCATTCAGCAGTTTAGCATGAACTATACGTGCGGCGCATTTCACAGAGAAGGCAGATGCTGTAATAGACTAAAACAACACGAGCTTCAATAATACACAATGATTTTATTCGTCCTTATTTATGCTCTTTACTCCAGCCACTTGTTCTCTATACTCTGACTTCCTTTTACACACAGTCCCTGACACACTGCTGTTCACTCAAGCATGTACACTCAAGGTCCACTGGTCATTTCATACACATGCACACACACTGCACTACCAGCCACGCAAAACACATACACTTACTATCACAGCCAAGAAACCCACCAACAAGGCTTGTGTCCAATCGACATTTGTACTTCTGCCATCATTGTCGACATCACAGACGAATGTCAATCAATCGAGGCTGACAGACAAGAGGAAGACATATGCAACTTGAGCTTGTGGGACGTGTCCAGGAGATTTATCTCCCGAACGTCAGACTGTTGGCTGAGGATGATTGCAACATGGCTATATGGGAACCTGCATCTCTCTTGAGAGGCGTCTCTCAGGAGGGTTTGCTGAGACCGCCTGTCAGATCAACGACACTGTTGACGAAGACAAAGTTCAACACAATCTTTTTATGTGTCAAACGACCAAGACATCTCTCCAAGAGAAGAATGACCAAAGGAGAAAGCGAAGCCCGCAGAGAACAGAGCAGATGACTTGGTGGAGAATATGCTCCCTGTCATCCGTCCCACCGATCGACCTCCACCTGCACTGACAAACCTCTACTGTTCTAGAGTGTTCGGGAACTTGTGAAGAAGTGAGCAATTTTGTATCTCTGCTCTTACGCTGGTGCGCACCAGTGCACTGTTCAATGTTGTAGGGCCAGGGAGAAGTCTTGTGAGGATATTGTGGAAAGGGTTGTTCCTGTTAGTGGAAGATATCCCCGTAAGTTTATGTAGAGTATCGTTTTAACGACTTTTTGACCTTACAACCTACACTGCTTCTCACCCTAACCCTCACCTGCTGACCACTAGGGATGGAAAAACAGGAGAGGAGATAGAGATATGGTGGATGCCGGCTAAGTTGTAAAGTATTGACTTAGAGAACTTTGTGTTCTGTTGGTTTGTATGTCTCGATTACTTTATTTAGTTAATTAATTATTAAATCTCTGTAGCTATTAATCTTCTTTTAATGCGTGCTTGCCAGAGCTTTACTACAATATGTATGTATGTAGTCAAAGGAAAAAAAAAGTAAGGCCAAGGACACTAGCTCCAGCTGGAATAACCTGCCCAGTGTGCGACCAAACATTCCGGGCTCACATATGTCTCGCCACCCACATGAGGAGGCACAAAGCCCCGGCCCTCTGGATGACAAAAGTGGTCATCATCGAACCACAATGTATGTATAAGTATGTATGTATGTATGCATGTAGGTATACTATGTATGAATGTATACTATGTATGTCGAAAGGCTGGCTGACGTACGAGAGCGCTTTAGAGTACTACTCGAGGCTGACCTTCGAAAACCCCAGGACGATGATCCAGTGAGTAACTGTAGCCAGCTAAAAGCGATACTTCAAGACGTGACAGCCAAAGTCGTGGGATACTGCAGTAAACCCAACAGAGACTGGTTTGATGAGAACAATACCGCAATTAAGGAACTGCTAATGAATACTATCGCTCTGTTTTCGCGAATCCTAACGACAACGCAGCCAGAACTCTCTATAAAGCTTCTTGTCACACTCAGCAGTCAAAGATCAGGGAACTAAAAAATAAAAAATAATTGGTGGCTTAAGCAGCTGTCCGTAAACAGAGTCGCTTCGTTGTGCCTATGGCCCAACTTACCAGACTACAGCACCGCTAAGATCATCCGATGGTTCTACACTATTTACCAGCAAGGCGGACATACTAAATCGCTGGACAGAACACTACAGTATGCTGTTTGGTGATAAAAGGCATGTATCGGAGGAATCGCTGGCAAATGTCCCTCAGAAAACTATAAGAGAGGAGCTCGACGACCGACCGTCATCTGAAGAATTGAGACAGCAATTTCTAAACTCAAAAAAACACAAGGCACCTGGCTCTGAAGGACTTCCCGCTGAAATATTTAAAATGAGTTTTGTCGTCCTGACCGAGAGGCTAACAGACTTGTTCTCTTTATGCTGGGAGAAGTACGTGGAACTTCGAGACTCCGTAATCATATCCCTATACAAAAAGGGTGACAAGTCTAACTGCTCCAACTATCGAGGCATTACACTTCTGTCAGTAGCAGGAAAGAACTTTGCTCGAGTGTTGCTCGACCGACTAAACCACTCTTTAGTGGACGAGGTCTTATCTGAAAGCCAATGTGGTGTCAGAGCCGGTAGAGGTACATCTAACATGATATTTGTTCTGCGACAACTACAAGAAAAATGCAAAGAGCAGAACCTAAACCTGTACGCTGCCTTTGTGGACCTCACCAAGGCTTTCGACACGGTCAGACGCGATGGGTTGTAGAGGATTTTGGCTTGGCTGGGATGCCCACCCACGTTCCTATCCATTCTCAAGCAGTTTCACGTGGGACAAAGAGGCCAGATCAGACACAATGGTGCCCTTTCTGATCACTTCCCAATAGAAAATTGCGTGAAGCAGGGCTGTGTACTTGCCCCTACTATATTCGCTATCTTCTTTGGCGTAATGCTGGGTCAAATGAGGCAGCAATTGCATGAAGTCATCTACATCCGGTTTCGTTCAGACGGCAATGTGTTCAATCTCCGGCGTCTACTATCCCATACAAGAACAAAGGAGATGGTCATTACGGAGCTTCTCTATGCCGATGATTGCGCCCTGCTAACTCACAATGAACATGACCTCCAGAACGCGGTAAACGAATTTGCATACGCTGCCACCTCTTTCGGTCTATCTATAAACCTAGGGCAGGGGTGGGCAACCTTCTTCTGCCGAGGGCAGCATTCAAAACAATCGTGGGACTGGGGGCTGCATATATACATCTATATGCACTCCCAATTAAGGAATTATATTTTTACCAATTGTTTTTAAAATATTTTTGCCTTTGTCTGTTTCCCCACAAATATATAGTTGTACTCGTATATAGTTGTACTTAATGTTAAGTATATAACTGTTTACTCTCATGCTTTATGTTCCGGAACCATGGAACTAGCTTAGGCCTACTGGTTGTTGTTTTTTTTCCTTAAGATTCCATATTCTTCTATTGCTAGGCCAGCGGATGCTACTGTGTTTTATTTCCAAATCTTCAATTACTTTTCGGAACTGCCAGTCAGGATCGGCCTTAGATAATTGGAGGGCCTGGTTGAAGTGAATTTGACGGCCCCAAATAAAATAGAAAAATATAAATTAACAGCTTATTAAAGGTCTAGTGTACTTCAACAATAACAGTAAGGACAAGTTTTGCTATTTCTTCTCTAAAATGTATACTCTTTGCTGGGCTCTCAACAATCATGGGCCCATAGTTTGCCTATGCTTAAGGCCTGTTCTATGTCTTTTATGTGAATATTTATTATGAGGAAAGTATAACTTGATCGATATTCAATGCAGATTTTTGTAAATTTTCCCGTAATGAGTTTATAGTTGGGAAATTGCTCTTTATTTTATTACAAAGCCTTTTTTTTCTCAGTCAAAGCACGGTCTCCATCAGTTGTTACCCTTGCCATCTTGTACAAGCCAACCCAACATTTTCAACACAGTTCTCCATAGTATTCTGGCCTGGGCTTGTGTCTTTGACTGAATTTTTTTAAATATTGCCATTTAAAATGATCTTCGTTTACTATTACTTTTTAACTTTTATAACTTTTTAGAATGACGTTTAGAGACAATGTTTCTTTAGCCTCTTCATTATAATTCATAAGAATCAAAAGTATCAATCATTTCTATAGATATTTACAAGTATTTATTTTTAATATATTTGCATTTTTATGTGTAATGTGTGGGCACACCTGATATCTTTAGCTGTCCGCGGGCCGCATAAAACACTTTGGCGGGCCACATGTGGCCCGCGTACCGTAATTTGCCCACCCCTGACCTAGGGAAAACAGAAGTCATGTTCCAGAAGTCACCCAATGAAACATACTCAGCCTCAAGGATCACAGTAAACGGACAGCCCCTTAACGTGTTAGACCACTTCACATATCTAAGTAGTATAGTGTCAAATGACGCCTCACTTTCAAGGGAAGTTGATAACCGTCTGGCCAGGGCTAGTAGCACTTTTGGGCGCCTTCAGGCGAGAGTTTGGAAGAACAAATCGCTCAGCCTGCCTACAAAAATCAATGTCTACCAGGCGGTGGTTCTCTCAATCCTCCAAATGGCTCTGAGACATGGACACTATATAAAAAACTAAGACTTCTTGAGCGCTTTCACCAAAGATGCTTGCGCTCCATCATGGACATACAGCGATGTCCTTGCGAACGCCGGTACGGACAGTATAGAGGGACTTCTTATCGTCCGACAGCTACGCTGGGCAGGGCACATATCCCGTATGGGAGACGAACGTATGCCAAAGGCAGTCTTATTTTGGTGAGCTAAAAGGCGGTCGACGTAACAGAGGCGCCCCACGGAAACGCTTCAAAGACCAGCTTAGGCGTCAACTTTCCTTGGCTGACATAGAAGAGAGCACCTGGCTGCTTGCGGCGTCGGAACGAGACAGCTGGAGGTCACTCACGAAGGCCGTGGGATACACATTTGAGACCAAAAGAAAATCTTCTGCAGACGACGAAAAGAAAATCTAAATCGACCACCTGCGGACAATGGTTATGCTTGCCCTGGATGTGGTAAAATATGTAGGTCACAGCTGGGGCTGCGCAGCCACGGGAAATACTGTATTCCTCACTAATCTTCGGACTCGAAGACAAGCCTTATATATATATATATATATATACTATGTATGTTTGTTTGTTTGTTTGTATGTATGTATGTATGCTGTATGTATGTATGTATGTATGTATGTATGTATGTATGTATGTATGCATGTATGTATGAATGCCTTAAAAATGAAAATAAAATAAATACATTTATCTCAATTAAAGAACGAAAATTTTTAACAATCGGGTAAACCCTATATCACAGTATTTTTATTATCTATGTAATGTATTTACATGGCTTTCTTCAATCGTGAAGCTAAGCTATTTGCTATGGTCGGAACGACGTCGCCGACACATTATTTCCCCCCACCCCTTTTTCCATGTAGCTGATGTCTCGAAAGGAACGGCAAGTAGGCCTATATATATATATGTGTGTGTGTGTGTGCCTACATTATATATATATAATTTGAAAGTAAGAAGAGAAAGAGAGAGAAACCAACGAGCTAGAGAAGAAAATATACTGGAAAAAAAAAAGATAGCAGAAAGAAATTAAATTCGTTGTGTTTAAAAAAACGTCCGTCAGAAAACAGCAATCAATAAAATAGAAAGAAAAAAAAAAAAAGACCGGGAGGGTTACAGTTCGAATTCGATTTACCTCTAATGACGCAAGTAGTGCGCCTTACGCTGATACAAGCCTGTCTCTGATTGGTCAATTTGTACTCGGCCGCTCTGTATTGACGTCATCAAAATAGACACTGTCAATCGTTCTGCTACCTTCCCTATCCCACATCTTCTTGTATACATATCTGACTTGAATTTACTTTACAACATCGGCCACCCGTCTCCTACATTAGAACATCTTGGATTTTCCCGACTTGAATTCACTGCTATAAAGTGTCGGACTCTCCTAGCTCCTTGCACATTTAATGCACTATTTTTAACCTAGAAACTCCACCAGTTTGTGTTTTAATAGTTTACAACTAATTTCGATGTCATTGACAGAACGAGACAGTGGTGTATGTACAAGAAGAGAGGTGGGGGGTTGGTGTATTGTTTGGGGCAAAATAAAAAAATATTTAAAAAAAAGAAAGCTTAAATATTGAGTGATATTGCATCACTTATTTTGAATCTATCATACAATAAATTTTCTATGTACAGATTTAGATTAATAACAATAAATTTGTACGATTGAAAGTACTTTTAATACTGCTTTTTACAAAGCTTTTTGTCTGTCTGGTACAAAGTTTGGACACATTATTTCTCCCACACCCAGTCTAGCAGCAAGTTGAAAGTTTGCACAATTATTTCTTTTACCTGACAAAACAAGAATCTATGAAAAATAATCAGTTAGTTAATTAACTATTGATAATTAATTATTTTGTTAGGTATCGAACAAGGGAAAGAACTCGTACTTGACAGATGTGGTGGTATAAGTAGATAAGCAGAATTAATCCACGTGAGGAGGCTTGAGCCAAGAGTGAACACGTTTTTTTAAAACGCATTTAAAAAGCAGTCCCGGTTACATTAACACAGATCTTATCTTATCTTATCTTATATAATACAGACGTTACTTCAAAAAAGTAGATGATTACGTCCTACGCGTCATGCATTTAGTCATGCATATTAACCAATGACTTAAATTCTGCCAAGTCACTGGTTTTCCTGGCTAGCTCAGGCAACCCATTCCATGCTCTAATAGCACTAGGGAAGAAGGAGTATTTGTACAAATTTGTCCTAGCATATGGGACGAGGAATGTGCCTTTATCTTTGTGTCTTTCAGAGTATTTTATTAAATTTTGTTTTTGTATTTGAAGATTATGGTTCAGTGTTTTATGTATGATTGCTACTTTACTTTTGAGCCTTCTGTCCTGAAGGCTTTCTAAATTTAGTGATTTTACTAAAGGTGTTACTCTAGTCAAATGTAAATATTCGTTTGTTATGAATCTCACTGCTCTATTTTGTGTCTGTTCCAGTTTCTTAATGTTTTCTTGAGTTGAGGGGTCCCAAACGGAGGATGCATATTCTATTATTGGCCTAACCAAGGTTAAATAACATTTTAGTTTTATGTTCTTATTTGATTTATAGAAATTTCTTTTAATAAATCCTAATGCTTTGTTTGATTTTTTTGTAGTTTCATCAATATGTGGATTCCATGATAGTTTTTCATTTATTATAACACCTGGGTATTTTGCGTTTTTAGTCTGTGTTACTGGTTTGCCATGAATAAGATAAGTGGAATTAATTTGTTTTAGTTTTTTTGTTACTCTTAACAACTGACATTTTTCTGGGTGGAAAGACATGCTCCAATTTGATTCCCATTTCTGTAATTCATCTAATTCTCTTTGTAAAATATCTGTGTCTTGTGTTGTTTTTATTGTTCTATATATTATGCAATCGTCTGCAAATAATCTGACTTTTGTTCCTGAACTAATGCAATTTGGTAAATCATTTATGTAAATTAAAAATAGTAGTGGACCCAAGACTGTTCCTTGAGGTACACCTGAGTTTACTGTTATCGGTGTTGATTTAGAGCCATTTATTATTACAGTTTGTTCTCTCCCTATCAGAAAATCTTTAATCCACTGATGCAGTGGACCATTAATGCCGAAATATTTTAATTTTTAAAGCAAACTATGGTGGTGAACTTTGTCAAAAGCCTTAGAAAAATCTAGTAAGATAGCATCTATTTTTTCACTATTATCTAAACCTTTCGAAAAATCATCAATTAGTCCTATTAGTTGTGTTTCACATGATCTATATTTCCTAAAGCCATGCTGGTATGGTGTGAGGACATTATGTTTGTCTAAGTGGTTTATGATGTTGCTACATATTATGTGTTCTAGGATTTTACATGTGATGCTGGTAAGTGATACTGGTCTGTAGTTGCCTGGGTCAGATTTTTCTCCTTTTTTAAATAGGGGGGTGACATTAGCTTCTTTCCAGTCCTTTGGTACTCTGCCCTGGTTAAGTGAAGCCTGAAAGAGTATTTTGAACACTGGGGCTAGCTCATTGCTTAGTTCTTTGAGTAATTTAGCTGGAATACCATCAGGCCCAGAAGCTTTATTTGGTTTGGTGTTGGCTAATAGTTTTTGAATTCCATTTTCTTGTACTACTATATCTTCTATGTTGTTTACTTGGTTCAAATTCAGTAATATGTCTTTGTCTCCTGGGGCTGAGAATGCTGATGCAAAGTATTTGTTTAGGATGTTTGCTTTAGTTTCATTATCATTATGTGTTATGTTATGTTCATCTTTTAATGGCGCTATGCCTGTTGTTTCAATTTTCTTAGACTTAATGTATGACCATAGGTTTTTGTTGTTATCTTTAGATATTACATTGTTTATGTATTCACTCTGCAGCTGTCTGCTTACTTTTTGGGTTAAGTGTTTAATTTTTATATACTTTTTGTAAACTCTTTCTGCATTAGTTTCTTTAAATTTTTTATATAGGTTTACCTTCTGTTTACAAAGCTTCTTTAGTCTATTATTAAACCAGCATTTATTTATTTTGTTTGATGTGTATTTAGTTGGTATATGATTTTCTATAATGCTTTTAAGATGGTTTTTAATGAAATTCCAGAGGTCATCGACTGGTTGGTTAATGTCTTTTTCTAATAAGAATGTTTGTTGAAAGTTTAGTGCAGCTTGGTGTAGTTGTGTCAGGTTACATTTATTCCAGAGTAAGATACCCCGATCTTCTCTGACGTAGCCTACAATCGAAGTATTGTGTGTGAACAGAACAGGCCTGCTACAAGCCCTTTGGCTAAACACGAATAGGATGAAATGACGGTATGTTTGTGGATAAGCCTATTAAAAACTTGCATGTTATACTGAAGTGTTTCAAACTGGGGGGAATGAAAAATCTGGAGGGTGCGAAACCTTTCAAATTTTTTTTCAAGGTTAAAATTAAAAAGTTGTATTTTTGTTGTAGTCATTAATCAACGTTCTAATATGAATCCTGTCAAATGTCTTTCTTAGGCCAGACATCCTCACAACTGTTGAAGTAGTTTGACGACTTTTGTGTGACAAAAATTAAAGTTCCGAAGCGTAAGTTCTTACTGAACAAGAAAATAATCTTAAGACCGTCACTCACACTACAGTCATACGTGCGCTCGAATATCCCTAGTATACCAGTTTTGACCAATCCTTCTTTATTAGACTTTTGCTTTTTAAAATTTGGATGAATAGTGTCTTCTGATTGCAAGAAAATAATTCAATATTGGAACGTATTTGCCTGTTAATCATTTTGTACATGATCTCTGCATACCACCAGAAACAAAGCGCTGTCTGCATACCACGAGAAAAAAAGCGCTGTCTGCATACCACGAGAAACAAAGCGCTGTCTGCATACCACGAGAACAAAGCGCTGTGTAGACGCCAGAAAATAAAAACACAAAAATTATGAAGCCCAGAAGGCAGGAAGGCGTCTGGCGAAGCTTACGGCACTTCCCCTAGATCTTGTCACTTAAAAAGGGGTTGGGGGGGGGAACTGATTCCTCTCTTATGCTATTTCCTGCAAGAAAGAATTATCTACAAATCAACATTTACGAAACCAAAGGCTTAACAAACTAGCTTTTAATTAACATTCACTTCGTACATTTTGATTCCAAACATAAAATGAATATTTTAAAAAAATTAAACCGGAAAATTTTATCATAATTATATATCTTTTCTTTTTCATTACATTCTTAAAAGCCTTCCAAAATCAATTGTTAGCGCTTTCATAGGTTTTCCCTTTTAGGTACCTAGCTGGGGTGCGATAAAACAAAATGTCCAGGAAAAAAACAGGAAAAAGTTTGAGGAGCACTGTTCATTTGCCTTGAATGTTTCTCAAACTTCAAATTCGGCAGGTCCACCTCTTCTTAATTTATTTTCTTTAACCGGCGATTTCTGACTAGGAGAAATGATGCAATCTAAAACCAAAGAAAATTCGTGTCTGAAGTTCAGAAACACTGAAAAAAGTTGGACCAATAAATGACTAAGGGGGCGGCGAATATTTTTTGGTCTCGATTCTAAAATATTTTAGATGGTAGTCAAAAATTGAATAAGGTTAGCATAATGAAAAAAAGTGTCCGTAATGTGTAAACGAATTTAAAGTCTAAGAAGAAAAACATGCTCAGTTAATGTAAAGTCTATTTCTTATTTAATAAACATACATTTATAAATATATGTAGTAGCCATGGATAAAATGTCATAATCATTCACATTTAAAATAGAATAGATAGGCTACTCATTTTAAATTTGTGTAACAATATAGGGAAATGTTGGAGAATGTTGTTGGGGAGGGGGGGGGTGACACCCTGAGCCTATCGCACCGGATGATACCGACCCTAGTGACGCCACTGCTTCTCACCCTCCTGGTCCAGACAAGTGATCATATTGCATTTAGAAAGCTTAAAGCATAAAATTGCGCTAAACAAAAACAATTGGTAAAAATATTTTGAATCGCATAAATTTATTAATGTTAGTCTAGATCTATTAGGTCTACAAATTTAATCACATGACTGATCCAAGGTAATTGATACAATGACAATTAATATGAGCTTTTTTTTAAAAAGTATTTTTAAAATTATTTTTCTTATTTTTTTTAACACAGTTTTGAGCAATTTTCATCCTTTTAGCTATGGTCCAATCACATTAATTGGACATTTTTTTTTTGGTTGGGGGGGGGGGGGGCTGGGGGAGTTGGGAGTGAGGCTGCTTTTTCAAATTTTTTTTTTCTAAAAAAAAAAGTTGCTGAGTCTGAATTCGAGCTTGGGCCTCCATGATGAAGAGCCTACACGCTAACCACAAGTATTTACAAAAAATCGAAGGTTTTATGGCTATCCCAGTTTCTTTTGTTAGCTTCATAGTTTTAGGGAACTCTCTAATTCTCCACACAACGCTCAATTCCCTTTAGATACTACTGATTCTATACATATGTATATATTATTAATTACGACTAATTAATAAAATAATTGGTCATTTTTTCGATTGATGCATATGTTGTTGTCAATATATAGTTGTAAAAAGTTTCGACTTCATCTGCGGTTACTTTGGGAAGTGAGGGAAATAAGATTTTAACCAAAGTTGAGTTGATTAAAAAAAAGTTATTACCTGTGCTTATATTGCTAAATAATGGAAATAGTAGGAAAGTCTTATTTCAGTCATATAGACCTACCTAGACTTTGTTAAACTTCCTGAGTGTGCCAAGCACATGTTGTGGACAATATAGGCTATGTATATTTAATGTCCTTAATAGGTTGGAACGAATATAGTTTCCAAATGTATCTTCCCCAACAACTGCTATCAGCCTCATCTTCTACCTTCAATCACAAAAGTCACCAGGATAAGCTTCTACTTCCAGACACTGCTATCAGCCTCATCTTCCACTCTCAACTTCCACCTCCAATCACAAGTCACCAGGATAAACTTATCTTATCTTATCTTATATAATACAGACGTTACTTCAAAAAAAGAAGATGATTACGTCCTAAGCGTCATGCATTTAGTCATGCATATTAACCAATGACTTAAATTCTGCCAAGTCACTGGTTTTCCTGGCTAGCTCAGGCAACCCATTCCATGCACTAATAGCACTAGGGAAGAAGGAGTATTTGTACAAATTTGTCCTAGCATATGGGATGAGGAATGTGCCTTTATCTTTGTGTCTTTCAGAGTATTTTATTTTTTTTTTGTATTTGAAGATTATGGTTCAGTGTTTTATGTATAATTGCTACTTTACTTTTGAGTCTTCTGTCCTGAAGGCTTTCTAAATTTAGTGATTTTACTAAAGGTGTTACTCTAGTCAAATGGGAATATTCGTTTGTTATGAATCTCACTGCTCTATTTTGTGTCTGTTCCAGTTTCTTAATGTTTTCTTGAGGATGCATATTCTATTATTGGTCTAACCAAGGTTAAATGACATTTTAGTTTTATGTTCTTATTTGATTTATAGAAATTTCTTGTAATAAATCCTAATGCTTTGTTTGATTTTTTTGTAGTTTCATCAATATGTGGATTCCATGACAGTTTTTCATTTATTATAACACCTAGGTATTTTGCGTTTTTAGTCTGTGTTACTGGTTTGCCATGAATAAGATAAGTGGAATTAATTTGTTTTAGTTTTTTTTTTGTTACTCTTAACAACTAACATTTTTCTGGGTGGAAAGAAATGCTCCAATTTGATTGCCATTTCTGTAATTCATCTAATTCTCTTTGTAAAATATCTGTGTCTTGTGTTGTTTTTATTGTTCTATATATTAAGCAATCGTCTGCAAATAATCTGACTTTTGTTCCTGAAGTAATGCAATTTGGTAAATCATTTATG